>NW_027332210.1:10600000-11120000 GCF_041222505.1 Epargyreus clarus
ATAGATATAATCAACCCCAGATAGGATTACATATTCCTACCTGAGGTCGGCCACAGATGCGCCGCCTACCCTGAGAACTAAGCTGGAACGCCTCGGAAAAGTATGTCTCCCTTACCACATCCTTCAAAACGGAACACAGCAGCGCCTAACACTGCTGTTATTAGGTAGAAATAGGTGTGACGGTGGTGCCGCCGGAGTCGAACCACAAAGGCTTCGAAACCGTCGCCTATGGACATTTGCAGCACCAGAGGAGTCGCCAATGCATCTCCGGCTTTGATGGAGAGCTCTTTTTGCATCCTACTTGAAGAACTCCATGTCACGTAAATATGAAGTTCAGGTAATCATCATGACCGACATTATGATTAGGTTATATTATCTCTTATGATTGTAATTTATTTCACATGACCGTATTTGGTTACAGAGCAGAGAACATATCGTACCTTCTTTCTTCGGATAAAACATATCAGGATCTGGATCAGGATGGGAAGGGTTTTAGGCTACAGTCCACTGCGCTGTCCAAGCGACTTGAATTCTTTACGGACCTTGAGAACTTTTTAGGCGCTCTCGGGCGCACATACATTCCCTCACGATGTTTTCCTTTTTCCTTCACGGTTTAAGTTTAATTCACATTCACCGTTTTAGTTTAAGTTAATTAATTTTCCAAGGATTAGGAAAAAGTAGAGAGTTCTGCATTGTATTACAAAGCAGTACCATTAACGATGAAGCTTTAGTCAGCTCTATGTAACTTGGGTGATTCAATTAATTTAATTCCTTCGTGGAATTGTGATGTAATGTAAATTGTAATTGTAATCCAAAACAATACTTATATTTGATTACAATGTAAATACGGTCAGGAACATGAATGCAAACGCGAAAATAGATATGAATACCAACATGAACATGAAAATCAGATTTCCTACACTTAACCTCAAGTAACCTTAAACTTAACTTTATATGATTTAAAATCAGGGGTCAGCACTTGGGGAGCATTCGGAACTCAAGGGTACTTTGCCCAGATTCTCAAGGAGGTAAATGTCCCGGGATTATTAAATTCATGATAATACATACTGATTAAAATAACTTTGGTAACAACCGCATTCTTTAGGAGAATTCCAGTTGATCGGAATATTGCCTGAGGGTAGGAAACGGGGTAAGTTGGAACCCTTCATGTAATCGTGTTTTACCACACCCTTCAGAAAATGGTATGGTAACTATACCCACTTTTACTATGAATAGTTCGTACTGGATAAATAAGCATGGCACTATACTTTTTCTTCAGGAATGTTCTCGAGTTTCTTTTTCAGTTTTGTCCAGAGATTTAGCGATATTTTGAAGTACGAGAAAGTAGATTAACTTTTGCATTGATTTGTTCGTCTGTGTAGTACATGTTAAATATTCGTTTAAGTCATGTACTGAATATGAAATATACGTTTGCATTGAAGGTGGTAGAACCCTTATGGCTCGACTCCGGAAGCACCATCGCCACACCTGTTTCTCCTTAATAATAGTATTAAGCGCTGTTGTACTCCGGTTTGAAGGGGCAAGAAACAAACTTATCCGAGACGTTCAAACTTAGTCCTCAGGGTTGGGGCCTAAGTTTGAACGTCTCGGGGATTGCACCCGGGGCTGACCTGAGATAGGTCTCTTGTGAAGTACTTAATATACCTCCCCAAGAAAATTCTCTACCTCCGAACCCTCCTCCTGCACCGTACGGAAAAGTTTTTTGAAAGAAAAATAGCAGCATAATAGATATACTTAAGATAAATATACCATTTTGGGAAAATTCCGGGAATAGTGAAAAAGAATCGTATACGGATGTGAGATAAAATCCTGAAAGATATTGTGAGTATTGCATGTAATATAAATTTTTTCCTAGTATCGTTGTCCCTGTCTATGTATATTCGGCTTATATATAGCACCCCACACAATTATACGCACAAACGTTGGTAGGCTGCCGGCACCCAACCGCGCCCAAACCATCTGCTATACTACCTAAGCATAGCGAACGTTTTTATAATATAGAAGTAGCTGACAAGCATGCAGTCCACCTCATGGTAAGTAGCTACAGCCGCCCATGGACATCTGTAATCAACCCCAGATAGGATTAGATTCCTACCTGCGGCCACATGCGCGCCGCTGCCTTTGAGGACTAAGCTGGAACGCCTCGGAAAAGTACATCTCCCTTACCAAATCCTTCAAACCAGAACACAGCAGCGCCTAACACTGCTGTTATGAGGCAGAAATAGGTGTGGCGGTGGTGCCACCGTAGTCGAACCACAAAGGGTTCTCCTTCACAAGTTATTTGTAATTAATGTAAATACTAAAATTAAACTTTGTACTCAAATTACCTAACAAGTCGTGTATCGTTTCCTCGCTTGCTATAAGACTTATTTTTTATTATTCAAACCATCGTAGGCAGTTTTATACCTGACATTATACATAAAATGGCTTAATTTTAAAATTTAAATCCGCTCGCTACCCTTCGAATACGTGATGTTCCTAAGCTTTCAGAAATATTTTGAAAATAATGTAGAGTTAGCAAAGTACTAAGTTGATGAAATTTGATAAAAGGTCACATATAGCTGTGTGGGTGCAATATAAAGATTTCTATCTATTACTAGCTAACGGCAAACGTTGTGTTGCCATATAAATAAAAAAATGTTAAGGGTGAACAACCCTTAGCACTTGGGGTATGGAAAATAGATAGTAGCCGATTCTCAGACCTACTGAATTTGCATATAAAGTTTGATGAAAATCGGTAAAGCCGTTTCGGAGGAGCACGGTAACTAACATTGTGACACGAGAATTTTATATATAAGATATTAAAAGATAATTAAATGCTTACCTTTTATGGAGAACATAATGCCAATCCATTTTCAAACATAAATGTCTGAACACCCCTCACGTTAAAACTATCTATTGTCAAATTGAAATGGGATTTCGAAAAGAATGGAGTTTTATATAAAATCTAGTTTTTCACAAAGGTCTATTTTAAAGTCAGTATTTGGTATTCCGAGCGTGTGTTGAGTGGGCGGGATGGTATTATAGTTGACTAGGTTTTGTTATGGATCCATTTGAGTTTTTCAAAATTTTAATTCAAGATTACAATACATTGACTAAGATCTACAGATAAAGATGTATGTGCAAAGGATATTATCATTTTTCAAGTGTGCCTGGATGGCTAAGCTATGTGTGTTAGTGAAAAATGCCTAAAGGATTTACAATTGTGATAAAAATTAAAACTGCATCTTTAGTTTAAAAAAAAAACTTTTTCCCTCCTATAACCTAGTGTGGGTTATGCACCAAAATTTTTCCATATTCATGTAACCGATTACATTAATATATAATTTGTGGTATTATCCCACTGTTGGGCTTCTTACGACTCGGATAGTTTTACTTGAAACTGATTCACAAATAGAACAATGTTTTAGCTCGAATATGACACGTTTCGTGCATTTTCGCGCCAAAAAGTAATAACTTGAAATCCAGACATTCTCCGAGATTAAATCTTTCGATCTAGATTACATTCTCGCTCGAAATAGAAGGAAATATGACATTTTCTATTCTAACTTTCCGTATAATAGAAAATTTTATTTGTAAGATACCTAGGACCACGGAACAATAAAAACAAGACTTATTCCGTGCCTAGGAACACGAATGGTGATCGGAATCATGCTGGATTGACCATTGGTGGCTTCCATGATATATTTTGAAAGCAATTCTTCATGAAAAATATTTTTCTTTAAGTAAAGGTGAGAGAACCCTCTGTGGTTCCACTCCGGAGGCATGACCGCAACACGTATTTTTAATCCATCCCACTGCAGGGTACGGGTCTACTCTCAGAATAAGAAGGATTAGGCCATCGTCTACCGCGCTGGCCAAGTGCGTGTTGGTAGACTTTACATACCTTTGAAAACTTTTTTAAGATTTCTCAGATATAAAGGTTTCCTCACGATGTTATTAATTTGTTAATGATAATACGAACATAAGTTTAATAAATCTGGCGTTGCACCTCGTTGCGCCTGGGAGTTGAAACTCGGACCCCTCGATCAAGAGGCCGAGTTTCTTAACCACTAGGCTGTCACTGCTATGTTTTTAATTAAAACAAAGAAGTGCAGTGTCAGAGGACGTCACCTTCATTATATGATTATTTAGCAGTTTAAGTTAGCGTAGAACTACTCATTAGTCTTCAATTAGTCTAGATCGTAGTTAATATAAAGTATCTATTAGTCACTTCTTACTTTATACAAACAAAAAAAAATGTTTCTAATAAACTGCTATACTTCTAACAGCAAGCTAAAGCTAAAGTAAAGCCTCGGATAAATTGATAATTATCACACCTTTAAGGCAAAACCCAGCAGCGCTTAACACTGCTATTATTTAGTCTTCAACTATTTAGTTATTTTTAAACACCACTCTTCAACCATAGTTTTTGCTGCTTGCTACAAAAAGAGATTCTGCAGTAGGTACATAGGAAATTCAAAATATTATGCTTAAGCTGAAACATTTACCTTCACTGATTGCAGATGCACCGGTAATTAGCTTAGCACACGCCGACACCCGGCAGCTTAAACGAATTACAGCACATTTAACTACTTACCTAACTATATTTCGTGTTGCGGAAGTTAATATAGAATCATATTGACTTAGCTACCTTCTCGCATATACCTCTTATTTTAGCTTTTTATAGTTCTCTATTAACTTGTACCATTTGGACCCAAAGGTGAGGCCAATATTCAGCTGCTTTTCTATTGTTTTATTCATTTTAAATTCATTGTAAATAGCAGATGGTAAGACTAGTGTTATTGGACCAGAGAGGATGTATCTCCACATTCAATTACACATGTATTTTTTTGTTATTTCCTATTTATTATTATTATTATTATTATTTTAGTATAGTAGTACCGCCTTCAATTTTTCTGCACATCCCTAAGGTTGACTGGGAGAAAATGCTATTTACCATTAAGTCCGCCTTTTGCACCACACTGTTTTTAATATGGTCAATAAAGAGTAAATAAATAAATTCACTTATATTCCTGAAGCAGTTCTGATTTAAGTGGAAAGGGTGTCGATGCCAACAAACTTACATGTGAGGTGATCAATTCACTCCTCAGGAGTAATCGACTTCTGGTAGAACCTCTGTTATACGTAAAGTTGTATGTGCGTAATGTTTGCCAGTGACCACACCATCAAGTGTACTGCATGCTTATTTGTGACTTCAATCTTATAAACAGTTTCTTTGCTTTACTACACCGTTCAAACCCGAACAAGGAGAAATAAGTATGGTAATGCCACCGGAGTCTAACTACTCAAGATTCTTCACTTAAACCAAAAACAATGTTAATGTTGAAATGGATGTTTAGTTTCAAGCCATTAGGAACCCAACTTTATAGCCAGTAAGAGGATATTTTTCAAACTAACAATTTAACTAACATTTTCTTGAACTCAAACTTTAGTTCAGTAACAATTCGAGCTCGTTAAACCTGAACTGTAGTTAAAAGTTAGCGGCCCTTAATGCTCCTTGACAACAGGGCTCTGTAGTTTCCTTTTAAGTAGCTGTAGGTTCTTCATAAGGTCTTGTTCTTGTAGTTCCAGGTTTAGTATAGGTCTACGGTATCCCCTGCTTGTCGTAAGAGGCGACTAAAAGGGGGCTTCCGGGGTTGCGGGCGGCAAGAGTGGAAGCTCGAACCATCCAGTAAGTGATCCCGGGACGGCGTTATGTGTGGTCGCATACCATCGTAAACACCAGATGGTATGGGAGGTGCGAAAACTGTTTCCCCAGGGCAAAGCCTTATAGGGGCATGGCGCTTGTAGGACTCCGGTTGTGTTCTGTTGAATAACCCGGAGTTCTCCAACAAGCGTTGAGGACGGCCACCGGGGGAGTTTCAGTGCGGTAAGAATCCCACATAACCCTGCGTCGCTCCCACGTCGTCGGGTACCTTTTGAAGGTTTCTCCCTTGTAAAATAAAAGGTTCTTTATATAGTTTAAGGTGAAACGCGCATTGGTAAGCATCCTTTTTTTATTAGACTTAGCCCGCATTTCAAAATAATAACATGACCTACATAAAATTGGAAATTTGTGCCTTCATTGGAATGACAGTGGCACCATCTGTCAAAAATTGGTCGTACTCAGAAGCTCATGTACAACAACTTTGCTTAAGATCATCACACGGTCAAATGCATAGTGTACGATTCTATGAAGGACGTAAAGACAAACATTCATTTTTATATGTAGGAGATAGTAGAGTTGCAGACAAGCATATCGACCTGATGGTAAGTGGCTATAGCCACCAGTAAATATCTGTAATCAACCCCAGATAAGATTATGCCTACCTGAGGTTGGCTACAGATGCGCCACTACCCCTGAGGTCTAAGTTGGAATACCTCAGATAAGATTGTCTCCTTACCACAACTTCAAACCAGAACATTGCAGCGTTTAACACTGCTGTTATTAGGCGGAAATAGATGTGGCAGTGGTGCGGCCGGAGTCGAACTATAGTGGGTGATAATATATCAACATATTATAATAGATAAATATAGATATCTTGTAATTAATAGCCTTGTAATTGAATGAAACCATTAAATAGCTTAAACAGCTGACAATTCTGGCAGCCATTTAATGGCTTTCATGGTATAATTTACGAGGAACAATGCCGACATGTGCAGTTAAGTGGTGCAAAAAACGAAATCGTAGAAAAAGTGCGGAGAAATATTGTTTCATTCGTAAATGATCTAAAAACTACATTTTTTTAATATTTGTCAAACACGAAAATAGATGACAGTGACAATTTCAGTCGTCACAACTGGTTACATTTTCTTGTTAGGAGTGAGTAATCTTTACTAATCTATGCTTATTATACATAAAGTCGTACATAATATATATTTTAACATATACATAAAATTATTTCTGTGCAAAGTTCGAAGCCACCTAATAAACTCTAAAGACTCATTGTCTGTTGAATTGAAAAATATATTACAAAAACAAATAATTATTCCCACCATTCGCTTGGCTCGTTGAAAGCATAATTATTTTCATTCCAGTTTTATTTCAGGCTGTGATAGGGTTGTCAAACATTTTATCAAATATTTTTTCTTATTAATACGCTTTTATTAGCTTCAGACGTATGTATGTTGGTATGTTAGTATGTAACGGAATCTTTGAACATGATTTTAACCCCCTTCAAAACGTCGGATTAACTTGAAATTTGGCATACTTATTAAGGACCGATGACGATTCAATATTTTAAACATTCTGACCCGTTATCCTTACTAGGATAATCAGGATCAGCCATTTTTGTTTTCCTGAGACCCGGAAGGTCTGCGTTAAGACCAATAAAGGAATCTACCAGGCGCGCCGATCACCTAACCTAACTTGACCTGACCTGACCTGACCTGACCTGACCTGACCTCAACTTCGACGCGTCCGTTGTTAATAGCATCATGAAGCGGTGTCTCATCATCCTTATTCATTCAGCACTTCAACATCTGCACCTTCCTTTAACAAGATTTCCACTATTTCATTGTTCCCATTTCTTGCTGCCAAATGTAAAGGCATATATGATTTCAGCTCATCGTCATAGTCACAACTTATATTATTAACTCGAGCTGTAAAATTAATTAAACTACTAACAGTTTTAAAATCTCTGCAGGCAGCAGCAACACGAAGAGAAGAAATTCTAGAATTATTTTTGATATTAACATCATCATGCTGTAATATTAAATCGATGATTGGACGACGTCCTTTTGAAATGGCTAGATGTAAAGCAGTTGACAGCAGTTTTCTCTTGAGTATTGCCATCAGCGCCTGTTTTTAAAAGATGCTCTATCATCCTTTTTCCGTGATTACTTTTATCCAAGATAGCGGACCTGGGATATGGTATGAATTATGAAAGAAAGCAGTTAGCATTGGCAATTCGGATGTCATTCAACAACTCCTCTGGGATTTTCAAGTTAACAATAAAAATAAACACCAATGTAAAACACCACTTCATACAGCTGTGTTAAACAATGACCCAATATTCATTTTTGCACTGCTAAGCAAAGGTGCTGATGCTGATTCGAAAGATAAACTTGATAATACGCTACGTAATAATCGTTAAAATTATCACTAAAAAATGAAAAATAAATAATAGTTAAAAAAAACTAAAAAATACGCTTTTATAAAAAATTCGACCAAAAAATGAAAAATAAATAATAGTTTAAAAAAACTAAAAAAATACACTTTTTATAGAAAATCCAACTAAAAAATAGAAAATATTTTTTTTTAAATTTGAATTAAGAATAGTGTAAATAAGATAAAAATATTTTTATTGTAAAAATAAAAGCGTGGGGTGCTTTCTAAGATATTATCAAAATGATAATCCTTCTACTCAATATCTATCAATAAAATATTTATAACTATTGACACCATGCACCCCACGCTTTTTTTACAATAAAAAAATTTACATTCAAACCTTATAAAAAAATCTTGCCCTAACCATTTTATTTCCAACTATTTTTTAATTTTATTTATGGATTCGGAAAATAACTTTTGACAACCCTATCCAGTGATGATAACGTTATGACTACTGATTCCGTTCCAAACAGAACAGTGGACTTTATCACTCTCGAAACAGAAATGTCGGACAAATCACTGCAACTTATAGCGAATTGGTAACAACTGCAGAGAGATTGAAGGTAATTGCCATCACGACTTGTATATCATCAGTGTAAACGAAACTAAATATAAAGGAAATGTATAATCATGGTTGATTTAATAACGATAAGATAGAAATGTATGTCAGAGAGTTTTAAATTTTGTTCTAAATTTTTTATTCCTCGATTTTGGACGTCTCTTTAAAAAATATCAAAGGCGAACAATTTGAGTAGAGGGCGCCACATCCCAGAGGACATATTATTATAATAGTGAGCAACATCATGCGGTCAGGAGTTGGATAGTTGATCGTGGCTAATGCTTTGAAGTAGCTATGCTATCATTCTGTCCTCTGTTGGCACGGATCTCTTCTCAGAATGAGACGAGAGCACCACGCTGGCCAAGTGCTAATTAGACTTCACACCCCCATGGCATCTTTTCTTTTTTAAATGTAGGATTAATTACGATATTTCAGTTATCATTTAAGCAAGGGGTAATTAATTTCTAATACACGCATAACGTAAAATTTGAATTGCGTGCCTGGAATGCGAACTTCGAGTGAACTTCGAACTAGCAGTGTTAGCCTATGGTTAAGAAACTCGGCTTCTCGATCGAGGGGTCCGAGGTTCAAATCCCAGGCACGCACCTCTGATTTTTCAAAAAATTATATGCGTATTAGAAATTAATTATCACTTACTAAACGGTGAAGGACAACATCGTGAGGAAATACCTGAGAGATTCATAAAAAAAAATCTCAAAGGTATGTGAAGTCGACCAATACGCACTTGTCCAGCGCGTTGGACTATGGCCTAATCCTTCTCATTATGAGAGGAGACCCGTGCCCAGCAGTGGGACAGTAATGGGTTGTTGATGATGAGTTCGAACTTCGGATCCCTCGATTAAGAGATTGAGTCACAACCATTAGGCTATCACTTTCACTACTTATATAGGTACTTACTATCACTATCTTCATAGAACATCTGAATAAACATGTTACTTACACATTCCCTATAATAAAGTAGCGAATATCGGGCATAAAGCAAAATTCGATCCTGAACACCCAATCAAAGGGCAATTTACCAGGAATTTGGGATACCATTCCGGGAATACAACTGATTCCTTTTATGAAGGGATATCGGGATTTTTCATGTATGAAGATTTTTGACGCATAATCAAAGGACACTGAATTTTACTTTTTTAGGAATAAAAGAGTTTTAGGAGTAGAGGATGAAAGTGGAATAGAAATACATGGAGTAATTATTGCTTTAAAAAATTATGTTGTTACGTATGTAATATTGTATTGTTACAAAGTAATAGGTAATTGTATAATTACCAGTGTTCTGGAGTTGATTACAGATTTCCAAGGGTGGCTCCCTTGGAAATAGTGTGTTATGGGAAACATTAATATTTTTTATAATTTTCTGAGACATTCAAGCTTAGTCCTCACGGGTAGCTAATCTTATCTGGTATTGATTACAAAAGTCCAGGGGCGGCAGTAGTCACTTTCCATCAGGCGGACAGCTTGCCCGACTTTCAAGTATTTAGCTTTCATCTCAAAGTTTTTCTTTCGTTAAAACAAATGATATAATCTCTAATATGTTCCTAACAAAAATCTGCCCACCTGAGATTCGAACCTAAAACCCCATTGAGAAACCGAATCAAACCAAACCCAAGGTACGCAAATCTACAATAACAAACCCATACTCCCATAAATCGTGCTAATAGCCCAATTCATTACAGCTCCATCTCGTTTAATGAAGGCCCTAGAATATTCAATTGCCTATGTTAGTTGGGCAGACGATTAGAGGAATTAGTTAGGTATTTACGTTATTTACGAATAGTTACTAATAACTTAATTTACCGGTAACTAAGTACGAGAAGTTATTTGTAAAGCACATCTTGTATATATCGTATTTTTTTATAATATAGGAGTTGCTACTGAGTTGAGCAGACGAGCATGCAGTCTACCTGATGGTAAGTCGCTTCTGCCGCCCATGGACATCTGTAATCAACCCCAGATAGGATTAGATATTCCTACCTGAGGCCGGCCTCATATGTGCCGCTACCCCTGAGGACTAAGCTGGAACGCCTTTGAAAAGTATGTCTTACTACATCCTTCAAATCGGAACGTAGCAGCGCTTAACACTGCTGTTATTAGGTAGAAATAGGTGTGGCGGTGGTGCCGCCGGAGTGGTTTTGAAGGGTGTGGTAAAGGAGACAGACTTTTCCGAGGCGTTCCAGCTTAGTCCTCTATATATCTTCTTTTTCAAGCGCAGTTAGTATCTATAAAACTATTTTTAGATTTTAAAATTCGTATTTCGTTTGGACAGAAAATCTGAAATTCAGTCTTGCAGTGGAAACAGAATTAGGTCTCAAAGCTTTTAGATAACAGCTGTAATCGGGCCTCCGGCCTCGTTAGTGCTAATCTAGTTATGCTAGATAACATCTAGGTTTTATGTTATGTGAGTTTGCATGCACTACAAAAATTCAGGCTGGGTCTACTGTGTTCTCATTTGATGATCCATTTACGGAGCGGTCAGTCTGAGACGCAGGTTCCGGATTCGATCCCCGGCCAGACAGATATCTAAATAAATTTTGGATTACATATGTCCATGGGCAGGAGTGACTTATTAATATAAGAGTGACGACAAGCGCCTCTACAATTTCTTTATTAGACAAAAAAATCGTATAAATAGCAGTAAGAATAATTAATAAGAATAATAGAAAGCACTATAAATAAAGTTATAAGAGTTTTGAAAATTATGTCTATTACCTAAGTTATTTACTTGTTTAAACTTCAGACGTTTGTGTTTATGTAAAAAACATGATTCAACAGACAGACATTCTATAATTAGAATTATCTAAGGTCATTATTATCAAAATGCCGTTCATTTATCTACATCCTGTAATCCTGATACCTTAGAATGTAAAAAACAGAATCCGCATTACGCATATTATGCGTTACTGTGATGACAAGGCCGATGAAAATTACAGTATGCATTTTTATGAATTAGTAGTAGAAAACGAGGTATTTTAGACTATAGGAATAACACAAGCATTTATCTGATGGTAACTGGCTAATTAACCCCAGATAGAATTATTTTCTTACCTAAGGCCGGCCTCATATGCGCCGCTACCCCTGAGGACTAAGCTGGAGAGTATCGGAACAGTATATCTCCCTTAGCACACCCTTCAATCCGGAACACAGCAGCGCCTAACACTGCTGTTATTAGATAGAAATAGCTGTGGCGGTGGGCTCGACGGTGTCGAACCACAAAAGACTATCACGTTTAAATGTCCATGCCGTAATAGTCACGTATCTTTCGATGAACTACACACTCATTTCTAAATTTCAATAACTTCCATCACTTTGTATAATGTTTGGCCTTATGATGTGAAAATATACTTATATAAGAGCATATAAACTCAATAACACTCATCTCAATAAAAAATACATATAATACGAGTATTAGTTGACCCGGCAAACCTTGTCTTGCTATGTTAATAAAAAAATATTAAGGGTGAACAACCCTTATCACTTAGGGGTATGAAAAATAGATAGTAGCCGAGTCTCAGACCTACTGAATATGCATAAAAAAATTGGTGAAAATCGGTAAAACCGTTTCGGAGGAGTACGATAACTAACTGTGACACGAGAATTTTATATATAAGATTTTGTTGTCTTCATGTCATTATTATCCCACTGCTGGACACGAATCTCTTCTCAGAGGGGCTTAGATCATGGTCCACCCTGACCAAGTGTGGTCCACACATCTTTAAAAAAAAAGATAAATAACACTCACTTATGCTCGTGTACTTTTCCAAAAGATGCTTAAAATCGATGCGATATTGATCATCGGTAAATAAATATTTTAATTAAAAAAATATTTTAACAAAATTAAAAATATCTATATATGGGTTATATTTTATTATAATATGCTTTATGTATTACATTTACGTAAAAGAAAATCATTCCGATATTTAATTCAAATGAAATTCGATTCTTGATCATACCTATGTACTGTAAGATTCTTCACTTAACCCTGCTGTTATTAGGTTGAGTTTAGAAATAGGTGTGACGGTGATGCCTACAGAATCGACCTACAAGGAGTTCTACTACCCTTATATTTGCATTCTCATATATCTAATACTTAGTAGGGGACTAATAGGGTAGTATGCTTTCCGTATTCGCTATCCAAATGACTTTTCAACACAAATACGTATTTCGTAGTTATCAGTCCTAATAATTTAATAGTGTTGTAACGAGACAGGGCTGAATTTCACGTGAAGTATATAATTAAGCTGAATGGTGCGATTCGTGGTATGACACACCTCAATCGAAGTTAGATAGGTACGTCATCGTCAAACCTGAATACCAAGTTTTGTCTATACTAGGTTACTAGAATACTAGGTAATGCCTGCGAATTTCATTATAAAATCCTAACTAATATTTTTTTATAATATAGAAATAACAGACCAGCATGCACCCGATAGTAAGTGGTTACTGCAGCCCATGGACATCTGTAATCAACCCCTAGACAGGATTAAATATTCGTAACTGAGGTCAGCTACAGATGCGCCGCTACCCCTGAGGCCTAAGCTGGAACGCCTCGGAAAAGTCTGTCTCCCTTACCACACCCTTCAAAACGGAACACAGCAGCGCCTAACACTGCTGTTATTAGGTAGAAATAGGTGTGGCGGTGGTGCCGCCGGAGTCCTACCACAAAGGGTTCTACCACCTTCATAGTCTTTATAATATAGGAGTAGCAGACGAGAATGTAGTCCACTTGATGCTAAGTGGCTAGTGCCGCCCTTGGACATCTGTAATCAACCCCAGATAGGATTAGATATTCCTATCTGAGATCTGCCTTAGATGCGCCGCTACCCCTGAGGTCTAAGCTGGAATGCCTCGGAAAAGTATGTCTCCCTTACCACACCCTCCAAACCAGAACACAGCAGCGCATAACACTGCTCTTATCATAAAGAAAAAAATTTGACGTTGGTGCCTCCGGAGTCGAATCACGAAATCTACCACCTTCAAGCCACTTTCAAAAATTGTTGACACAACTTCGCAGATTAGTGTATACAACCACAGTAATACATGATTTATATATATGAATAATGTAATAAAAAGTTGTGTATTTTCAATATAATATCAGAGGCACATTCTATCGTCCTTTGGGCATGTTATTTTTGGTAAAAACAGCAAATTTGGATTCTCTAAGTAAATATATTCTGAGAAAACTTGTTAGCTTGTAGATCGGGCGATTAAGAAAATTGGAAATCTTACCTCATATAGGAGAATGTTACGTGTATAATTTGTGTCAATAAGGATTGTAATTGAAATTCAAAAAGAGTGTCTGACCTCATCCTTACACAATTTTTAGGGATCCGTAGTTAAAGGGTAAAAACGGAACCCTATTTTTTATAACATAGACGTAGCAAACAAGCTTGCAATCCATCTGATGGTAAGCGGCTACTGCTGATCATGGGAATCTAGTATCAACCCCAGATAAGATTAATATACTACCTGAGGTCGGCCACAGGTGCATTACCCCTGAGGACTAAGTTGGAACGCCTTAGATAAGTATGTATCCTTTACGAAAGTACTTGGCAGAAATAGGTGTGGACGTGGTACCAACGGAGTTAGCCTCGAAGGGTTCTACGATCCTTATTACATTAAATTTCACGTCATCAACCCATTACTGTCCCACTGCTGGGCACAGGTCTCCTTTCAAAATGAGAAAGATTAGGCCATAGTTCACCGCGCTGGCCAAGTAACTTCTAATACGCAAATAACTTTGAAAAACCGGAGGTGCGTGCCTAGGACTTGAACCTCGGACCCCTCATTCGAGAGGCCGTCTTTCTAAACCATTGGGCTATCACTGCTTTAAGATATTAAATTTAGATTTATTGAGTATCAGATAACCTTCATATTTCGTTAAAAATATTTTAACAATTTTAATCAATGTCACTCAATTATTTTAACGAATCTGGTTAAAACTGGAATTTAATCATCACTACATTGTAGCAATGATTAGTAATGACGTCACATCAAGTGGCATGGGAAAATATTAATCAGTTGACTAGCTAAAATAAATAAGAATTAATTACTCTTAATTTATATGGGAACTTTCGACAATATAATTTTTAGGTTTTTCTGTATATTACCTTATTACTTTTTGTGATTATTAACCTTGCAATATTCGATTAGTTTATTATCTAGAAAAGTTGCAGTCATTTTAAAAACTGATGATCTTCAATTTTTTTTTCATTCTGTAATATTTTATGTACACGTAAAGTCATTTACAAAATCGGCCTTACTAACAATAAGACTAAGTAACTAAGTATAAGTAGTAAATCCTTCAAGTACCCATAATGTGTACTGAGCAAGAGGTCTTATTAGCAAATTTTCATTTTCTTTGTAGCAAAAGGGGTAGTAAGCAAGTCGCCTAAATGTAGAGATAATTAAATTTAGATTTGAATAATTTATTTGCGTTTTTTAAAGTTAAGGAATGAATTGCTATATGTTTTAGACGCATACGGACAATTGTTACTGTCATAAAAAAACTAGTAATATAATATTCATGAAAGTTGCTAGATTGTATTTTAGAAAAATCCGCAATGCTGGTCTAATGATACAAGGTATTCCGGCTTAGCACTGAAGGACAATCACACCTATTTCTACCTAATAACAGCAGTGTTAGGCGCTGCTGTGTTCCGTTTTGAAGGGTGTGGTAAGGGTGACAGACTTTTCCGAGGCGTCCAGCTTAGTCCTCAGGGGTAGCGGCGCATCTGTGGCCGACCTCAGGTAGGAATATCTAATCCTATTTGAGGTTCATTACATATATACATGGGCGGCAGAAGCCACTTACCATCAGGTGGACATGCTCGTCTGCTACTCCTATAGTATAAAAATATCCTCAAGTAACCCATTTGGGTTATCATCATGTCGGGTCCCATTTACTTCTAATATGGTACAGATGTCCAAAAGCGGCAGTAACCATTGTAAGTTAGGCGGACTGCATGCTCCTTCGATTACACACCATGCATGTAAAAATACCTATTTCCCATATGCGTAGTATAAAAAAGTAAAATATAATATTTACTGAGATTTCCGTATTTTTTAGTACTGAAAATATTAATCCTATACCTTAATTTATTTCCAAAGCACGGATTATGAAAAATAGTAGAAACATGAGAATTTAAACTGATTAATAAAACAGTTAAATACACGAATTAATGACAATTAGGCACTTAATATTTTTAAATCAATTTATTTTGTAAAAAACGCACGAAACGCCGCAATGATTTTGGTTTTTATTAAATTTTTTTAGGCTCCACTTTCAAAGTCTCCATCTCCGAGGACAGCATTTTTTTCTCATTTATACTTATCTACTAAGTTATTTAAAAACCTTTAAAAACATAAAACTGTTGAACTTTAAAACAGTCGATTAATATCTAAAACTTTTATTACCAATTAAGTCTATAAAAAGCTAAAAACTTTTACCTGAAACTTCAAAACTCGTACCTGAAAATCCAGCACACCACACAACCAACAACTAATTTCAAACACAAGAAAACACACACGAAATTGAAAAACAGATTTATCGTCACCACAAAATGTTTCGTATTACGATTAACTTTACGATTTTTGGGACAGGATGGCGTGCAAGCCACTTCGATTCAACCGAACTACTGAACGCGGGTTATTTTGTACGCATGCGCCTGAATTCCATCCACAAATCGCGACTATGATTCAAATACTTGTTTTATCTTTTTAGGAGTTGGATATAGGCCCTGCAATACTTGGAATTTCGTACCGGGATAAAACAATTATTTTGGTGCCAAGAAAACTGAATGACAAAGTGCCAATAATGTTTCACGATTATTCTTAATCGTTCTATGGACGTATAAAAAATAATGCAAATGGGATCGAAATCCTACATAAGGTCGACCACATGTGTTGCTACTCCTCAGGACTAAGTTGAAATACCTCGGAAAATTGAATGGCTTCAAACAAAAATACAGCAGTGCTTGAATAATTCTAGAAGAGTTGATGCCACGGGTGGCGCACCTATTCTCCAAAGGTAGTAGTAGACTCCTAGTCAATCCCCTTTCTTTTATTTTCAGGCCGAAAGTCTCAATTTTAACACTTAAATAAATATCACGTTTTATACACATAAAACGTGATATTTAGTTTAAGTTATTAAACTTCAGCATATATAATTTCTCATGATTTGGACATATCTGAAAATTTATTATGATTCATTAGGATTTTTATCACCTAAATCCGATATCCAGTACCCTTAGTATGAATTTTTACGTTTTAACAAAAATGACTCTTTTAGTATTTGTTTACATACATTTCAAATCAGCGCCTCTAGCGGATTGCATCAAAATTGATTAGAAATGTATGGGAAATACTTAAACAAAAACAAAAACAATCATTTTTGTCAAAACGTAAAAACTCATACTAATGGTACCTCATATTAACTAAAGTCATATCACTAAGTCTGTCTACACACTTAGCACTAAATTAGATTTTAGGCCGACTGCCAGCTTAAACAAATCTAAGTCGGTAATCCCGGTTTATAATTGTGCAAATATTGGCTTTGTGGTTCCATGTTTGTTACGTGTTACCTTTGTACATATTATTATAACTATGCCTAATATTAAATTTATTAATTAAATTGTAGAATTAAGGCGATTAACCATTTGTGGTTATTTCCTATGCTATACCATGATACTGTTTATATTTTAAAATTTAATCAAAAATGGATATTTATGGAATAAAAATAAGCCAATATTACAAAAATAAATTGATTTTAATGTGAAAACTCTGTCAATGTCGGTTCAGATGTTACGAACGTTATTTGTACAAATAAGCTAATATTTGCTGAAACCGCACAAAGAGATACATATTAAAACAACAAAGTATAGGATTAAATAAAGCACCCACGGACCGCCCACGCATTGCAGTTCAGAATTGTTGCATATTCTTGCTAAGTAAACTGGTTCAAAGCCAAAGGTCACGGCGCTTTGGATCTTCTCTCCTCTTTTTAGTAATAGGGCAAAAGAGCAAGCTTAAGTCACTTCAACGGTTATCTATAACTGACCCTTAGGGGGCTAATATACAAACTGTCTGGGGCCCACACCGGCTACTGTGTTAGTGTCGCTCATGAGTTCGTTGCCTTAAATTACATTTTAGGGTTCCTTACTAAAATAGGCAAAACGTAAAGTACTTAATATAAGGTAAATATTTATTTGCATTAAATTTTTGTAATGATTTTTGATATTACATAATAATATGTATTTGCTGTATCTATATTTTTTAAACGTAGTTTTAAACATTGTAAAAAAATAGTAAAAAAACGGTAAATATTTGTAATTCTGGACCCCTACTTTAATTGTACAAATATAGCAAACATTTGTTCAAACTTCACAAAGAGATACATATTAAAACAACAAAGTATCGGATTAAACAAAACACCCACGGACCGCCCACGCACTGCAGTTCAGAATTGTTGTCTATTCTCGCTAATTAAACTGGTTCAAAGCCAAAGGTCACGGCGCTTTGACTCTTCTCTCCTCACTTTAGTATAATAGGGAAAAAGAGCAAGCTTAAGTCACTTCAACAGATATCTATAAGCCCTTAGGGAGCTAATATACGAACAGCCCACGCCGGCGACTTTGTTACTGTCGCTCATGTGTTACTTAAGGTATATTTTTAAAGTCCCGTACCTAAACAGTGAAAACGGATAATTCTCAATACAAGGTAATGCGTTCCCTATTACTAAGCCTCCGATATCTGTATTTCCGATGTCCGTCTGTCATAGACAGATATCGGAGGTTTAATTAAGTAAAACCCATTCTGTAAAAATCAAGTGTCTGTTCATTAAACCGCTTTTAAAACAAATATTAAAACTACCAAAGAAAAAAAGGGATTGGGGGTCTCCCATACAAATAAACAGTATTTTTCAGCATTTTTCGTTTTATCTATCGAGCCATGATGGGTAAGGATTATATATTTTCAGAATGCACGTACTAAACGCACGTACAAAAATAAAAAATATATAAATATTTGGTGATACGGAACTCTATCTACAAGTTCGATTCGCACTTGGCCAAGTTACATCTTTTGTCAACATACCTCATTATAAATCTCCCAGTAATCATAGACTCACATTTATTAATTACATCATAAATATTAGATAGAAATGTAACATTCTGAAACTTGAATCTTAATTTTAAATAACGTAATTTCCTTTTACTCATTACTTCGTCTAATAAAATAATCTCCGTCAATTAAACCGACCTTCTTCCGAATTTCTCAAAATTCCTTCAAGAATCTTCAAGGCAAAATAATGAGATGTTTGAACTGATCTCGTGAGATCCTCAGATTTAAATGGATTAAATTAATTCGTATTTACTTGAAAATAGACGAGACTATTTTGAGGCATAATTAATTTAAGATTTATAAAAAATCATTATTATATTTGGTATTATTTGATTTTTACTTAAGTGAGTATTTGATTAATATGAAGACTGAATTTTTATAAATTATGCTATATATTTCTTTTTAAGTTTCTTTTACAAAATGGAAGTACAGAACTAGCTTTATAGTGTACCTGAAAGTGGTCATTGCCGCTAATAATAGTTTCCTACAGGTCTTTATTCCCGGAGTACTAAGTTAGAGTACGCTTCGTGCTGGTTTCCTCATCACACGTTCTAAATCAGAACACAACAGCTTTATAATAATAAAAAAGAAAATAAATTAGCGGTGCCACCTTAGTCATACCATAAAGGGTTTTACCATCTATACAACTCATAAGTATCCTGAACTTACTACAGGCAAATGATAATAGCTATCTTTGCTGGGGAGTACCAAAACATTGGCTTAGCGTAGATGCTTCTTAGCTACCCGTGAATGGGCAAAAAAGAAGGTCCTATTTGAATAGTTTTTATCTCGCCTATGCTAAGGGCTTCAGAATAAATTTTAATAGATTTTGTTGGTCAGTCAAAAAAGTCCCCCTACACGAAAAGTGTTTTTCGTCTTCTATGCCAAGGGTCTGAATATTTAACCCGTACAACTTCGCTATTTACTCCACTAACACTTTCTTAATCATCATCATTATAAACCCATTAATGTCCCACTGCTGGACACAGTTCTCCTCTCAGAGCGAGAAGGAATAGCCCATAGTCCACCGCGCTAGCCAAGTGCGAATTGCTAGACTTGTTGTTTTTTTTATTATTGTCAGGTATGCAGGTTTACTCACGATCTTGTCCTTCACCGTTAAAATAAATGATATTTAATTCATAATTCGCACATAACTTTGAAAAATCTGACAATCACTGTCTGTAATTTGAACCTCGGACCCCTCCATTAAGCGGCCGCTTTACGACACCTACCTAATACTCGTATAATAGCGACATCTAGTGATCTATATAAAACTTTCCACGTTACTTTAATTAGCTAATTGATATTCTAAAAGTTATGGCAGAAATTTCATCCAACAGTTATCTGTCACGAATTTCCGTTCATAAACGGCTTCATTGACTCTACCAACATAAACGCACTGAAAAATAGATTTCCGGTGCCTACAGTTAATTGCTATACGAATAAAATAGGCCTAATAACCGTAACTGTTTATTACAGGAACAGAATTATCGGTACATTTCAAATAGACATCAATAGTAATAAAAATATTTAAGGAAAACGTTTGTTTATATACAAAGTATAGGATTAGCACAGAGCATGCAGTCCACCTGACGGTAAATGGCTACTGCCACGCATGGACATCTGTAATCAACATCAGATAAGATTAGATTCCTAATGAAGTCAGCCACATATGCGCCGCTACCCCAGAGGACTGACCTGAAACGCCTCGCAAAAGTATCTCTCCCTTACCGTATGTCTCAAATCTTCAAATCGGAACACGGCAGCGCTTAACACTGCTGTTATTAGGCAGAAATAGGTATGGCGGTGGTGCCACAGGAGGTTCTACCACGAACTACAAAAGGTTCTACCACAAACACTACACTATTTACATAAGCATCCGCAATATATTTATAATGAGCATCATGATATGAGGACAGTAATGAAAAGATATCTCTTTTCATTATAATTTCAATTTTATAACTAGATGACTCGCAAGCATAGTTAAATTAAGCAAATTTGTTCAATCTCCCAAAACATCATTATCCGATTTGTACATCGCTATCGGTTTTAAGTATCATTAATCATTAAAAGCTACGACTTGTTTAGAACTCGATCAATGGAGCTATTCTCAAAAATGTACTGTTATTATAATCATTCGATAATAATGTATAATGATTATCTACACTAATATTATAAAGAGGAAATCTTTGTTTGTTTGGTTGTAATGAACAGGCTCAAAAACTACTGGACCGATTTTAAAAATTATTTCACCATTCGAAAGCTACATTATCCACGAGTAACATAGGCCATATTTTATATGAAATATATTTGATACATAGATTTTGAGGCGGTACGAAGTTTGCCGAATCAGCTAGTTTGTAAAAAGATTGCAAATTGACGAGGGTGATAAGATAAGTAAGTGGTTAAAAACTTGATTTCTCAATTGCGCGGTCCGAGGTTCGAAACTTTAGGCACGCAGCTCTGTTTTTTAAAGTTCTGTGCGTATTAAAAAATAATTATTACTTGCTTAAACCGGGAATGAATACGTCGGGAGGAAATCTAGACGTTTGAGAGTTCCAAAAATGTTCTCAGGATGTGAAGTCTATCAATTTGCATTTGAGCAGCGCGGTTGACAAGACTTAAAACCCCTTACTGCACCAGTAAGCCCGTGCCCAGCAGTAGGCCAGTACGCAGAACACCTGCAAAAAATAATCCCTATTATTCTACTGCTATTCTATGCACTACTCTAGTGTAAAATAGTTCAAGCACGTATGAAGAACATGGGTTCTACCTAAAAGCATGGTACTTAATGCTTTATTTGTATGCCAGTCGTCACTCGTCATCTTCACCGTTAAAACACAAGATCTTCACACTACAAATAGGTAACAACTGTTTATGCTAATTCGTTCTCGTAATTACAATGTTTCAATTGAAGAAGAAAAATCCTGTCTAAGTATATTATTCACTACTTGAATACACAAATACTGCTCGTCTAAATACTTTTTCGCGCACAGAACAGCACGAATAAAATTTCGAGTGACTTGAAAATATTCACCTCCTTTGAAAGATAAATAAATTATTCAAGTTTAAGCGAAGTCTCGATCAGAAGGTTATTAAATTTGATTATCATGTTTTGATATGGTATCTAATAAAAGTATTAATTGGATATTTACTTGTTGATCTCGAAAACTTTTGAGAATAATACATTGAATGGAATTATAAAGGACTTAAATTAATTTTGGAAATATTTCGAATAATAATTAAGCATATTTTCTTTGATGTTCTAACTTAAAATACATAAAATTAATTTAAATAATTTATTATAAAACGTTTTTGTGTGGTAAATAATAAATGTTTAGTAAAAAATATGAATAAAATATTATCTTCATAGTTTTTGGGTAGGTCACACATAAAAGCGAAATAGCCAAACCCAGGACAGAAATCTAAATCAATTTAGATGTGCCCGGGAATCGAACCCTGGAACTCGTCAGATCTTGTAGCACAGGGTCCTAACAAGATTATTATTACTGGAAAGGAAAATGAATAGAAATATAAAGTGGTCGTGATGGTACTGAAGCTTTATAATATATCTCCTTCACGGTTGTTCGTTATCTACACAAAAGCTTCAAACCTAAGTTTTGAATAGAACCACAGACTAATTGTATAATAGAAATGGCATTAAGTAGAATAATTTAGTTAATTAAAATAAAATGCGCTAACTATAAGGGCTCCCTCAGACGGACCAAAATTTTGTAAATTACTTAACTGTATGTGCTCGGTTTTCGACTGCAAACGTGTAGGCTGTCTAAGAGAGCCTTAAATAATAAGAAATGGGTTGCATAATAATATATGATAAAAAAAATGCAAAGAGGTGAGAAAGTCAGAAGATTAGAGTATACATAAGCATTACGAGCTGAAGAAAGATATTTAAGTAGAGGTGGTGTATTTCGGCTACAAGGATGAAGTAAAGCAGATCTATTATTTTGCGTTCCATTTTATTCTTTCAGAGTAGCAACACATTTAATGACAAAGAAAAACTAACTCCTGATGTAAATAAAGATATTTACTTAAGCTTAAGGACTGAAGGAAGATTGTAAATTAATTAAATAAATCATCATCAACCCATTACTGTCCCACTGCTGCGCACGGGTCTCCTCTCAGAATGAGAAGGATTAGTTCATAGTCCACCGCGCTGGCCAAGTGCGTATTGGTAGACTTCACATACCTTTGATATTTTTTATAAATGTCTCAGGTTTGCAGGATTCCTCACACTGTTTTCCTTCACCGTTTAGCAAGTGATAATTAATTTCTAATACGCACATCATTTTGAGAAATCAGAGGTGCATGCCTGGGATTTGAACCTCGGACCCCTCGATCGAGAGGCCGAGTTTCTTAACCACTTTAACCACTAGGCTAGCACTGATTTTATAATTAATTAATGTATTTTATAATTAAATAAATAGTGAAAGACATGTCTACTAGATTATGCAATCTGCGAACAGAACCCATTCTACTAATAAGCTGCTTGAATGCATTGAATTCAACTCCAACTTCAGTATTCAGAGCTAGGATTTCTCAACTCAGATAGACAAATCCCAGCCTTTTGTACCAGAACTTATTTAAAGCTCCAATTCAGGTTGTTGTCCATGACAATTATTTCGAAAGAAGACTAAAATCTAAAATATACAATACAAATTCTAACAATTACCCTGTAAAAATAGGAAATAATTGGCAAAATGCAAGTCGAACTCGCACATGAAGTGTTCCGTACCACAATATTTTATTTGTTTTTTATGTTTAATATTTTCTATCATAGCAGCCATAGAAGTGAATTTACTGTGAAAATCTTCTTTAAATCATTTTATTTGAGTTATAATAAAATGTAACAAAAGCCTTCTAACTAATTTAACTAAATTAAAATTCAATAAAAATAAGTAAAACTAAATAATAAATTAAATTTGAACTGTCTACCTATTACAGTTATATATAAAGCGAAAAACGTCGAAAAATTGTGGTTTCTTGTATGGTATTTATGTATGGTATGCCATTTTTTTAATCATATTTTTATTTTTAGTATTTATTGTTATGGCGGCCACCATTATAAATATTCTGTGAAAATTTCAAGCATGTATCTATTACGGTACGAGAAATAGAGCACTGAAATAGACAGACAGACAGTGGAATAATAACGTTCCGTTTTTACGGACCCCTAAAAACTACCTTTAGAATTAAACTTCTGACTATTAATAATGATGAAATTATACTTTTAGTAGGTACTTAGTAGTAAGAATAATCAGTTATAGTCCGCGTAAAACTGCTAGTTCGCTCTGAAAATAGAAATGAAACGCTTCGCCATAGTAAATTGTATGATTACACACTCGCAACAACTTCTCTATACTTTTGTAATATTTTTATTTTTTCTAGCGAAACAGTAAACCTTCGTAAAGTAAAATAGTGGCCGCGGCATTAACATAGCAACACAAAATCATCATCATCATCATCAACCCATTACTGTCCCACTGCTGGGTACGGGTCTCCTCTCAGAATGGGAAGGATAAGGCCATAGTCCACCGCGCTGACCAAGTGCGTATTGGTAGATTTCACCTACTTCACATACCGTTGAGATTTTTTTATAAATCTCTCAGGTATTCAGGTTTTCTAACGATGTTTTCCTTCACCGTTTAGCAAGTGATAATTAAATTCTAATACGCACATAACTTGAAAGATCAGAGGTACGCGCCTGGGATTTGAACCTGGGACCCTCGATCGAGAGGCCGAGTTTCTTAACCACTAGGCTATCACTGCTATTACACAACAAGTTAGTAACAATTACTACAAAATTTGGTTCAACAGGATACTCCATCCCTACATTTTGCAACAAACGTTCTACCCGTACATAATTAATTCGTCGCTAATAAAATTGGACTTACGAAATGCGAATTACTTCAAAGTTGGATAAATATTTATCTTGCGAAGAGGGTAGCTATCACCAAATTACTTAATATTGAATGTTACAACTCCGTTTGTTTAGAAACTTCCGTTCGAGTACAGCCTATCGATTTTCCTTTTCAACTTAATTTTGTGTATTTCAAATAACAAGGGAATATTTATTCCAGTTGATGGTTTATCAATGCTGTACCTATATCATCATCAACCCATTACTGTCCCACTGCTGGGCACGGCTCTCCTCTCAGAATGAGAAAGATTGTGCCATGGTCCACCGCGCTGTCCAAGTGCGAATTGGTAGAGTTCAAATACCTTTGATAACATTTTTTTTTTAATTTCTTAGGTATGCAGGTTTCCTCACGAGGTTTCCCTTCACCGTTTAGCAAGTGATATTTAATTTATAATACGCACATAACTTAAAAAAATCAGAGGTGCATGCCTGGAATTTGAACTACGGACCCCTCGATCGAGAGGCCAAGTTTCTTAACCACTAGGCTATCACTGCCCTTTTATATACTTGTAACCAAATCCTAAGAGGATTGCAGTCCTATCTAAGGTTAGCTGCAGATCCGTTGTTCCCTGAGGACAAGTAGAAACGTCTTCCATACTACACTATTTACTGCCGTGTGATCACAAATTGTGATTCGTGAGTTTAAATCGTTAATTTGAAATCTCCACTCTGTAAATCTAAAGATAAAATACCAGACGCATCGAATTTTTCGAAGTTTGTGGGTATTAATAATTAATTCATGATGATGATGTTGATGATATTTGTAGTGATAATAATGATGATA
This sequence comes from Epargyreus clarus, assembly GCF_041222505.1. Classification (NCBI taxonomy): domain Eukaryota; kingdom Metazoa; phylum Arthropoda; class Insecta; order Lepidoptera; family Hesperiidae; genus Epargyreus; species Epargyreus clarus. Next base: position 10,625,535 of record NW_027332210.1, read on the forward strand.
GTCATAACAGACAAATACCGTTACAAGACTCAAAGACGGTTATTGACTTAAAGATATTACTGTGAAGAAAGTACATTAAACAAAATATTTAGATTTTAATGATGATGATGATGTTGATGTTGATAATGATGCATAACAGACAAATACAAGCTCCAAGGCCGTTATAAATTCATGCGGTCGTGGCGGCGTTTCCCCGATAAAGAAACAAATTCGGGGCATTTCTTTCAATGGATACTAATGAATATCTAACTACCGCTTCCTTTGTGGATCGTTACGGCATCGAGCGAGAGCGTTTTTAGATTACAGAACGAGGGGTTGGATTTTATAGTTTGTGAAACAGATACTTTTGTTGCGGAATAACAAACTGTCATCATCATTGTCTGTCATTATTGTTACTGCCCATGGACATTTGTAATCAATCCCAGATAGGATAAGATATTCCTACCTGAGATTGGCCACAGATTTACCGCTATACCCGAGTACTAAACTGGAACGCCTCGGAAAAGTATGTCTCTCTCACTACACCCTTCTAACCAGAACACAGCTGTTGAACACACTGAACACACCCTTAAACACTGCTGTTGTTAGGCAGAAATAGGTGTAGCCGTGGTGCCGCCGAAGTTGAACAACGAAGGGTTCTACCACCTTCAAAAATCGTACAAGAAAAACTGTGAATCGGAAAGAGATATCATCAACTTCAAGCTACACAACTTGACTATACTTCAAGCTACATAACTCTAAGGCAAAAATAGGATAGGTACTACATTTTAAAATGAAGTGGCACTGCTACATTTGAAATACAGAGCTGTGTCGTAGTGATAAGAGACGGCCATAGCTCAGTCGTTGGCGTGACGCCAGCGACGGTACTGGCGTGATGCCGACTTATTTAGCTGCTTGTAGCGAAATCGCTAAAGTTACTAGTGTTGCTCATCATGTTTTATGATTAACGGCTTATTTACCCAACAGTTTTGGGAATAAAATCGTTGTATCGAGCCCGAAAATTATTATACCTATGTCTGTCTTATAACAGTACCCTATTAGCGCTGCTGTATTCTGGTTTACAAAGTTTTATAAGAAATGTTACAAAAATATTATTAGTCCTCTAAGTTATTAGTCCTCTAGTTCACTCTAATCTGAAGTTAATTTCAGATTTACAACGAGAAGAAGTGACTCGCCGAAATGCTCGTTACGTATGTCAAATATATAAAACAAAATTTTTAACACATTTTCTGTTTCATTGTCTGTACGGAATAATCTTAACCGGGCGATCTCATAATTTGTCAACAGTCAGAGCATCGCCTAGATGATCGCTCTAGTTCTTCCGCCTTTTTTGCACACCACCACCTGTTACCAGATAGTCGAGAGCTGAAATTTAATTCTTAGGTAATTCCCACTATAATATACTGTCTAAAAATCAGATATTGCAAAGTAACAAAATATCCACCTTCAGGAATTGCCAAGTAAAATGTAATACAGAACACCATAGCACACGACCAAAGTCACTAAGGGAAGCTCATTTTCGCAAGTTACAAGAAGCCTCCTCACGTTTCACGTTACCAGTAAATCATTCCGTTCTTGAATTATGTCTTGTTAAGCGTTTACGCTGAATAAAGCCTTATTACAGCGTATTGGGGAGAATTATGGTTTCACTTAATCTGAATACTTAATTTAATCAACATATTTTCTTACAAGAATGGCGTCTCTTACGCTGTTGTTTAGATACTTTCTGAAGATTGTACGCGTTTAAGATAATTCAAGTATACTGCAAATGCAGCACCACAAACTACTGCCTTCTTCTTACAATAGAAGTGTTAAACGCTACTGTATTCTGATTTGAAAGGGGGATTTGAGCGTTTTAAGTAGAGAGGTTCTTACATTGTGGTCATCAATCCATTATTGTCCCACGCTGGACCCATGCTGGACACGGATCTCCTCTCAGAGTAAGAAAGGTTTAGGCCATCGTTCAGCGCACTAGTCTAGTGTAAATGGTAGACACACCTTTGATTTTTTTAAGAACTGACATATATAATGTAAATTTCCTCACGAGGTTTGCCTTCATCGTGATAATTAATTTTTTAAACGCATATTACTTTGATAATCCGATATGGAATTTCAAGTCAATCCATTAACAACTTTCCTAGATTTTGTAACCCATTTTTATAAGTAAAAAGTAATCAAAATGTAACATTAGTGCTTACTATATTTAGAACAAAATTTCGACTAAAACCCATTGTGTAAAAGAAAATGACCATAAAACGTGTTTGAATACAACTAGTCGCTAAATGAAAGGCATTAAACCATGATTTATTATACATCGCGTGAAGAACGTCTATTAAGTCAGACATCGTAATTCGCCACCTTGCCTAGCTAGCTACATACCAGACACTTATATAAAATACACTAGCCGACCCGGCAAATTTGTGTTGCCATATAAATAAAAAAATGTTAAGGATGAACAACCCTTATCACTTAGGGGTATGAAAAATAGATAGTAGCCGATTCTCAGACCTACTGAATATGCATATAAAATTTGAGTACGGTAACTAACATTGTGATACGAGAATTTTATATTTAAGATTTATTATATTAGAGAAGTTTTAAAAAGTAACCTTTTCAGTAACGTTGTATTTTTGTATTCTTTTCTAAAAACCCTTTTATTTCATATCTATATCTTGGGATATAAAAAATCATCAAATTAGGGTATCCGCCATATTGAATTTAGAATGACGTCACTAATCTTAGTAGATTAGTATTTATTATTAAGAATAATGCAATTGTCATCCAAACTTTTATGAATCCAATATAAAAATAATCCAATATAAAAATATAAAAAATCAATATAAATCAGTTCAAGCGATTAGGTTAGGTTATGTTTGTCCCTGTAGTTCTGGGACTAGAATAGGGCTATGGTATCCTCTGCCTGTCGTAGGAGGCGACTAAAAGGGGGCTTCCGGGGTTGCGGGCGGCAAGAATGGGAGCTCGAACCGTCCAGCAAGCGCCCCCGGGAAGGACGGCGGTATGTGTGGTCGCATACCGTCGTAAAAACTATATGGTGTGGCAGGAGCGAAAACTGCTCCCCCAGGGTAGAGCCCGATCGGGACATACCGCTTGGAGGGCTCCGGAGTTCTCCAACAAGCGTTGAGGACGGCCAGGGGGGGGGGCTCCCACGTCGTCGGGTACCTTTTGAAGGTTTTCCACTCGAGAAGAAAAAAAAAAAGGTTAGGTTACGTTAGAAATTACGTTGCAATATTGGATCCTTACTAACAAAGAAGACCAGTTAAATTAACTTGTAAAATTAGTACACGAACATTCAGTCCAGTCAAACTAAGGACTGCAGACTATGGACCTCTATATTCATCCCTTAATAGGATTTAGTCCTACCTGTTGGTCACCGTTACTATATAGGTACATTTGAGCACGAAATAGAATCACTATGTGTATGTCTGTACTGCCCCATGGATACCTACGTGATAACATCTAATACATTTTATTATATAACGGGTACTCACGATATTTAAATTTCTTTATTGCCGATATTTCGACCCAGTTGCATGGATCGTGGTCACGGTGAAACTCACCCAAACTAAACGGCGACGTTACATAATAAACTAACTCAATTCCGCGATAATTTTAGTCTAAAACTCCTAATACGTCATAAATTCAAACGAAGGCCTAAGATTTACAGCGCTGACCTGCAATGTGACCACAAAATTTACTTCAAAATTCTTCTTTCTCTTTCTTAAAAATATAAAAACAAGAGTCGAACCTCACACCTCCAGTGAGATGTTATATTACTGATAAAACGGTGTAGTCTGAAGTATGTAGCTCCAGCTCCACATGTACCATAAGGTTAAGTTTACCATTGTAAATAACATTTTTTTAATATGTGTTATGGAGTTTTTTTCGCCGCTTCTTTTGCATAACGAAACACCTTGTAAACTGGCTGTAAGATGTATTGACAAGAGTTCTGTAAAGAAGATTTTGAGTAAAAAAATTGATTCGATTTGATTTGAATCTCGAAACTCACTATCATTACTGCTTCAAAAGATAAACAAAATACAAATAAGTACATAATAATTATTTGGTTTGCTATCTTAAATTTGTCCCGGGAATTTCTTAAATTTGTCCCGGGAATTTAATATTTTCCCGACCCTAATGGATACAATTTGCGAAGACGCCACTATCCCTCGAAACGGAAAGGAATTACGGAAGGTATCTTTTTATAGGTCGACTTTAGCGGAATTATTTTAACGTTTTTGCGTTGCGAAATTTGTTCTTAATTAAATTTTATCTTACATTTTCATTAATTGCTTGTAAACATTACATTACGTTGTTAATTATATAATGTAATGTACGATTAGTAATTATTTTTTATAACAAATTTATTACTAACTATAACAAATGAGTTATTACTACGAGTACAACTTCACTATAAGACTGCAGGTTTAAATCGGAGGTTTGCATAAAACTTTTAATTATAATAAATAATAAACGCTTTCTACACTTACAGCCCCACACTAGGATTCCCTGTATCGTGGGTGCCATGGACACACACATAGACGGATACACAAACACCCAGACCCAGAACAGATATCTAAATCATCATTTAAATATCTGTCTGGCCGGGGATCGAACCCGGAACCCTTTGCGCGTCAGACCGGTATGGTGACCGCTCCGCCACGCGGGTCGTCATTATTATTTAGGTACATACAAAGAAATATAATTATTGTCTAAATAACAGCTTTATACTCGTCGACAACAGATTAGTGTCCCACTGCTGGGCATGGGTCTCATCTCCGAATCAGAAGGATTACGCCATACTACCAAATGTGTATTGGTAAACTTTTTTTTAAAGATCTCTCAGTTATCAACAGCTAGTAATATATAATTCTTAATACATACGTCGGAACTTTGAAAAATCTTATCTGGGCTTCGAACCTCAGATCCCTCCATCGACAGGCCTATTTTCAACCACTAGGCTATCACTGCTTCTAGAATAGGGCTACGGTATCACCGTGCCTGTCGTAAGAGGCGACTAAAAGCAAGAGTTCGAACCGTCCTGCATGCTACTCGGGTTTAAAAAATAGAAAAAAAAAAAAAATAGAAAAAAAAAACAAAAAAGCTATCACTACTTAGTTCTAAAGCTTTTTAGTCATACGAGTATTAAGTACGCGTTTAATAGGCTTGCTTAGTGGGAAACACGCTTTAACCGCTGAGCCAGCTCCAATCAAATCAACATTACTGGTTATAACCAGTTTAATCCAGTAACAAATCAAGCTCAATCAGAAACCGCTTAGCTTACGTCTAACCGCTTCGCTGCGGCACCTTACGTCAACTACGTCCAACTGCGTCAAACTGTTTCTCACCACAACTCAGAACTTAGGTTGAAGCTCTAATGAACGATAACTCCGTGAAGTTTGACGCTTCTGAACGGCTTTGTAGTTGCATCAATTTCGGATTTTGGTGTCTCCGTTGTTTAAGATTTGATTTTAGTAAGGATAGTTCAATGAGCAATACTCGAGCGAATTAAAAGTGAAGTGTTTTTTTTGTTAATACTTTTTAACTTTCATTTAATAGTAATATATTTGTGTTGTATTTTATTAGTCTATTATTAACTTGAAGGTCCAGGCTTCGTAGCAGAGACGTATTTATACATAGAAATTTACATATTTGATATTAATAAATCAAATCAAATCAATTTTTTTTTTTATTCAAAATAGGTTCTTTTCTCGTTATGGAGAAGAAGCAACACAGTACGGGTCTGGAGTAAAAGATCAATAAGCAAATATTGTTTTTTTAATGAGTAAAATAAATATTATGTTGTCATGTACACGATACATAATTAAACATCGTAAGAAACGCTAAATATACTACCGCCTAAGGGCTATCGAGGGATGCCGCTTGAAATAGAAAATGATGTAATATTTCCGCTACATTAGGCATAATGCTTAAGAACCTTTTCCACTGAAGACACTTCCTGTTGGTTCTTACTTGTATCGTAACTTTTATAATATTGGTTTAGCCAAAGAGTTCGCCATTTTTTATAATATTGGTTGTCATCAACCCAGAGAAGAGTCCTACCTAAGGTTCTATCTAGCCACGGATGTGTTGCTACCCCTGAGCACTAGCTGGAACACCTCGAATATGTGTGTCTCCCTCATCATAACCTTCAAAGCGGAGCACAACAGTTTTGAACACGATTGTTATTGAGCAGAAACAAGTGTCGCCGGAGTCGAAACACAGAGGGTGTTACCACATTCAAAGCCAGCTGTGATGCTAAACTTAGCATAACTATTGCTACCCATGTGCATCTGAACACAACTCCATATAGAAAAGGGTTCTTTCTCCATATAGAAAGGGGAAAAGAGTTATTCGTATTAACGTCTCCTAACCGAACACCGATCGGACGCGCGCGCGCTGCTAACGAATCCGTTATTCTTCAAAATTTCGAACCCCATCATCCCAGAACCCGACATCATCAACCATCGAGCTTGTGAACTATCGCCGGTGGGAGTCATCGAGGCTGTATGCAGATTTAAGGTACGTGCCGTGTATGTGCCTGATCTGTTTGGCCTACAGCTAGTGCGAACATCGTCTTTAGATTTTCGATCGTTCAGACTCCTGTCTGTCCCAGCTGTGGGATTAAAGCCATCCGCCCGTCTGGTGGATGCGTATCCTACATCTTTATCTTTACATCGGCTGAAACCGATCACAGAAGCGTTATCACTCCTAGCTGCTAAGTTGCTAACCTCCTATGTAAGTCAGTCGGCATGTACATTGTACACCAATCCATCGAAACACAGAACTACTGCACGATAGAAAATAAATAGTTGTGGCGGTGGCAAGTCCCCGGTCGAATCATACTGATTCTTGCACCATTAATCAAGATTTTAGTAAATGGCTTTTTCCGCCCATGGACATTTGTATTCAACCCCAGATAGGATTAGGTATTCCTACCTAGGTAGACCATAGATGCGCTGTTACCCCTGAGGACTAAACTGGAATGCCTCGGAAAAGTATGTCTCCCTTACTTCAACCCTTCAAACCAGAACACGGCAGCGCTTAACACTGTTACGAGTATAAGACAGAGATAGGTGTGGCACTGGTGCCGCCGGAATCGAACCACAAAGAGTTCTACCACCTTCAAGGGTCTATCTTCTATTATGACGCAAGTGACATATTACTGACAGGGCTGTATTATCACTATAACGAAAGCCTAATGATTTATACGCAGTGTCACCATGATCAATAGTCTTATAATAGTAGGTTTCCGAGTTAGTGATATTTAATGTTCTCTGTGATCTATCATTACCGAAATTGTTGTCATTATTGTAAGTACTCTGAAAGCTATTTCTCATATCGAAATGACGAAGCCTTGAATGTAACCTATAAATATCTTGATATGACTATTATTTCCCTTTAAAAACCAACGGCATATAAAACAGAGGATCTACTTCATCATCAACCCATTAATGTCCACTGCTGGGACGGGTCTCCTCTTAGAATGAGAAGGATTAGGTCATAGTTCACCGCGCTGGCCAAGTGCGTATTGGTAGACTTCACATACCTTTGAGATGTTTTTATTTTTTTATAAATCTCTCAGGTATGCAGGTTTCCTCACGATGTCTTCCTTCACCGCACATAATTTCGAAAAATCAGAGGTGCGTGCCTGGGATTTGAGTTTTGGACCCCTCGATCGAGAGGCCGAGTTTCTTAACCACTAGGCTATCACTGCCCTTCTACTTAATTATCCGGATATAACTAGTTGTCTACCTGTCTGTCTGTCTAGTAACTAGAACAGGGGCTTTACCTAATACCAATCAGATTCGTTGCCACTCCTGAGGGTCGTGGTGATCGCCTTATATGTAAACGAGCTTTTGCCCGCGGCTTCGCTCGTGTTACGAAGTAATATTATTAACTAAGAAGATTTATACAAACTTTCATCCCCTATTTTATCCCCTTGGGGGTAGAATTGATCAAAATCCTTTCTTAGCGGATGCCTACGTCATAACATCTACCTGCATGCCAAATTTCAGCCCGATCCGTCCAGTGGTTTGGGCTGTGCGTTGATAGATGACTATGTCAGACAGTCACCTTTGAGTTATATATATTAAGATGCAAATCCATGGGCGGCAGTAGTCACTTACCATCAGGTGGACCGCATGCTCGTCTGATACTACTACTACCTATATTATAATACCTATAAAATAAATATAGTTTAAAATTTATGGGTTATTTATTGAGCTTATGGGCCATATATGACAGACCTCACGTTGTAGTCCACTCCTATTTGTGGTAGATGATGATGTGCTACCGACTAATTAACATCAGCAAGGTATAGCCTTCAAACACCAACCACAATATTTCAACCCAAGTTTGTGTTCGACACGTGTCTCATTGGTGAGTGGTTTGTGTACAAAGGCACGCAATCCGAGAACAAAGCGTGTGTCCGCTGTGCTCCACAATACATGATACTCAATACGGATATACTGTTAGCAATGTCGCTTTGTAGATGACGAATCGGGTAAATCGTGATATGTCTAACGTTACATTACATTACGTTGCTATGTGACTGGTCGAAAATAAAATTATCGATAATGACAGCACATACAAGTACTTTCTAGCTTACAGCAGTTACCGTTACAGCGTTCTAGTTTGAAGGATGTGGTAAGGAAGTGATACTAATACGAAGCGTTCCAGCTTAGCTCAGAGGAGCATCGCATCTGTAGCAAATCTTTAGTAGGAGTTCAATCTTGTTTGAGCAAATTGCATATCCAGCAAGCAGTTGTGGCACTAACCGCCATTATCAGGTGAACTGCATGATTATTAGCTATTAAATATAGCAACGCCGTGAAGAAAAACGCCCTAAAATTCATCATGTTTTCTAAAGACAGAATACTAATATTGGGCTCTTTACCAACCTGTTGAACTTATGCCCTTATACGTATGAATCTACCCCTATTACCAACAATGAGACAGTAATGGGTACTAGCCACAAACTATATTTCTTTTATTACGACAAAATTATGAAAAAATTAAACACAAAATAAACGTTAAATAAAATCTCTCAAATTAAACGACAATGCCACAGAAACGAAATAATCTTTGATTAAAAATGTCTGAATGCTTTCAAAGGCAAATTAATCCGAATAATAAGCCGTCTCTGGTAACATCTTAATCCGAGACAGCGGCTCACCAATATTATTAACTGGATTTACGTTGTAACGGCCGAAGCAGATTAGCTACTTTGAGTACAGACGTTTCGCGTTTTGACGATTGCATTACATTTTGTTCTCGATGTTGCATTACGTTTGGGGACTTGGTCGTGGCGAAAACGTGCGTTTCAGCGACTGTAATTCCGCGATGCGTTTTAGCGTTCAACCGTTACAACAAGCTTCCAAAAGAAGCCTTTGTGTCGGGTGTAACGGTTGAACTTCATATGACTTCCGAAAAGTAGGTAAATCATCGACTGCCAATGGTAAAAGTAGTTAGTCTGGTAGGACCCTAAAACAATCATTTTAACGCAAAATTCGTATTAAAACTGGAATAAAGTACAACTCTACATGCCATTCCATTTTTACTTCATAAACTATTAAAATTTGTCCTGTTAGGCACGAGTCTCCTTTTAGAGGAAGAACGGTTTAGGCCATAGCCCACATCTTGTTACGTGCGGATTAAATCAAATCAAATAATTTTTTTGTTCATAATAAGTTCTTTGTAGAGTACTTTTTGAATATTATTACATCTACCACCACTTCACAAGGTGAGGTTTTCGGAGGCGTTCCAGCTTAGTCCTCAGGGGTAGCGGCGCATCTGTAGCCGACCTCAGGTAGGAATATCTAATCCTATCTGGGGTTGATTACAGATGTCCATGGGTGGCAGTAGCCACTTACCATCAGGTGGACTACATGCTCGTCTGCTACTCTTATATTATAATAAAAAAAATAATAATAAAAGAACTGATGACAATACACGATTTTAATAATTTTATGCCATTCTCCTCATAAGGAATCAGGATTTACGATTTTCCTTGTGCGATTTTAGCGTGGTTTTTACGTTTAACCTATAATCATACTATTTATAATGGCAAACTTAACAATGGTATTGATCAAACGAATGATTCACTTAGAGAACATTTTTTAGAAGTCGTACAGTTTTCGTAGACGTTAGTTTCTTATAAACACATAACTGCAAAAAATCTGTGCTTCGGGGAATGGAAACTCAGGACCTCCAGAGTAACAGGCTGAATATTAAATCACTATGACACATTACACTGGGAAGTACTCTCCTGGTATTGGAACCCGGGACCTTAAGCTCAAGAAGCTGAGACTACGCTACTAGACTATCACCCCTTTCTCATCTGGGATCATTTATCCCAATCGTCATCCCCAATCTAAAAGATACCAAAGAATACTTATCTTACGACATCAAATCTTTTTTCAAATGTCACGTAAGTGATCAAGACACGAAAAAAACGTGACGCGTGACTTCAATTCGAATTCAGACACGAATTCCAACTTCGGATCGGAAAGTTCTACATTTATCCGCCATTTTGAATTATTTCCCCGATATTCGGGTTATCGGAAATGAACGTAATGAAACTTTTTATAGCGGTACCTCAGAAAAAATAATATTGGCACGTAGTAATTGCAACGCACCTGTTGTGTCTGCAACACAGGCACACAAACACACTTACTTAAAGTAAAATCCACATCTTTTTGTCATTTGGATATCGATGTGGGTCTATGGCCTTTTCGTGTTCTTAGGACCCATAAATAATGAGTATTATTTTACTTGACTCCATAAAACACATAGGTCACGCACCATTTCACACAATGTCTAAAGCAAACCATCTTACTTATGGGATACAACTATCCATACAAGTTACAACACGGGAAGTAAAATATGCACACGAATTTCAACTTAAGTTTCTTACAAGAAGTTAATCTTTAAAGGTGAAAATCCCTTGAAAGTTATCAGTGTTCGTCCAGTCTTGTTGTGTTATGGAGGAAGAGAACAATAATAGTTTCCTCTGTCGAATTATGTGATAATGACGTCATAATGTTTACAGTTGTAAGACAATGTTACAGTTACTTTTAGGACAACGTTCTTTAAAGATAGTAAAGATAGTAAAGTAGCCGCAGGTAATTTCTGTTATTGCCTAATTAACATGAATTTGGCATTAGTAGGTACTTATCATTAAACTCAAGTAGTGATAGCCTAGTGGTTAAGAAACTAGGCCTCTCAATCTAGGGGCCCGCGGTTCAAATCCCAGGCACGCACCTCTGATTTTGGAAAATTATGTGCGGATTAGAAATTAATTATCACTTGCTTAAACGGTGAATGAAAATATCGTGAAGAAACCTACAAAAGATCTCAAAAGTATATAAAGTCCACCAATACGCTCGCCCAGCGCGGTAGGCTATGGCCTAATCCTTCTCATTCTGAGAGGAGACCCGTGCCCAGTAGTGGGACAATAATGGGTTGATGATGATATCATTAAACTCAGCTGAAACTCGGCCTCTCGATCGAGAATCCCAATCTCTGATTTTTCAAAATCATGTGTGTATTAGAAATTAATTATTATTTTCTTTTATCACTTGCTTTAACGTGACGGAAATCGTCGTGAAGAAATCTGCCTGAAAGTCCTTTTAAAAAGGAATTTCTCAAAGGTGTGTCAAGTTTACTAATTCTTTAAAGCAGTTGTCGAAAGTATGTGAAATCAAAAAATTCGGACTGTGCGAGCGTGGTGAACTATGGCCTAGACCTATGATAGGCGACCCGTTCCCAGCAATGGGACAGTGCGTACATAAAACAATAGTTTCTGTACTACTCGGGACTATGTTTAGTTATGTCATATATAATAATGTGTCATACATAAAATGTGGCATACATTTCATACATAATAATGTGTATATCATAAATAGACAAGTCCCGATCGATCCCGGGCGGGATGTAAACCGGGATAGTCGTTCCAGTCCATTTCCGGAGCGGTATTGTTTTGTACATCTCTTTATGTACGTTTGAATGGATAAAGGGCTTATAGAGTATTTTAGTTTAAGTCATAAAGAAGGAATAAAAGAAAGTAAATGAATACTAATTTGGGAAAAAAGAACTGTGTTGTAAAATAATTGTTACCTCGTAATAATACATATTGTTAGTTTGCGGAATTTTTCATAAAAATTGACTTGCAACGAAGATTCACAATAAATAAATATCAGGTCCTACTATTATCACGAATCTGACGAATTAAATCCCCAACACGTATAATTAAACAAACGTACAGGAATAAACTATAAATGATTACTTTCAAGTGGTAGAATCCTATGTGGCTTGACTCCGGCTGCTGCACCTAATTCTGCGTTTTTTTTTTTTTATAATATAGGAGTAGCAGACGAGCATCCAGTCCACCTGATGGTAAGTAGCTACTGCCGCCCATGGACATGTGTAATCAACCCCAGATAGGATTAGATATTCCTACCTGAGGTCGGCCACAGATGCGCCGCTACCCCTGAGGACTAAGCTGGAACGCCTCGGAAAAGTATGTCTCCCTTACCACACCTTTCAAACCGGAACACAGCAGCGCCTAACACTGCTGTTATTAGGTAGAAAAAGGTGTGGCGGTGGTGCCGCCGGAGTCGAACCACAAAGGGTTCTACCACCTTCAAACTGCGTAATAATGCGTACCTAATTCTGTGTAATAATGGATTGAAGGGCGTGATTATGGAGACTTATCCGAGATGTTCCATCTTTGCCCTGTACATCGCAGCTGTACGCAGCAACGTACCTGTGGCCGACCACAACTAGGACTGCAACCTTATCTGGGGTTTATCATAGATTTCCATAGACAGTAAGCACTTACTACGAAGTTAACTGTATGCCCATTTACCCAATAAAATATTTTAGATTACAGATATATTTTAAAACAAAAACAATAAGCCCATGCATCCGCATGCATCTCTCCTTTGCATAAAGACAAAAGAGAATTGTTACAATCCCGTCTTTGAATCGCAACAAATAGTAACAGCACATCCCTATTTGCATCCAAAGAGATTTCAGAATGGATTTCAGAATAGTCTATTTGAATCCGCTGGTACCTCGTAAATTCTGATCAGTTCCGATATTAAATGAAGTATTCATTTCTCTGCTTTCAAATTGAATTTTACAAGCAATGTAATGCACAATGTAATGTATTTGTTTGTAATACCCGTTGTTACACATTATTGGACACTTGGACAATAATAGAAGTGATAACCTAGGGGTGGAAAAGCGGCCTCTCAATCAAAGAGTCTGAGTTTCAAATCCTGGTTTTTAAAGTTACGTGCGTATTATTAATTAATTGTCACTTATATTAACGGCGAAGGAAAACATCGTAATGAACTTGCGTACCTAAAAATTAAAGAAAAAAAAGTCAACTACTTTCAAAGGCATGTGACGTCTACCAATTCCTAATCCTTCTCATTCTGAGAGGAGACGTGTGCCCATCAGTGGTACATTAATGGATTAATTTATCTAGGTGTGATAGTGATCCTCCGGAATCAAACTAAGCAAAACGTCTACTACTACCATCTTCATCACTAAGGGTCATCCATCCAACCCGAATATGCACGTCGCTTTACTTTCTATATCAGTTGAAATATACACTGGCTTGTGTAGGAGTGGCACGTGCTATGAACAATATCATCATCAACCCATTACTGTCCCACTACTGGGCACGGGTCTCCTCCCATAATGAGAAGGATAAGGCCATAGGTATCTGGCGTATTGGTAGACTTCACATACATTTGAGATTTTTTTTTATAAATCTCTCAGGTATGCAGATTCCCTCAGGATGTTTTCCTGCACGTGATAATTAATTTCTAATACGCACATAACTTTGAAAAATCAGAGGTGCGTGCGTGAGATTTGAGCCTCGGACCCCCGATCGACAGGCCGAGTTACCTCCACTAGGCTATCACAGCTTCGACAGTGATCCTCCAGATACGAAGTACAAAGGAACCTTCCAACTTCATTATTAGCAGTCACCCATGCAACCCGACCACGCATGACGTCGCTTAACTTTTTAAATCAGTTGAAATCTATACTGGCTTGTGTAGGAGTGACACGTGCTATACCAGAAATGTTCCTGTTAACTTAAACTACAGTAAACCATATAATTCCGCCCAACTGCTACCAAAGCTAAAGTTATGTGGGCGGTACAGTCAATATTGTCTCTAACTTGAACATAGATGTTGTGCTTACATTGAACAGCGTTTGAACATACTATTAATAACTATTAATTGTAAGTAGGTTATGTGCTATTCGTCTAAATTTGTGTGAAATGGTCGTTCAACTTGGCTCGAAGGACCATGCGCCCAAAATTATTTCTGTCGAATAACAGCAGTGTTAAACGCTGCTGTGTTGTGGTTTGAAATGTGTGGTTAAGGAGACATATTTATCCGAGGCGTTCTAACTTAGTCCTCAGTGGTAGCAACACCTTTGTTACCAACCTCAGGTAGGAATGTAATCTTATGTAGGTATTTTTTATAATATGGGCGTAGAAGACGAGCATGCAGTCCACCTGATAGTAAGTGGCTACCTGAGGTCGCTACCCCTGAGAACTAAAATGGAATGCCTCGATTGAGTATCACTTCCTTACCATACCTTCAAACCAGAACACAACAGCGCTTAACACTGCCATTATGAGCAGAGGCGGAGCACGCACCAAATCTTCACATTGTAGAAGCATATGACCATCAATGACAGGTAAACAGTTCTATAGTTTCAATTGACGTTCTCTCTTACTGCACGGTTACGATTTTTCGATCTTCAGTCTAATCCCAGAACATTACTATTTCTTTAAAACCTATATCGTTTATACACAAACTGTAGCCTCGAGCTAGGAAAACCCGCAATAACTTCACAACTTCACCACAAAGTCAGCTCACGTTACGCTAAGTCAAACAGAACGAGCTAGACTATATATACGAGCTAGAATATTCCTGATATTCAGCTCATCTCCAGTTTGAGCACGATCGTGATATTTCGCGTAATGAAATGCTGATTTAACAAAAATTGGAACCCGTTTTGAATAGAGAATGTTCTTCACAATTTACTCAAGGCTGTGATTTTGGTTTTGTTATCTGAACCGTCACGAAGATCACGGTTCGAATTCCACGGACCTTATTTTTTTCGAAATTAGTTCGTATTTGCAATTATGATGATTTTTCTCGATCGAGCGATCTCTTCCAGGCAACCTTTAGGTGCGGAGTTAAAGTGAAAAGAAATAGAATGATAGGTATGTAGGTAGTGCAATATATACGAAGCCATTCTTAAAATTTGCCTACAGACATACTGAAAGAAAATTTAATGGAGGGAATTTTAATTTTTCCTTTTAAATATGTAAAATCAAACATCACACAATTTATACAGATAGTAACCGATTCTCAAACCTACTGAATATGCATATAAAAATGGTGAAAATTGGTAAAGCCATTTCGGAGGAGTACGGTAAATAACATTGTGACACAAGAATTTTATGTATAAGATTATTCATTTAGAAGTTCTTAGGCCTAAGCTCTATACCCCAATTCCTGTAACATGTTTCCTGAGCTATCAATTAAGCAAGAAAACCAAACGTAGGACCTACGGATGCCTTTAAGTTGTTTCACCGAACTAAAGCTACTAAGCCTATTAAGTGTAAACGCCTGATAATTTGCGCTAATGAAAGATGTTTATTAGAATTTAGTTGATATTATGGAAACATGAGAAATTATTTTGAACATGAATTCTTAGTTTTATTTTATAATATAGGAGTAGCAGACGAGCATGCAGTCGCCTGATGTTAAGTGGCTACTGCCGCCCATGGACATCTGTAATCAACCCCAGATAGGATTAGATATTCCTACCTGAGGTCAGCCACAGATGCGCCTCTACCCCTGAGGACTACGTCTCGAAAAAGTCTGTCTCGCTTACCCACACCCTTCAAACCGGAACACAGCAGCGCCTAACACTGCTATTATTAGGTAGAAATAAGTGTGGCGGTGGTGCCGCCAGAGTCGAACCACAAAGGGTTCTACCACATTCAAAATGGCTTGTATAGCGCAATCCAAAATTAAAATATGTATTAGCAAAAAATGCTGAAAGAAGTTACATGGTTGATAAAAATTATATATTATATGGTTTTGATAAAAATGAAAACTGTGTCATTAGTTTCATAAAAAATCGTATTCCTTAGCCGGGAATCGAACGAATTCATTTTGAAGAAACAACCAGTATTATTATAGTGTCCAGGCAGTGTCGTTTATAAGGATCAATTTCTGCGAATGATAAATAATAAATTAAAGATAAAGGCTCATTTTGAAGAAAACTCCTTATCAAAATATATTTTTGCTATACCTTTTGTATTTTTGCTATGCGACCACACATACCTACCGCCATCCATCCCGGGTCGCTCGCCGGGCGGTTCGAGCTCCCACTCTTACCGTCCGCAACCTCGGAAGTCCCCTTTTAGTCGCCTCATACGACAGGCAGGGGATACCGTAGCCCTGTTCTGGTCCCGGAACTACAGGGACAAGAACCATGCTGTACCTACCTTTAATTTTACTTTATTACAGATGTCCATTGGAGTATTAAGCAGGTTCATTTACTTTAATCCTATTAAAAAGCAACTACAACTAACATTTCTAAAAGGTCACATGTTGACATTTTCCACATTGTACGCAAATTAAGTTGTAACTTTGGGTTTTAACTTTTCTGTATTATGCACAATGATACACGAACAAAGGCTTTTAGTGGAGTTAAAGTGTCTGTCTTGTCTATACTTATGTTATTGTTAGACAGGCATATTAGTAGTGTGTGGGTTTGTTTGTAAAAGACTGATTATGCTTACACAAAGCATGCCAGCTTAGACCTCGTCTACGCATGTGTGGTATATTTTTTTTGTTTATGTATGTGTGTATATTTATGTGTAACAGAGAACGAAAAATATAAAGAGAAAAAGAGAGAGTGAGTGTTCGTATGTATGTTCTAGTGTGAGATGAATATTCTATTTAACTCCCGTCGGCCCAGGCAATCATGAAGCAACCGTGCTCCAGGAGTCTCAGTTCGGAACTTGTACGAGTATATGTACAAAATGTTTAGAAACTTTAATAGCGTGATTAAGAATACTCGTGGCGCTCTCTCTTGACGAGTAGCGGGAAAACGCTACACGAATATTGTTGTCATATTATTTGTAAGAATAATTCAAGTGATACGATTTCAAGTGATTCCATTTTACGAACTATGTTCAAAAGTGTAATAAAGTAAAGACACAAGAGGCATTACCTTAATCGTTCAGCAGCAACAATTAGCTGGCCTCATAGAAGATTCCAACCCCAATCAGGGTTGATTGTAGATATCCTATAAGCGGCATTGGGCAGTAACCATATGAAATCATTTACTACACCGCCGTTTACAACATCAATTAAAATTAAAATTTTGAATAACCGAAGTCTGGTTGTTATTCAAAATGTTCTTAAGTGGTCGACCGACACCACCATTATTAAATTATTAAATAAGACCTAAAATTAAAATAATACCGCTAAAAACATAGCAGCAAAAATAAGTTAAAGATTCAACTCCAAAAAATGTCACCTGCTGACATTTTGCCATTTCATATCAAAAAGGGACGATAATTGCTATTAAGCTTTACTGAATACTTCACTAAATTATGCACGGCCGAAGCGAGCTTTTTGAGAACTTTCAAGCGTGTTTTTTACACTAATTATTTCAGAATCAGCCATTTATAAAAAAGATCAAAAATACATGCAGTTAATCTGACAATATTTATGTAGTTACTTCCCATGTACATCTCTATACCTTAATATGGACCCATGGACCCTAAATATGTTGTTAGTTTAAATTCAAAGTTGTGACGCCTCAGATAAGTATGACTCCCTTACCACTCCTACCTACCTCCTCCTACCATTAGGCAGAGAAAGCTGTGGCAGTGATGCCTCCAGAGTCGAATCACAAAGGGTTCTACCACCTTTAAACTACTACCAAATATTTTCCGATTTCTTTTATGTTTTTTCCGTCACGTGTTTAAAAAATTGACAAAAAAATGAAATTACTTTAATAAATATTTTAGAAACTATTGTAATTGGTAAAAATGCGAAAAATACTGTTTGAAAAACCTAATACGAGTAGTTGTTGGCTTATCGAAATTTGGATATTTGTTGTGGGGGCCTCTGTTGTGAGGGGCCCAGGGCAATAGCTCTGGGCTCAGGGCTAACCTAACATAACCTAACTTACTCTTCGCCAAATCCAGCCCTGTAGAACACACACCCAAACAAAGAAACACATTTACAAAGCAGTACGAACATAATATGTAAATACACGGAGTTCGTAATATGAGCCTTTTTACCTTGAAACAAGGCAAAGTTATATGAAGTACCGGATAATATACCACCATTTAACTTTTATGAATAATTCACGTTCATCTGCCCAATAACATACGAACAGAGCGTTTAGGGAAGTTTTGTTATATTCAAGGTATTGCTATTGTAAAACTTATATTTTCGGGGTAAACTTTGGTCATGTGTGTAAGACTATCTGTGATCGGTTTTAGAACCTGTATCCTTACCATGAGTTTTTACGTTTTGACAAATATGACTGTTTTGGTTTTTGTTTACGTATTTTCCCATACAATTTCCAATCAGCGCCCCTAGCGGATTGTATCAGAACTATAGTGTCAGTAAAGTAACATTACATGTCCAAATTGACAAAATGGCGCTTTATGTTTTGTCTCTCTTTTTGCGAACATGTGAAGCAGACAGAAAGACTTGAGTACTTACTTATATACGTTACCTTTAGTCAGTCTAGTGAAGCAAACGGAACAGAATATTGGATTGAGTAAACGTAACGTAAAATTGTAGGATGTTTTGAAAACTCATGGTAAGGGTACAGAACAAAGCAGCGCTTTATACTGCTGTTAATTGGCAGAAAAAGGTGTGGCGGTGATTCCGCCGGGGTTGAACCACAAAGGATTCTACGTCATTTAAATGTTACACATTTAAATAAATCAAAAAACTGACAGTAGTTATATATTTATTACGAATATACCTGGGGTTAAGCAGTGATATCCGAGTACCTAGAAACGCAACCTCCCAAACGGAGGGCCCGAGGTTTGAATTCGAGGCACGCACTCTGATGTTTCTAAGTTATTTTCGAATACTAAATTTATTTTCATTCGCTTTACGATAAGGAAAAAATCTTCAGGAATCATATATGCCTCAAAACTCTTTATAAAAATTGGCCAAGTACAACTTGAACTCGTACCTGAACCCTTACCATGAGTTTTTACGTTTTGACAAATATGACTGTTTTGGTATTTGTTTACGTATTTGCCCATACAAATTCCAATCAGCGCCCCTAGCGGATTGTATCAGGGCTATAGTGTCAGTAACGTAACATTAAATGTGTCAATTGACAAAATGGCGCTTTATGTTTTGTCTCTCTTTTTTGCGAACATGTGAGGCGATCAAAACGCCTTGAGCACTTACTTATTTTTACGTTTACTCAGTCTACTGAAGCAAACGGAATAGAATAATGGATTGAGCAAACGTAACGTAAAATTGTGGGATGTTTTGAAAACTCATGGTAAGAGTACTGGAGGGTTTTGTACCACCGAAATTTTGTTTTTTTTTATTTTTAGTATTTGTTATTATACCAAACATTGAAGTTTATGCATTGTGCAAATTTGAACTGTCTATCTATTACGGTTCAATAGATAAAGCTAAAAACGAAAATAGCGTAGAAAAATAACGGTTTTTTCTATGGCGATCCCCATTAATTGTAACTTTTATTACTAGTAGTCATTGTTATACATACTCTGTAAAAATTTCAATTGTCTATCTGTTACAGTTCAGGAGACAGAGCCCTGTTACAGACGGACACACGGACATACAGGGTTCCGTTTTTATACGTCCCGCACATCCGTTTTGGAAAGAAACTCTGAGAGTTGTGTGAAGTCTACCAATCCTCACTTGGCCAGCGCGTATGGCCTATACCAATCTATCTCTAAAAGGACCCAGCAGTGAGACTTTTTTTTTATTAAAACGAATTTGATAACGTTAGGAGGTAAATTACATGCCGTTGATAAGTTATTCACTTTTGGGACTAATGATTAAAATAATAGGCTGATCAGAGCATCATAGGAACGCGATCGGATACGATCCTATGACGCTAAGGTGCCCGGTAAATATTATCAAGTATATATATTGTGCATGGGCGGTCAGCATTGAATCCCTTAGCCGCCTCTTACGGCACCTACGAAAAGATAGGGGGAGGCCCTATTCTACAACGCCGAGGCCTCACGGCGGAAGTGAGACATTGTTAGGTCGCCAAAAGAAAAAAATGTTTAGTGGTGGACCTCAAAAGGCAAAAACATAGAAAACCCTTTGTATATTCATCAGAGTGAGTGTAACAATATCTAAGCCCAGTGACAATTCTCACTCCGAGCTATATAATATATTTACATAGAAAAATTTCGCCCCGCGCCTCTTTGTTCTGAATAAAAAGTCACTTTGAAAAACTCTTTGTCTCATGGTATTCCTACACTTAAGTTGCTTGTATCACTTTCGGCGATTAAACGACGTAGCAGTATGATTTTATCGTTCTGAGATGCGATATTACGATTTTTTTTTCATACCATAGACTGAGGCTGACAAGTTGAACTCGTTAGAAAAATATTTCGAAAACAACGACAACCGAATCGAAAAGTATGAAAACACGCAAGTTGAACGCTAACTTGAATGCTTATACGCTTGACTGCTTGCTTACAATCTTGCTCGCTCGCACCAAACCTAACAGCAATTCATTATAAGCAATGATTTTAAATATAATTTGGCTACATAAATGCAAAGGAGATGTATAAGGAATCAAGAATCTACATCTATGAAAATTTAATTATAGCCAAAGACATTAAATTATAAAGTAGCAATATACCGAGCACCAGGAGGGAAAGTATCAGTTACAAGTTATTACTAGTAAGTCCATCTGCATTATCGACTGAAAGTAAACTCAAGATGATGTTAGTGAAAATACATATACTCTAAATATTTAATCTCCCTAAATACATTTCTTCTCGCAACAGGCCCGCACTGAGACAAGTACTTTACACGCCAGAGAGATTTATATACGTAACTGACTGTACTTGTATTATGCATTACTTTTTCATACTTTCAAGAGAAAATACTTCTTTCATAATGTACTTGTAGAAATGAAAGTTCATGAATATTTTAGGTAAATGGGTTTATTGGCAGACGTACAGTCGGTTAGAGAAACGGTTTGTTAAAAATGTAAGAGAAAATGAAATTTTGAAAAGTTATTCTTGAATTAATTTAAAATGAAATATTACTGTCTATAGCTCCAATATAATACTGTATCTTGAGTGCGACACACAGAGTTGACAAACACCCAGACCCAAAGCAAGAATGTAAATCCATTGATGTTTATCTAGCCGAGAATCGAACCCGGAACCGTTGATTTATCATGCGTACAAATTCTATACTTTTCTGAGCTTATATCGTCAAACAAAAAATAATTAAGGCCAATGATATCGACGGAGGATACGAATTTCGAATCCTGGGAGCCTACCACCATCTTTTAAAAACCATCATAGTTCAGGAAAGTTTTAGTTCCTCCTTAAAAATGTAAAATATTCCGTCATACACAGTTGAACAAACTTAAACCCTTATTAAATTAATAAGGGCTTATTTTTGTTCATTCTATTAACCATTGTATAAAACCAACTGAAATTGTCATATTTTGCTTAAAAAGGTAAATTTCCTGCAAAAAAGTAAAAGTAGGATTAAAATAATATTGTTTTAATAGATGTAGTAACCCCCTTGTTTAGCAGTCGTTTAAGTGGAGTATTTAGTATATAACCATGACTTTTAAAGCAAAAAATCTGAAAATAGGATTTTGAATGTTAATAGAATATTAAATATTATATTTTGAAAATATTTCTAATATACACTTAATTTGATATATAATGTAAGCGTGTATGCAACCCTTAAAATATACTAAAAAACCCACGTCTACCAGTATTTCGACCTATTGTCTTTATATCCTAAAACGTCTTTCGTGACTTTAGTAAGACCTCCGCGCAAAGCTTCACTAAGCTAAGCCGAAAGGTCGAAGATTTTCCGAAAAACTAAAAATGTCAGTAAAATTATCTCAGCTCAACCTTCCTACAACAATTTGTCAGAACAATTTCTGAACTGTGAAACATGATAAAAGCTTAGCACAGCCTCAGTATTTAGGACAAAGCAATAAATTGAATCAGCGAAAAAATGGGACGATTCCACAGACCCACAAAGTGTCAGAAATTCCAAAAAGAGAGCTCTTTCATTGTAAAGCAATTCCAAAAGAGAATAAATAACGTGCTCTACACTCCTTTATGTACTTTGTGTGTTTCATGGTAATAAATAAGTATAGAAATACAGAAAACACTTCTTTAACAGAAATTGAAATCATTTATTAATCAATTAAAATCTTCCTTATTTAAATTTAAATCAAAAACCTCTGGGTCAGATCGGAATGACTATTACGTTATGCATTTCGCCAGGAAATCACAATTTATCCATTTAAATAAAATTTACTAATTTATTTATTATTTGTAATTATTATCATACAGGATTTACAGAAAAGTGTCTAATTACATCGAAATAATTTATCGAATGCTGTAATAAAGCAGCAAAACTCAGTACAGAAAACGAAAACGATTTTAGGTATTTTACAAACTGAATACAGCCCACAAATCATGTTGCACTTGACATGTCATTTCTACTTGTTGCGATATCTATGGTCGCAAAAAGATATAAGTGGATAGAAAGGTTTCATTATGCGTAAAAGTTTTGCCAAATTATGTGTAAGACATACTCTTGCTTTCACGCTTCTTAGCACTTTCTTGTCACAAACTATTATTATTTTGGGAGCCTTTGTCCAGCTATTAAAAATCTATACATGAAATTTAAGATCTTCTGTCTATTTGTAATATACTTGTAACCAAAGAAGTAACTATATATTTCTTAGTTTATATACTGAGATGCTGAGTGTCCCATTCCCAGATACCATCAATATTTCGTTGGCGAAGACCGATATTAACCGGTTTTATTCAGTTTTCACCGGTACAGAGAGTGTACTAAGCGAAGGCTCATAATGTAGGTCATTTTATAAAGAACTTCCAAATATATATGTTTCCTCACATTTTTTTCACTATCATAGTTACCATACCTGTAGCTATAGCTAACATCAATTTCTTAGACGCATTAGCTAAATTTGTTGGATTCGATTCCATGGATTATATCTTGGTATGGTATGGATGGTAAAACTTAAAATTGATACCAAAAAGTAATCGCAAATAAAAATATTAATGAAATAAAAAATAACGAAGAACAAAATTAATTTATTATGGCCTATTTCATCGAAGACAAAAAAAATAATGTACACCAAAAAGACTAAACATTACAATAATGATCACAAGTCAAAAATCATGATTATAAACGGCAAGGAAGAAAATCTCTGTATAGTTAACATATCAAGAACCATAAAGAATTCCTTTTAACAAAACCAGTCCAAGACTCTCTTTAACCCCTTTGCTTCTTGGGACAGCCTATAAAGCCAACAATGGATTTTGTCGCGGATTTCCGTCAATCTAACCTAATATAAAGAATGGATATTGGAAAAATAAGCACAAACAGTACAATAATACGATGAATCGCTGACTATTCCATATCCCTGCGAATTGAATCCGGACGCCTTATTAGATTTTATTGTTTTGGCTGTCACTGGATTTCTTTGTAACGTATGGTCTATCCACACTATCTTGGTGATCTGTTTCTTTTTATTCAACATCTGCTCACACAACCAATGCTAGTGAGCAACGACCCTAATTCAGCAAGAAAAAAAGTTTTTACACAATAAAACGTTTTAGTGAAAATATGTAGCTGAATGTATTTCGGCAAGGTACGGGTTTCAGAGTGACAGAGTTTAGGTCATACTGTTATAGTAAATGAAAAATATTTTTTAATACGCATAAAAGGCTTGGCTTCCTTGCTCGTTCGCTAACGATACCTATACAAACGATGCACTAATCAACCCAATTTCAAAAACAAGATGATATTGTCGATCAAGTGATCAAAATGAAAGCAAGCAGCTTTACGAGACTGGTCTTCCCACGCAGCACGTACGAAGAACAAACGTACATAACGAGGGGGTCGAGAGGCACGTGCGGGAGCCGCTCAGGTTTTCAGAACTGTCTTGCTCTTGCTCAATGTTGTAAGGTATAAGAGAAGAGCGTTTTAAATACACTCCCAGAGACTGTATGTTATAACACACACACACAAATAAAAAATTGGCGTGGCCGTTGGCAAATTTAAATTTACTTTGCATACCCAGCCTACTGACATAGGACATCTAACATTCTAGTCATTCTTCACCTTTTACCCTAAATCATAAAACACTGACCTTTCGAAGGTCCGAAGGTCTTCCATATCCTGGAAAATTACAGGAAATACATTGGTATCTGCGGGATCAATCTCTTCTAAAAATATATTGATGGCTCTTTGTATTCTTATCAACGTCAAAAACAGTATTTCTTACAACTTAAGTTTTTTGCCTCGAATCATTTGAAAAATAGTAAAATTTGCAGGGTTTGATTGGAGACGTACCATCGCTACACCCAGTTTTGGCTTAAAGTAGCTCTGCGTTTCGGTAAAATGATATGGTAAAATTTGAATGTCGGATAAAAAAAAAAGAATCCGAGTTCTCCAGTATATTTCATAAAGTTACTTGCTTGGGCAAGATCGCTAGTTGTCCTAACTTAGACCACAAACTAAACCCTAACGATAACTGACAAACAAACGGAGCGTTACCAATTTATACGCGTTATTCTTGTTTATTACATTACGCCCAACTTTCTCACGAATACAACCATTTGGCAATTTTTCTTCCATTTTATTTATATATTTATCAAATGTTGCTTCAACAATGATTACGTTTCATATGGAAATATAATATAGGAAAATACATTGACCCTAATATCTCAGCTTTGGTTAAATCAAGTTCTTATTGCGAGTAATATCTTAATTTTGTGTAATTAATTGATCTTCTTCTTCCGTATATTTATATTGATGTTTCAATTAAACGTCTCCTTTTATTATATCTTTCTTACTTTGAATTTGCTTCTTCCTGCTTTTCGTTTCTTGCCATCATCCTAAAGCTAGAAAAGTTATATCTTCACGCGAGACATCACACATCACTTTTTTTAACTCTGAGGTTTCCTTATTTCCTAATTTCTTATAAGCACACAACTTTGAAAAATTAGAGGTGCACTAGATTTGAAACTGCTCACTGACACTGTTTATATACAAATATACAACTCTTTAAATACCGAAACCCGAGCCCATTTAAAACAAAACCGAACATAAAAACCGGGAATTCGGTTACGTTGATCCACGTTATTGTGATTCAGCGCGCATTCCTGCGGGTTCCTTGTTTGTTGGCTTTCGGGAATTAATTTGGGTGTAAACTTTACGTTCGCGGCGACTTATAATAAAATATAGGAGTTTATAATATAGGAGTAGCAGACGAGCATACAGTCCACCTGATGGTAAGTGGCTAATGCCGATCATGGACAACTGTAATCAACCCCAGATTACCACACCGTTCAAATCGGAACATAGTAGTGACACTCGTTAAATACCGAAATCAGAACCCTTTTAATACAAAAAAGGGGAGTTCAGTTACGTTGATCCACGTTATTGTGATTCAGCGCGCATTCCTGCGGGTTCCTTGTTTGTTGGCTTTCGGGAATTAATTTGGGTGTAAACTTTACGTTTGCGGCGCCATTTTAGGTGCCTTCGACGTGATCCGATTCCGAGATCCGAGCTCGGTTAGCTTTAGGTCCATTTGATAAGATTCGATTATATTATCAAAGTTTGTTTAATTATTTAGGCTGTTTGTGCTTCATGACTTTGTATTTATTTCTTCCTGCTTTTATTTTCTATGCTTCCTTATAAAGCTAGAAAAGTAATATCGTCACTCAAATTGGTAGATGGTAGATTTATTCACGAAGTTTTCCTTCACCGTTAATACAAGTGATATTTTTTTTAATAAGCACATACATTTAAAAACTTATAAGTGCGTGCCTAGGGTTTAATTCTGAATTCCCGAATGTGAGAACAACACTAGTCTATCCTTTCATTGTATACGAATGTACAACTCGTTAAATACCGAAATCCGAACCCATTTAAAACAAAAAAAGGGGAGTTCGTTTTCGTTGATCCGCGTTATTGTGATTCAGCGCGCATTCCTGCGGGTTCCTTGTTTGTTGGCTTTCGGGAATTAATTTGGGTGTAAACTTTACGTTTGCGGCGCCATTTTAGGTGCCTTCGACGTGATCCGATTTCGAGATCCGAGCTCGGTTAGCTTTAGGTCCATTTGATAAGATTCGATTATATTATTACAGGTTTGTAGGATTATTCGGACTGTTTGAGGTAAAAGTTTTGAATATTCATTTAAATAGTTATGAAGGTCGCCTTGAAGATAGTCACTAGGCTAGCTCGTGCTTTATCAATTCACTAAATAGATATAGAAAAAATATTAAATATTTTTTGACATTACTGCACAAAATAAAAACTACTTTTATCAGCCTCATAAAAATAATTTAAATGTAACTAATTCAGCTGGCACTTTTAACCGCTAAAAGGTTATACATATAAAAATGCGTATTGTACACCATGTATATCAAGGGCATAAAAAAATAATTCATCCGCCCGTCCGTATATTAGATTTCAGATGACGTCACTAGGACACTAAACGAAAAATGTGTGCAAAATGTCTGCTCAATGTTTTTTTAACTTCCTTAAAATTTAGTTGCATACACACAAGCTAACAATGCAATTTAAATAAAAGCTCAGAATAATTGTAAAAAAATAATCACTTGAAACTCTGCATCAAAATAGTTCATGATGCTTTATTTCATCCAAGTTTACTTAGTTATCTAGATATAGCTCCAGAGTACCTTTACGTAGACGTAGCATTTACGGTAGAGTCGCGACCACCTCTAATATTGAGTTAGGCTCTGCTGACATCCTTGGGTTTACTCTGTGGCTATAAAATCAGCGGGAAACCGCCGCTCTTTCCAAAAACGACATGTTCATCAATGATATTAACCATACATGGCTAGAATTTGTGAAAATAACTTCTTAAAAGAAAATAATTATTTTTAATAATTGTTTGAAATTGAATGTCCTACTTCGGGCTTTTGGCTTTAAGATACAGCTCATGACTGTCACAAAATTAATAAAACCTTAGATATTGAAACAAGTTTGCTAAAATTTGAAATATTTTAATCTAACTAGCCTAGTAAGCTGCCCAAAAAATTTACATACCTGACTCGTATGTCAGTTGTACACAAAATATTTCGCGTTTAAAAACGACAATTTAAATCGCTTTAATTAACGTAATTATCGCTGATGTAGTAGCCTCAAATGTTCATAGGTAGCAGTTCCTAGATCTTTGTGGTGACAAATATAAGATAAACATTTATCTTAGTAAACTAAGCTCATTAGTTACACTGTTAGATGCTGACTGACTTACATATGAGAGGACCATCTAAGGGCTTTAACATATTAGCGACAGTACACGCTAACGACTTATTGTCACTAGTGTACTAGCCTACCGTCGCTCGTATGTAAACGCCCTTAGAATGGCGACATATCTGTGATCTTGAGATAGGTTAGGTTAGTTTTTTCCCTGTAGTTCCGGGACCAGAATAAGGCTACGGCTATCCTCTGCCTGTCGTAAGAAGCAACTAAAAAGGGATTCCAGGCGGCAAAAGTGGGAGCTCGAGCCGATCCCTGGAAGGACGGCGGTATGTGTGGTCGCATACCGTCGTGTTCACCAGACGGTGTGGCGATCGGTATGCTCACCTGGGCAAAGCCCGACGAGGCAACACACTAAGAGGACTCCTGTTGCGTTCCTTTGAAGATCCCGGAGTCCCTTACGCAGCACCGAGGACGGTCACCGGAGGGGTTTTAGTGGACTAAGAATCCCATATAACTTTGTGTCACACCCACGGCATCAGGTACCTTTCAAAGGTTTCCCCCTCAAACACAAAGAACAAGAAGTTAGTTAAGTTTATTTCTGCTTAATAACAGAAGTGTTAAGGGCTGCTGTGTTCTGGTTTGAAGATTGTGATAAGGGAGACGTACTTTTCCGAGGTATTCCAGTTTAATGCTCGCGGTAGTGGCGTCTCTGTGGCCAGCCTCATAGGAATCTAATCTTATCTAGCGTGGATTACAGATGCCTATGAGCGGCCATCAGGTGGACTGCATACTCGTCTGCTACTCCTATATTTTACAAAAATCTAAAAAGTGTTTTAGATTTCAGACATTCTAGAGCAGTGGATACCACTAACCATAACATAAAAAAATATGTATTTCATTTACTATTTTAATTTTATATAATAAATCACCAAAATCGAACCCTAGGTCGTCATTGTGACAGTCGGGCTGTTCGGGATGAAGGGATTTCACGTTACAGTTAATTAACGTCGTGTCGCTCAGACAGACAGCGTGACAACGACCATTGTAATGAATTTAATTGTAGAAGTCGAATTCTATTCTACTTTTTATTAAATTATGCTATTTTTTGTACACTTGTCTATTATACCAAATGAGAATTAATTTATTATCAGAAAGGTTGTGGAACCAACGGTTCCATTTGTAGCGTGAAGCGGTTCTGCATTTCGGTGGAAAAGTACGGATGCCAGCTCGGTCACATATAAGGCCGCATAAGCCTCAGTAGTGACAATTGGCTACAGAATCCTTGTTCTGTATGGAGCTGATTGCTGGTGTACATGGAGTCAGTGACCACTTATCATCATGTGGACTGCATGGTCGTTGCTACTTTAATCTGACAAACAATAGTTGATAGAATACGCTGATTGATAGGATACATTGATTGATTTGAAGGTGGTAGAACCCTTTGTGGTTCGACTCCGGCGGCACCACCGCAACACCTATTTCTACCTAATAACAGCAGTGTTAGGCGCTGCTGTGTTCCGTTTTGAAGGGTGTGGTAAGGGAGACAGACTTTTCCGAGGCGTTCCAGATTAGTCCTCAAGGGTAGCACCGCATCTGTGGCCAACCTCAGGGAGGAATATCTAATCCTATCTGGGGTTGATTACAAATGTCCATAGGCGGCAGTAGCCACTTACCATCAGGTGGACTGCATGCTCGTCTGCTACTCCTATGTTATAAAAAAAATTATTATTGATATTATTTTGGAAGTCAGAGCTTCCAAACCTCGATTAGGGGCCAAACTTCGAAACTCAAAACAAATATTTTAATGTTTTGAAATATATCGACATTCGACAGTAGAAGTTACTGTAAGTCATTCGTAATAATTTCCTCTTCTATTGGATTATTCCAAGATGTATCCGAAGTCCAAGAGGTATTCGATGTGGACTTGGTTAATCTTTTTTAAAAAGCGAAATATGGCTTTGATATTCTATTCTTTGGGAAAATCCCACTCAGTGACTGCAACGGATTAATGACGAAATGATATAAGAAATTCTAATTATCATTCTGTTTGTCCAAAGTGATGTTGAAATGAGTGATTATGATAAATCAATTTTTGAATCATAGTGTTAACATTCGGACTATCGAAAATTCTGTACTAAGACACAATTGTGTATTCATAACCAATTACAACAAGATCTGGGGATGAGATATCCTGCCGGTAATGAAGTCCATTGATCGCTAATATGAATTCACACCCAAAAAACAGATATCCAAATTCATAATACAGATATATGTCTGGCACGGGATCGAACCTGGAACCTTTTGCGCGTCCATTTTGTTCCATGTTATCTTCCATATTAACTCTGCAGTAATAAGACACATACCTAACAAAGATGTTTCCAGGCGATTTAATTCAATATTAGTTCAGAACAAAGCGCTTCAATTACTTTAACTGATTGACCACTGAGTTAATATTACTTTTGCAATTAAATACTTTATTTTAGTGGTATCTTTAGTGCTTTCGTGGAAATAACTATCATTTTATGTAATTTGTGTTAAGTGAGAATGAAATTCATATGAAGGTAACTCATAAGACCTTTTATACTGTAAATGCTAGATGATGCTTGAGGTCGCTTGCTGTAGTAAAGGTCCTGGAACCTTTGGAAAACAGGAAATTATTTTATTGCCTTTTGGCAAGTTTAATATACGCCCTTACCATATCCATCAAAATAATACCCTGGAGCGGTTAACTGCTGTTATAAAACAGAAAATAATATAATATGTGTGGCAGTTTTCTTTTTATAATATACAATAAGCAAACGAGCATGCAGTCCCGAAGGTTCGAAGGTGGTAGAACCTTTTGTGGTTCGACTCCGGCGGCACCACCGCCACACCTGTTTCTGCCTAATAACAGCATTGTTAGGCGCTGCTGTGTTCCGTTTTCATGGGTGTGGTAAGGAGACATGCTTTTCCGAGGCGTTCCAGCTTAGTCCTCAGGTGTAGCGGCGCATCTGTGGTCGACCTCAGGTAGGCATATCTAATCCTGTCTAGGGTTAATTACAGATGTCCATGGGCGACTGTAGCCACTTACCATCAGGTGGACTGCATGCTCGTCTGCTACTCGTATATTATAAAAAAGCTATTAGGCAGAGTTGACCCACGAATAGTTCTATCAACTTCGGAATTCGACTTCATTCAAATTTACAAGGTAAGAACAAACTTGACACCGATGTGGTTAAGCCTTCAAGATTCTAAATTACTAATAGACTAAGAATTAAATACCTCAGCATTGTGTCTAAAGATTTTAATTCTCGGTATAAAGTAAATTGAATAATGCATATCACTGAAGGCAATCGGGAGAGTGCTTCATGAGGATTCATTAGGGCATTTGCAATTTTATAGATGAACTTAGACTATGTGGTCTAGTGACACTACTGTTACTTTTATCTGCCTTATACACACTCTTACGTCATTGCGTGAGGACCACTGAAGAAGTCACCTTACTGGTTGGACAACTACCGGGTTCGAACCCCGGTTAGACATTATATCTAAATAATGAATTTAGATTTTCTGTTTAGAATTTAGAAATTAAATTTAGAGTCCTAGTGTTTGTGTATTGGTCATTGTATGCCACTAGGTAATCACTTCCTATTTTCTTATGAAGTTACATTTTTTATAGAATTAAACTAGCTGACCCGGCAAACATTGTGTTTCCATATAAAAAAAATGTTAAGGGTGAACAACCCTTATTACTTAGGGGTATGAAAAATAGATAGTAGCCGATTCTCTGACCTACTGAATATACACATAAAATTTGGTTAAAATCGGTAAAGCTGTTCCGGAGGAGTACGGTAACGGTACGGTAACACTGTGACACGATAATTCTATATATAAGATAAATAAAATGGTTAGTTGCCGATAACAGCTGCAATCAACCTCAAATAAGATTAATGACCTACCTACCTGACTTCGGTGATAAATCCGTTACACCTTTCAAATACTAACGTAATAACAATCTATCCAATTTTTACATACCAAAGATCTAAGTTTGGGAATGTCAAATTGTGAGATGTTGATATTTGTTAAGCAAGACAATGGAGAGATTGATAAATAAATAAATACAATAAATACAAAGTCTTTATTTGTAGAATAAGGTGTATACATTGGTGTTACAGTCAAGAATTTTCGCTCATTCTGCCATAAATCGCGTACAAATATAATTTTAAGTCGCATTTTATTCAAATTATTAAATTGTAGATACTAATTTCCAATATTATTAAAACGTTAATAAGATAAAATGT
Organism: Epargyreus clarus; assembly: GCF_041222505.1. Lineage (NCBI taxonomy): Eukaryota > Metazoa > Arthropoda > Insecta > Lepidoptera > Hesperiidae > Epargyreus > Epargyreus clarus. The sequence continues at coordinate 10,657,390 of NW_027332210.1, forward strand.
CAATAACAATAAAATGTCACATAAAGATAAAAATGAATAATGTCAGTGGTATCACAATAGAAAATGTCAAAGAAGCATCAGTGGACAGTTGATAATTAATAACGGACATTATAATATGTGTAACTGCCCTTACCACAACGTTCAAACACACACAATAACAAACTACACTACTGCTACAAAACAGAACAAAGCCATACTAACATTTTACACAAATCCCATATTAAAACCTGTTGAATACTACAGCCCTTCATAGTGGGTACTTACCTTTGAAATGTGAGAAAAGCGACAAAGGACCAATTACTTTGATCCAAACTTCACACGACGCGTATCCGGAAGGCCCTTCAAAGCTAAGATCCTACCTGTTACGTCATTTTGAGAAGATTCTTTACAAATCTTAATAAAAGTACTTTGAAAGGTTGGACAACTGGATATCATGTATACATTTTTAGGGTTCCGTACCCAAAGGGTGGAAACTGAACCCTATTAGTAAGCCCGTCTGTCTGTATGTCTATCTGTCACAAGGCTCTATCTCTTTTTTATGACTAGGAGGAGGAGGGACTATAGGAGTAGCAGACGAGCATGCAGTCACCCTAATAATAAATGGCTACTGCCCATGGACAAACAAAAGAAGATATGGAACAGCTCTTGACACGTTTAGAGACAACAAGCCGCTCTTTCGGACTCGGAATCAACAGACACAAAACCAAAATGATGATCGTGGACTGAGCTGAACTAAATCAACCTGAAATCGATATGATTGGCAACTGTGAAGTTGTTCAAAGCTACGTGTACCTTGGCTTCACGATCACAAACACTGGGGGATATGAGGACGAGATACGAAGGAGATGTGCTATCACAAGATCTGCCGTAGACAAGCTCAAAAGAATATGGTGCAACCGCAATATCACCAAAGCCACAAAAGTACGCCTTATGAGAAGTTTGGTCTTCCCAATATTTCTGTATGGTGCAGAAACTTGGACGGTTCGCCTCAAAGACCGACGTAAGATTGATGCACTTGAGATGTGGTGCTGGCGGAGATTGCTGCGAATCCCTTGGACAGCGTTTCGAACCAATGTTTCAATCTTGGAGGAACTTAACATTAAAGAGAGGCTATCGTCGACGGTACAAAAATGAATCCTCAAATACTTCGGACACGTTGTCCGAAATCAAAACTCCATGGAACGGCTCGTTGTCCAAGAGCACATGGAAGACAAGCGGTCACGCGGACGATCTCCTACGCGTTGGACCGACTTAATAAAGATTACCACACAAGCCTCCATTATCCTATGTTGCCGCAACGCTGAAGACCGCAACAAGTGGAGGCGCATCGCAAGGGTGGCATCGTCCAGAACTGATGCAACATCGTGAAACCACGACCGCTCTGTCAAGAGTGAACGACTAAAGAGAGAGCCCATGGACATCTGTGATCAATCCCAGATAAGATTAATTACCTGATGAAGGTCGTCCTGAGGACTAAATTGGAACGCCTCGGATAAATATGTCTCCCTTACCTCACCCTGCTGTTATTAGGTAGAAATAGGTGTGGCGGTGGTGTCGCCGGAGTCGAACCACAGGGTTCTACCTTCAAACCCCTGGTCCCGGAACTACAGGAACGCTTAGTCAGAATCCCTGTTCTATGGATTATGGATTTTTTAAGTATCAAAAATAATTAAAAGTATAATATTGATATTAACAAACACGATTCATATGATTGAAGAATAAATAACATTACAGTAAAATTCATAAGTAAAATAAACAACAATGTCACGATATGAAGTATTAAGCACTTCTGTAATTAATATTGTATTTAAACTGCATCGGCATTGTACGTATTAATTAATATGAACACGTAACGATATTGTTTTTAATTTTAAGTTAATATATTGTGAAAATGGCTTTCAATCTTTTTACGTCCCACTATTGAGAAGAACCCGCCTAATATTACAATAGATTTACAACCAGATCTTCAGTACACCTATTTCTGCTTAGTAACAGCAGTGTTAAACGTTGCTGTGTTCTGGTTCGAAGGGTATGGTAAGGGAGATATACTTTTCCGAGGCATTCCAGCTTAGTCCTCAAGGGTAGCGGCGCATCTATGGCTGACCTCAGGTAGGAATCTAATCTTATCTGGGGCAGATCACAGATGTCCATGGGCAGCAGTAGCCACATACCATCAGGTGTTCTGCGTGCTCGTCCGCTACTTCTATATAATAAAAATCTACTTCCCGCTTCAATGCGAATTAGTTAAGGCCTGAGGGAGGTAAGGGTTAATGGTCAACTTGTGTCGGGTGCTTTCATGCCCATAAGGGACCGGCTTAGCGTGCCCTAAGTACGGAAGCAATTTAGGTACTGCGGTCACTCCACGCAGTTCGCTTAATAATTATAAACATCTTTAAAGGTCATTGACCTTGTCCTTTTTGCGTGACGTTTACGAGCGTTTCCACGCCGGATAAAATAAGAAAAAAAGATAATGAAAAAGTGGTAAAAGATATATGTACATTTATTACTGCAATACTTTTACAAACTATACGACTATAACTATCTTTTTTTAAGCTATTGCATAGCTTTTATCGCGGGCTTTGAGCGCGGCGACCGAATCGAGAAATTCCGTAACGAAAATAAGTAACACCTTTCAACAACTCGGTTGCCTGGAGACTTGATATCCAACTATCAAGTCTCCAGGCAACCGAGTTGTTGACTGTCAATAGAAAAATATGGATATAATTGAATAAAGTATTATTTTACATTCCTTATTATTTTATTTGATATTGGCGACGAGATGTCGAATGAACTAAAAAACAATAAGGAAATACGAGCCACATTACATGGGTTAATGAAACGAACCGAAAATTACATTTCGGAAATAGAAAAAATTGACATTGAAGAAATAAATATACGACTGAATTCTTTACAAGAAAATTTGAACAAATTCTACGCGATTCAAGAAAAAATTGAATGGCTTACAGAAAAAGAAAATTTAGAAGAGGAAATAAAATACAGGTACGAATTTGAAGAAATATATACAAAGCTAAAATTTAAATTTTTGAATGTACAAAAAGAAAATAATCGGCTAATACCTGAATGTTCTTTTATATCAGCAAGAGCGGAAGTTTATTTGATAAACTGTTAACTGTCAAGGCACGCTTGAGACGTACACCTAATACAAAAGAGTTATCACCTTATCAGTTAATGTTCGGCAGAGAGGTAAGAACCTATATGCATGCCTTATTTAAGAAATCCGCCCCACTATCCAGACTACATTACAATGCACCGCCAACGCAGGAGTTCGGACAAGGTGATAAGGTACAAGTCCGCAGTTACACCAACCCAAGAGTTAAATGGGAGTTCGGAGTCGTCATCCGAAGATTAGGTAGACTCCATTATGAAGTCAGAACTGAAAATGGCATACTGGTGCGCCGTCACCTTGACCAAATGCTGCCGGCGCCCCTGGTGGTGTAAGTGAAAATAGCGGTGGAGGACTGTTGGATATCAAGTCTCCAGGCAACCGAGTTGTTGACTGTCAATAGAAAAATATGGATATAATTGAATAAAGTATTATTTTACATTCCTTATTATTTTATTTGATAACCTTAATTCGTCAACTTGAACACAGATGGCAGTAATACACATTTTTTTATAATCCGTGCAGAAATCTTAAAATTGCGTGAAGTATATTTTATATTCCCATTATAAAATTCAAAATTATATTACCATATTATCCAAATAATATGTTTTATCAACATAAGCTATGTTGAATTCTGGATTGATAAAATAACGTAAAAGAGTGTTTGTTATTTTTAAACGTACAATTACAACTGACAGACTTGACAGCACAAAATCAAAACGCCATTATGATTTATGGTACAAATAATTTGTGTACAAAGTGTTTTAAATATGAATAAACAAAGTGCATTTATTAATGAAAAATGCGATGTACCTGTAACATTCGGCCAAATGTCACAGGCACATCGCATTGATCCATTTATATTGCTGGTTGTTAATACTTTACGTCTCTTATTAAATACTTTTCTATTTTATATTTTAGAATGTTCAGTCTTGCTTGGAGTTATGAAATGTCAGCTGATATTTGCAATGTCTTATATAATGGAGATATGATAAAATAGTGGATAAAGATGTATTAATGTAAATGTTGATGATTATGGAAGAATATATTGTATTTCTGGAATTCCTTCTGAGCGTTTTCATAGCATAAAAAATGCTATGCAATAGCTTTACCGCGGCAGTCTCCGAGTGCCACACGTATTTTTTTTTTATTTTTTAACCTAACGATTAGGTAGACGTGCTACCTGATGGAAAGATTGCATCGCCGGCTTTGTATGAGAGCTCTTTTTGCACCTTTTTTGAAGAGCCCCATGTCATAGCGCTCCGGGAATACTTCAGGAGGAAGCTCATTCCACATCTTACACGTCCGCGGCAAGAAAGTCCGCGCAAACCGAACCGTGGAGGACCACTACGAGTCCAGTTGGTGCGGATGGAAGTTCATCCTTCGGCGAGTGGTGCGATGGAGGAATGGTGACGTAGGCACCAGGTCAAATAGTTCCTCGGAACACCCACCATTGTAAAACCGGTATAACACACAGAGGGATCCTATGTCCCTCCGCAGACTCAAAGGTTCTAACCGATCGGACACAGAGAGATGACTATCTATACTACTCGTATTATCCTTACTAATTATAATATAAACAATTATTAATCCAGACAAAGATTTTTATTACTTCCTTTTGTTTTACACTGAAAGAGAATATAAGAAAACAACAAAACATCAAATTCAAAAGCGCACCGCGCCTCTCCTCACCGCTATGCCTCACCGCTCACAGATAAAAAATACAGCTCCTCAACTTGCCAGTTACAGTCGGCCATCCTGGAACAATTGCGCCGCAATTGACGCCTCACCTCACCTCACCTCACCTCTGTTACTACTTCTCATCTCTTTGCTCTGGTAATAGTTCCATCCATTTCCATATGATAGATCTACTTCTGATGAATTACATATTTTCAAATAGCCTTTGACCACGCAAATTATTTCTCTACCCAGTGTGCATAGGTACCACTCAATCTAGGCTCCACTGTCCTTGGCCACAAAAACTTTTCAAGCATGTCAGTATCCTCTTCTCCGACGCGTTCTGACCTCTCATTCGTACTCGAGTGAAGCTTCTTATTCTCCGTCTTTCTTTAGTCCGTATTAATTCACTTTTCAACCACTCAGGACTCTCCTCAGGGCGCTACCTGCTTGAGTTAAGGTTGTTCACATCCATTCTCTACTCGACTCCCAGCGCAACACTTCATCTAGCAGGCGACACCCCAATCTTTATTTGCCAAAGATATCTGTAATAAGAAATCTCAGAGAGCAAGTGTGTTCCTTATCTGGCTACTATAAGGGTATCTTGACTACAAAAATGCTATTTTAGACTATGTGTATTAGAATTCCCACCACAAGAAAACTAAATTAAATTTGCTTTCTTCAATGAATTAACAAAATACTTTTTAAAACTTAAACCGAATCCATCAAAATCTAAAAGATTAAATATGGTTCATTGAACACCCCAAATAAATTAAAATATTTCATATGATGTCGGCTATAATGGCTCATCTTATGTTTACAATTCTGATAAGTAACATAGGGTTTGCAGCAACAAGGATATTTTCTTTATATGACAACTAACACTACTTCAGCGTCTCATCACATTTTCGCACTAACAATACTCATCTCACTCAGCTCATCTCACCACCGCATTTACGGAACCGAGGATCGAGAATGGTGCGCTTTTCAATAGACCGACAGTTCCTCTTGTTTTTGCATAATACCAACAAAGATAACTGAAGTTATTCATCTCTGATATCTATTACCTCAATTCAACCCAAAAATTAACAAGACAATAATATTGTTTATAAACGACACAGACAATAAAATGTTAAGTTAAAATGTTAAGCTATTATGACTCGATCGCTAGTTACTATTATCTAACGTTAGTCACTTAATGAGCACCTAGCTTTATTTCTATATCTCGTCAATATTCTCCCGCTATACTTAACCAGTTTAGCTTAACCACTAACACTTAACCGGCAACCATAGAGCGAAAGAGCTATAAGCTAAATAACAGAGTTTATTATTTTAAGTACCACTACTCGCTGCATTCACGTACCTCATATAATCTCATTTCTCACAATTAATTGTGAGCATACTTATAGTAGGCATCTACCGTCAGTGAGTTACTTTCTATGTTCATTAAAGGACACACAAGGACATTTCCTATTAAACCATTATGACTTTAGTAATCAAGCTCTCCTGCAACTGTAACCCACCATGCTCAATCAGAAAAGTTTATATCACTAATGTTGAATAAGCGCTACTCTTAACATGAATGCTTAACCGGTACTCCTCAATCGTTAACGCTTACCCTGCATTAGGCACATCATAATGCTTAATCAAGTATAACTCTAATACTATGATTTATTCTCAGTGAGCAACCATAAAGTACACATGTATATGTCTAAAACTAATAATCTCAAGGGTCCTTTATGTGTAGTATCAATTTAATTTACTCCTTAACTGTTAATAGAAGGCAAATAAACTCTAAAATGCCCATAAGTTTAAAAAGTCAAAGGTCTGTACCCGGGATTGAACCTCACACCTCAGAACAGATTGAAAACCCGAATCTCAAACCTCCCCATTAATGAAGTTATTTGTGTAAAATAATAATTTCTTAAAACTCAAAATGTAAGTAGTCATATTATGTATCTATGACTGTCTCTTTAACCAAACCTCAGGTTTAATTATAGTCTCTTATTGGAGATGTCTCAGTAATGTATTATCTCTTTCTCAAATTTCTAGAGATTATGCTGCTGCTCCACACTCATACCATAAAGAAGATTATTTACCAGATCCATACAAAATTCTAGAAAACTTAACTTGCATTAATCATGCATAATGTGGTGTTGTTCAGGAACCGCTCAAAGAGTGCTACCAACAGCACCATCGCTACTTCCATTTCCTCTTCTACAACCCAGTCTTTGTTGCCAACGGTATATCACAAGTCTTAAGCGTCTGACTATGCTCCACATCATGGTCATCTTGATATGTTATAACTGTTACAAGTCACACGTCCGTGTATGAAGCTCCTGTAGAGAAATAAACACAACTACAGTATAAAAGACTTTCACAGTTGCCCATCCTCATAATATTAGTTGAGCGACCTGGGCTTTATAACATTACAACAAGCATCATTAATTGTTAACAACAAGTTTTATTTTAAATACTGCAACTAACATCTTATAAAAAAGACTATTAAACTTGTGTAAGTAAACAATTCAAGGCATACATCAGTACACAACACACATAGTACACACATGTAGTAACACAACTATTTTTGTCATAACAAATCTAGATAAGACTGACAAGTTAGCTTATAGAAGTTAGTCACCGTAGGCCGGACATCTGTAACCTCAGAAGAACCTCCAATGTAACGCCTGCTGCATTCTACTTCAAAATTCGTAAGCTACTAATTAATAATAATTATCGTATGCAAGCAGTCAGCTCCCTTATTCAATGTAAAATAAAACTTCTCACCAGCATATCAAAGCCTTACCCCAAGTGTATTAACAGCTGTTAACACACGTCATACTTATCTGGTTAATTAATGCTGCTCCTCTTGCTGCTCATTTTATTAGAAAAATGACTTACAAAGTCCCACTTGAAGCAGGTTATAAATTGCGTTTACTCAGATACGACTTCACCTACTGGGCCTTCTATTTCACACCAGCCGATCGAATGTATTAGGGTTAATTATTTAAGATCTTCAGTATCGTCATTTATGTAAACTAATCATGTTGATGCCTTCTCATATATTGCCATCATCATCTACGATCATCCTCATCATCACCATCATCGATAATATTGCTTACAAATTACGACTGTTCCGACATCAGTTGGAATAATTTATTTTCTCTCATCTGGCATAATATCCTTTTTATATCTTTACTCTCTTCATTGTGAGCACTTTATCCCACTTCTGAATATAATATAAACAATTATTAATCCAGACAAAGATTTTTATTACTTCCTTTTGTTTTACACTGAAAGAGAATATAAGAAAACAACAAAACATCAAATTCAAAAGCGCACCGCGCCTCTCCTCACCGCTATGCCTCACCGCTCACAGATAAAAAATACAGCTCCTCAACTTGCCAGTTACATAATATTATAAATCCGAAAGTAACTCTGTCTGTCTGTCTGTCTGGTTGTCTCTTCTTCACGCCTAAACAAATGAACCGATTTTAATGAAATTTTGTACAAGGATAATCTGAGACCCGAGAAAGGACATAGGATAGTTTTTATCCCGGAAACCCTACGAGAACTAGGGATGACGATCTAAGATCGATTAATCGGAGAATCGATCTTTTGGACCCAAAACATCGATTATTTTAATCGATATTAGTAAGGATCGTAAACTATGCATTTGATCAAGTTATGATCTTTAGCAAAGTTGAAGGTACGAATTTTTAGCTTTATGTATGTTAGTATGTTATATTATTTTCTTTTAAACGCGGGCGAAGCCGCGGGCAATAACTAGTGGGAAATAAAGAGCGAAGAAATACTACTTGTATCTAAGTATAATTGTATAATAAAAAAATTAAGCACCCTGCATTTTCCATTTTCAAAATTTCCCCATTCATTTGTACATTAAACATCGAACACAGTCCATTAGTCTTGAGACTGCGATATATTCCTTAGGATTAAACTAGAGATGTTGAAAAAATATCGATATAACGATATTTTAGTTCGATATATCGATTTTTTTGTCCGATCTATCGATACAAAATATCCAATATGGAAATTTGTATAAAAACGATATATTTTTTATATATGTAACTGATATCAAAGCTAAAGCCGTACAAGATAGGAAGGAACGAATAAAAAACTTCATTGTTTATTGTTTGCATTGCGTTAGGTGTGTTTGTATGTTGAGTACTTCCTAATCTAGCCTCTAACCAACTTTAATCTCGTGAATTGTTTACTTTATTCTAATTCCTAATTTACATTTTTGACATATCTTCATGTCCATCGAACCATCGAAATACACCATTATTTTAAAACCGCCAAATATTATGTAAATTTTAATTTATATCGATACATTGCTATATCGATATATTTTTTCACTTCCTGAATTCTTCCTACTTAAGATTAAACCCATGCTCATTCACCAGCTATGAATTATTGAACACACTCGATAGCATTCAATAAGAGCCAATTCAGGCGGTGTTTAAGGAAGTGTTATTATCGCTTTTATTTAATCTATATTCCATCTTTTTGGTAATTATAGCCTTTCTTTGTGTTGCTGAGAGGAAAACCTTCAAAAGGTACTCAAGGCCGTGGGAGCGACGCCGGGTTATCCTCTATCGCACTAAAACCCCCCGATGACCGTCCTCGGCATTTGGAGGAGACCTCTGGGATCTCCAACGGAACACAACCGGAGTCCTCCAAACGCGATGCCATATCGGGCTCTGACCTGCGGACAGCAAAGTAATTTACGCTCCTCTCACATGCTCTGGTGATTACAGCGATATGCGACCACACAAACCGCTGTCCTTCCCTGGGTCGCTTGCTGGACGGTTCGAGCTCCTACTCTTGCCGCCCGCAACCCGGGAAGCCCCCTTTTAGTCGCCTTTTACGACGTAGGGGATACCGCAGCCCTATTCTGGTCCCCGAACTACAGGGACACGACAGTTATAGCCTTGCGGTTGAACCTCAGCCTCTCAAAAAAGGAGTACGAATTTCGAAGCTCAGTTCTAATTATTCAAGGTCATATTAAAGGTCACTATCTATCGTCGTCAACCAATTACTGTCCCACTGCTGGTCACGGGTCTCCTCTCAAAATGAGAGGAATTAGGCCGTAGTCCACCGTGCTGGCCAAGTGTGTATTGGTAGACTTCACATACCTTTGAGATTTTTTTAAATATCTTTCAGGTATACACCTTTGCGATGTTTTCCTTCACCGTTTAAGTAAGATGTTTTACCTTTACCTTTACCATTACAACAAACATTGATTAATTTCTAAAACGCACATAGTTTTTGAAAAATCAGATGTGCTTGGGATTCAAACTCGGACCCCACAATTAAGAGGCAGAGTTTAAACCACTCTCCTCTGATTATTTAAAGTTATGTACATAGTACATATTACAATCTAACGTATAGTATATAAGTGTATTACAATCTAACTCAAACTCATCAGGTGTCATCCAGTAAAAAGGGTCAAAATCACCCGGTAAAAGATATATTCCTCGCACAGATTTATTCTCCACCCTTCCTCAACGCTATCCTGCGAAGTGGAGCTCATTCAGCGTCTATGAATTATTGAACGCCACTCGATACTCGCTATTGAATTAAAGGAGCCAAAGGGGAATTGAACGTGGTATTTATACGGTTTTATGAAAGTAGCAACGGAGCATGCAGCTGATGGGTAATTCACAGTTGGTTATGGACATCTGTAATTAAAAATAGGATTGGAACTCTCACAAATGCTATGAGAACAAATGTGGAATGACTCGTGTGTGTTTACCGTCGTTACACCGCGCAGACTCCATTTTTCCTTATAATAATAATAGTGTTAAGCGCTATTCCATAGTATATTATTTGAAAGTGGCAGAACCCTTTGTGGTTCGACTCCGGCGGCATCACCACCACACCTATTTCTACCTAATAACAGCAGTGTGACGCGCTGCTGTGTTCCGGTTTGAAGGGTGTGGTAAGGGAGACAGACTTTTCCGAGGCGTTCCAGCTTAGTCCTCAGGGGTAGCGGCGCAACTGTGGCCGACCTCAGGTAGGAAAATCTAATCCTTTCTGGGGCTAATTACAGATGTCCATGGGCAGCAGTAGCCACTTACCATCAGGTGGACTGCATGCTCGTCTGCTACTCCTATATTATATAAAAAAGTACTTTGAATGGATGCTTATTTAGTTTACACTTAGTATAATCGAAGAATTAGGAAAGCAAATCATCTTTTACAAACTTCTGGTGTAATTCTGTTTAGAACTAGTTACACATACCCATAAGTATAGTAATCACGTATGTTGACTTGATGCTTAAAGAAACTAAAAGATGTTTGAAATGGAAAAATACGTTTTAAATTTCTTGCCCCACTTCCTCTCTATAAACAAACAAAAACAATCCAGTAAAATACATATAATAAAAAACATTTACATTGAGAACAAATATATGTATTTAAAAATCTTTCTCCATGAACCAACGGTAACAGGTAATAATAAAAATAAAAGATATTATTACCAGTAAAAGATGGTATCTTTCGATTGGAGATGTGAACGCGGATATCATCCACACTTGAGTTCGTTTAATTAAATGGTAAGCGAATATCGGGAACCGTTTAATAATTCATACCAAATGAATGAACTTCGTTAACTAAATTGAGAAAATTTGATAGATAAATCAGAGATTTTATGTATGATAATAAGTAATATCCTTTATTCTTTAATTTTTTTTAAGAAACTTCCCTTCGATATCATATTATACAAATGCCTATTTTATGCAATGCGAAGGGTAAGGAAGATACAATTAGACGAGGTATTCTAGCTTACTCTTCAGGGGTAGCGATGCATCTGTCGCATCAGGTAGAAATTTAATCTTATCTCAGGTTGATTACAAATGTCCATGGGCAGCATCAGCCACTTACCATCATGCGAACTTTATGCTCAGTTTCGACTCCTATATTATAAAAACGCTTCATTGCTAATTAAAAAATAATTATGAAATACCCACCTCAAAATATCAGCACTATGAACATAAATAGACAAGTTCGATTATTTATAAAACATCTCTTTCGTCGAGGTAATAATATTCATGAAAATAATACAAAAAAAATCCATTGAAAACGGTTGCCAGCAAAAACACCCTGTAATTGACTGAACTGAAATATTCATCGTCGACTCTCTATATAAAATATTTTTGCCTGATCAGAGATCAAATGAGGAGTCTTTGCAATTAACGACGCCTAGACGGGAACGTGACGACTATTCCATTCCAAACCCAAGGTTCTAATCAAAAAGATTTGAATCAATTTAATGTTAGCATATTAAGGTACAACTTATAATATACTTAGGTTTTTTTCAAAAATCTGAGAAGTTTACAATTTTATACATTAACGTGAAATTATTCCTTGTTGTTTATTAATTTTAACTAAATAATGTGATAGCCCTTTAACCTATTATTTGTGACCACTCCGCCAAGTATCGTTAGTTTACGACCGTGGAAAAGTGTTTCGCGTGGATCTCTTATCAGAATGAGAAAAAAGACTATAATTCCCGCTAACTAAGTGTGAATTCATCTTCATCATTACACTTCACGCACCTCTGACGTCATAACAATCTTTGCCATTTTGGTTTCATCACGATCTTTCATTAACTTTAAACTCTTCTGAAATTTTAGTTCCTATGTAAAAATGTTCTTACCACATCAGCATTACGACACGACGACGACCAAACATGTCGTCACATCTAAAACATTAACATTATTACCGTCTTTAATGAAGTTGTTACCGTCTATCTTCGTTCGGTGGAATTATGCTGAGTTATTAAAATATTTAAGTCGTTCACAGTAAAGGAATTGAAAGCATTTAATTTTTATTAATTTGCGGATTTTCCTTTTGGTTTTTATTAGATCTACTTATAATGGAGGAATCATCAGCGTTATGAGGTCAAAATATTAGGTACTAAGTCCAATCTGAGTATGTATTACACCTATTTCTACCTAATAACAGCAGTGTTAGGCGCTACTGTGTTCAGTTTTGAAGGGTGTGGTAAGGGAGACATACATCTCCGAGGCGTTCCAGCTTAGGCCTCAGGGGTAGCGGTGCATCTGTGCCCGACCTCAGGTAGGAATATCTAATCCTATCTGGGGTTGATTACAGACGTCCATGGGCGGCAGTAGCCACTTACCGTCAGATGGACTGCATGCTCGTCTATTACTCCAATATTATAAAAAAGCAACTTACTTAATTATTGAGAATGTATTGCAGCTAACTTACTTAATTATGAAGCGACTATCTTAGTCCTCAGGAGTTACGCAGTCCTGATTATGATCGATCTCAGTTTGAACCCCTGTTAATTATTGAATTGGTTACAGATGTTCACGGAAAAAAAGTCGGACATATCGAACTCCCAATCTTGCTGCCAACGACTCTGGAAGGCCTCTTTCAGTAGCCACTTATGACATGCAGGGGATATTTAAATAAAACTTGTTTTTTGTATTACCTATCACTGCCTTTGTATCAGCAATCAAGATGTTGACACAGCTGTTAAAACGAATAATGAAATGGCAGTACCACAGTACACTTGCTCAACAAACTGTTACAAATACAAACGTGCGGATAGAGTGTTTGACTTAGTTTGTGTGCTTTGCAAGCTTGTCAAACCGATGGAATGAAGTGTCGGTCTTTTAACTAATCAAGGAATTTGCCGCAAGCGCTTGTGGAGCCACACCTTTGTAGAGATTTATAGTTTGCGGCATTTCGTAACTTTGGCAAATGTAGCAAAATAATTCAACCACGTAAACACATAAAACTTATTATTCCACTTGACCTCAATACCAGCTAATATAAGCCATAACACGAGCAATCCAATCCGATGGTATCTTTAAGTTATCTTTCGGAAGCCGTAAAGATTCTGCGATATTTATCATCATGTCGGGCAGGCTTCCAAAGGTTACGGTCCATCTCATGACCAAGGATTAGACTAAAGAAACTGCGGACTTACGACCACTTTTTATAAAGTGAAAGTAGTAAATGAGTAGGTAGTTCCCCTGATGATATATCAGACACACTACAGAATTATAGTCCTTACTGTAAGATCAAAGGAGTTTTTAATGTGGTAGAACCCTTCGTGATTCGTCTGCCAAGATACCACAACTATTTCTGCCTCATAATACCAATGTTAGGCGCTGCTGTACATTGCCTCGAATGGTTTGGTAAGAAAAAAATCTAAGGCGTTCCAAACTAGTCGTCAAGAATAGCGACGCACCTGTAGCCAACCTCGAACAGGAATCTAATCTTATCTGATTTATTGCAGATATACTAAAGCCTCAATAGCCTCACCCTCAGGTGGATTTCATGCGACTTTCTTACACCTTCACTTGTCACACCAATAATATTAGTTAGTAGATTATGTTCATAGTTTTATTGGTCGCATATCAATACAATATCTTTTTGGCATGTACACACAGACTTCTTGACGCCCTAACGTCTTGACGTCATATTTATAACCATCCTATCTTAAACAAGCTTCATCACGCGGATACACTCACGCTCACAGCACCCAAGACAACAAGATACGCTCTTTAACTGACTTGTTTTAAAATTATTATGTAATACTGATTAAAGTTATTGTTAGATGGGCATTTATTTTACTCTTTGAAAAATATTACATACTTGTAAATGCGAATATTAAATTAGTTCAGACATTATTATTTGATAGCAAGAGGCAAATTAACTAAATTTTACATTAAAATATTAGAAGAAATAAACATAAAAATACTAATTTAACTAGAAAAATAATGTAATTCAACACTAATAAAAAACTTATTTACTTTTATTTTAGTTCCTTAAATGAAATTATAAACATTAACCTCCACAGTAGTTTAAATTAATAAACCGACACTCCAATTTAACTTTATGTGTAATGTGTATATTATATATATATTAAATTATTCGAGTCTGGCAGCATGAGAAAATATTCCTGGCAATTCTTGGAGTTTTTTTTCTGTGAAAGTATTAATTTTGATACGCCCACACTGAGGAAAGGTCAGATTTTATTGTCTCCTTGAACTAAGAATCAGAATTGGATTAGTTATACTAGTATTAGCTTGTTATTTGAATTTCTAGGACTTTTATCATGAAAGACGCCGACAGAGGTCATGTTTTTGGGGTTATATGGCTGTTATATTATAATACTAGCTGACCCGGAAAACGTTGTGTTGCCATATAAATAAAAACATGTTAAGGGTGAACAACTTAGGGGTATGAAAAATAGATAGTAGCCGATTCTCAGACCTACTGAATATGCATATAAAATTTGGTGAAAATCGGTAAAGCCGTTTCGGAGGAGTACGGTAACTAACACTGTGACACGAAAATTTTATATATAATATATAATAAACATTAAAATAAATAAAAGTTTAGGGGTGGAATGGAAACCTCATGTTTGAACCGCACTTGGACATTATTTTTTTATAAGCCGGTTTGAATTTTATTTTTTTAATTTTTAGTAAATTTCTATTTTAAGATCCCATGCAAGATGAAGATGACATGCAAAGGATATACCTCAGGAGGAAGTCATTCCTTGTAATTCATTCATACTAGTGGTAAAAAATAATGCCTCGCTGCTGTTGGTATATTTACACAGCCGCCTATGGACATGTGTAATAACCTTGATACGTCGCTACCCCTCAGCACCCTTAGTAGGAGTTTTTACGTTTGCTCGAAAACGTTCAACGTTTACGAATTTTCTCACACAGCACTTCCTTGGACAGTATCTAGTACTGGACTAAAGAAACGCCTCGGATAAGTATATCTGTCTAACCATCCATCAAAACCTTAATATTTAATAAAATATGTATTGGGAATCTGCACAGAAGCCTCAGGTACATTACAAAGTAAAATGTGAAATTCCAATGCGGCGCGAAGTAATAAGCAGAATTATTTGAAATCACGCCACCCTACGCCACGCCTTGCGTACCACGTATCAACGAAATTTCATAACATGTAGAGAATCTTCGTTTTATCAGCAAAATAACTCTGATATTACATGGTTTATATATGGATAAATAACGCTAAGTCTTGCCTAAAAACTAGGATTTTTCTTCTGTCATAGTTGCCATAGACCACCACTATAAGCCATGGATACAAGGTGGTAGAACCCTTTGTGGTTCGACTCCGACGGCATCGCCACACCTATTTCTGCCTCATCACAGCAGTGTTAACGCTGCTGTGTTCTGGATCGGAGTTTGTGGTAAGGAAGACATACATCCGAGGCATTCCAGCTTAGTCCTCATGGATAGCATTTGTGGGCGATCTCAGGTAGGAATCTAATCTTATCTCAGATTGATGTCTATGTGGCGGCAGAAGGCACTTACTATCATAGTTATCTATCATACTCGTCTGCTAATTTTATATTATAATAAAACATAAATAAAATCAAAAACACCCAGACCCAGAAGAGCAATCTAAATTCATCATATAGATTTATTTTCCCGGGAATCGAACCTGGAACCCAGTGTGTTAGATGGTATGGAGAGCTTAGGTAGTCGAGTAATAAAAGCTTTCATACCTATTGAGCGCCCTTTGAGTTGCATTTTCAAAATTCCTTTGTGAGTGCTCTAGTCTACGTTATACTAGGAAATCTTTGTTCGAAAATTCACGTTTATGGATCCACTAGCTTACTCTAATACTTACTAATATATAAGCTTAAATCAGTATATCTGGATGTATAAACCTTTTCGTAGCATTTCCACATATAACGTAGATGGCAACAAAGGAAGGTTTTTTGAATATATTTCTTAAGAAGTCCATCTTAGTCCTTAGTGGCAACTCATCTGTAATCTTCAGGTAGAATCTTTGGTCTATATGGATATCTGTTGCTGGTTACACATGCCCATAGGCGACAGTAACCACTAACCATTACCACAAATGAATTGCAAGCTTGTCTGCTAGTTATTTGACATTAGAAGTAATTCATGCAAATAATAATTATCACAGATATTTTTTCTTTCCATATTTCCCTTACCAATAACGAGTGATCTTCAATTTTATCAAAAACAAAAATTGTGATTCAAATACTGCACCCTTCCGCCACAAATCCCAGAATGTATACAACAAGTCCATTACTCAAACTTCGAAATACACTTAATTGATTAAGTTGTACACCCCAACACATTTCAACCCTTACTAAAACCCTTGAACCCTAAAAGTGCGAAAACCTGCAAACTTCATAATATATATTCATACAGAAATCCTCCATTCCACGAAGTATCGAACCTTTTACTCGAATGAACCCTTACAGAAAGATTAAGGGTAGCTCATAAATCTCCTAAGGGTATGACGCTCCTTCCACACATTGTCCCATAACTTTAGAATTTACCTTACCTTCCCTTACCTTAGTCTCAAGGATAATAATTTATATGATATATGCCCTGAGAGGCGGTGTAATCATAACAGAAAACGCAGTTCTGGGTTAAATCCAGGTCAATTACACTTATTATGACACTTAAAAAATATTTTAAATCAATTATTTATCAGTTATTTAAAAAAAAAACTATTAATTTATTTATTCCTATAAAAGTTCTTAAGTGTGTGTGAAATCTACCAATTCGCACTTGGCCCTGAGAGAAGACCCGTGCTGAGTAGTGGGATAAGCAGAAATGGGTGTGGCGGTGGTGCTGCCAGAGTCGAACCTCAAAGAGTTCTTTAATCCGCGCCAAACTGCTAGTCCGCTCTGAAGTTGTTGCGAGCAGGTTTAGTCATAAAATTTGCTATGGCCACGCAATTCATTTGTATATTCAGAGCGGACTAGCAGTTTTACTGACTATACCACCTTCAATTAGCACAAATATGTACTACTATAGACTTCACTATCGACGTTTAAGCTAACATAATCCGTCCACTTCCTCCATTTCCTGCAGAAAAACGGTTTAGAGACTTCAAAGCTGAGTTGCTGCGAAATTTAATAAAGACACAAAGGGATTTGCGGGCGCTGAGCCCTTCGCGCCGGTAAGTTAATTACTAGGAGGCAACGCTACCCTGTAATATATAGGCCGGGTATACGCACTATAGATTGAGCCATATCAGTAATCAGTAATTTATTGCTAAAACAACAAAATTTAGTAATGGTAAATGGTGACAAATATTTTATATGTTCTTACATTCTACTATAAAAATAGTGTGCAATGTCAAGTTCATAATACAGTAATAATTTTTAGTTAATTTAGTCAATTAAGTATATTAATGTCAAATATGTTTAATTTAATTAAATTTATTTAAATAACATGAAAAAAGTATATATGTCAATATAGCAGCTGATTATTTTCCTTATATGCAAAGTATTCGCCCAAGTCGTAAAAACATTTATCAAGGAGCCAGTCAGACACTTTATTTTTAAATCTGCAAGAAGTCAATTCTTTAAATTTATTGGGTAGTTTATTATAAACTTTCATAGCGTTTATATACGCATTCCTACTAAACAATTTTAATTTACTTTGTGGCAGGTACATAAAATGATGGTGTTTACAATGGTAGTTCCTCTGTGTATACCCTAAGGGCGTGCAATTTTTATAAAATATTATTACTATTCTACTTATTTTAATTATTTATTATTATTATTATATTATATACATATTATTCATAAGATATAATTTAAAATTGTCACAGGGCTTTCATTTCATTAATTAATACAATAAAATTAATACTAAATAATAAAAGTAATTATCACAATAAGCAATTTCATGTCAGCGGCAACGGAATAGTAATCTTAAATAGCATTAATCATAGATCATTAGTAACCATAGATTGAGTATAGCGACATAGGTATATAGTGATAGCCTTATGTTTAAAATACGGCCTCTCAATCGAGGATTCGAGGTTCTAACTCTAAGCACCCACCTCTGATTGTTAAACTTATGTGCGTATTTTTTTATAATATAAGAGTAGCAGACGAGCATGCAGTCCACCTGATGGTTAGTGGCTACTGTCGCCTATGGACATCTGTAATCAACCCCAGACAGGATTAGATTTTGCTACCTGACGTCGGCCAAAGATGCGCCGCTATTTCTGAGGACTAAGCTGGAAACCTCGGAAAAGTATGTCTCCCTTACCACACCTATCAAACCAGAACACAACAACGTTTAACACTGCTGTTATAAGGCAGAAATAGGTGTAGCGGTGGTGCCGCCGGAATCGAACCACAAAGGTTTCTACCACCTTCTTTAATTATAAATTTATATCATAAATTAAGTAATCATTTGCTTTAACAATGCAGGAAAACGTCATGCCTGGGCTGGAACATTAGACCCCCTGATTGCTACCTTGCTAGGCGTTTCACCCACTAGGCTATCCATCACCAACCCATAACTGTCCTGCTGGGTAACCCGGTCTCCCCTCACGGAAGGATTAGTCCATAGTCCACCGCGCTGGCCAAGTGAGTATTGGTAGACTTCACATACCTTTGAGATTTTTTTATAAATCTCTCAGGTATGCACGTTTCCTCACAATATTTTCATTCACCATTTAGCAAGTGATAATTAATTTCTAATACCCACATAACTTTGAAAATCAGAGGTGCGCGCCTGGTATTTGAACCTCGGACCCCTCGATCGAGAGGCCCATTTTCTTAACCACTAGGCTATCACTACCTTCATATAGAAAGTGGAACCCTTTGAGTGTTAGATAGACATGATTGCGCCACTCTCAGATAGAATTGGATTTCTACAACTCGATCATAGATACGTTGCTATCGCTAAGTGCTGTTGAACGCCTTCTGTACAACTCTTCTTACCATAATCCAAACCAGAACTTAACAAAATTTAACGCTGTTTTTTATATAATATTGGAGTAGACGTTATACAGTCCACCTGATAGTAAGTGGCTACTGCCGCCCATGGACATCTGTAATCAACCCCAGATAGGATTAGATATTCTTACCTAATGTCGGCCACGGATGCACCGCTTACCCTGAGGACTAAGCTGGAACGCCTCGAAAAAGTAAGTCTCCCTTACCACACCCCTTAATCCAGAACACAGCAGCGCTTAACTTTGATGTTATGACGCAGAAATAGGTGTGGCGGTGGTGCCGCCGGAGTCGAACCACAAAGAATTCTACCGCCTTCGCTGTTATTATAAGGCAGAAAAAGTATGGCACTTTCTATCACTTTAAAATATTTAATTTATGTTTTTTGAATAAATCTTTCATTGAACGGCTTTCCATTCTAACTCACAAAGCCCCTACTCTGAACTCCTCAATCAAGCAAAGGTCCTGTAATGTGTAAAATCGATCTCCCGTGCAAACATTCTAAGGGTTGAACCGTGTTTTCTTTGATCGTCATCCTTGATTTAAATCGTATTGGCTAAGGGCCTTAGGTTAGGATCGTTACGTAGTTAGATAAAAATAGAATATTTAATATTGTTGCGACTTCTGTCTATTATGCCCATTGCCCCTGTCTATAGTTTGCATATATGCATGACTGCATGCTCGTCTGCTATTGATATATTATAAAAAAATACAAAAGGTAAAAAAAAACTTTTAATCAGAATTCTTAGCCACAATTAGGTAAACTAAGTAAAAATGTAAAAATACTAAATTAAGAATGGTGCGGCGCTCTGGGTTCCAGGTTCCATCCCCGAGCAGACTTGAATTATTTATTTATTTATATATTTATTTTATTAAGTTCACCAACGGTTGTAACATTATACATATTTTTAAATTAAATCTAGTTACAATGCAAGCAATAAATGTATGACCACTTAGAGGTAAACATCACATGCAATACAAATCTAAACGTGGTAATGAAAATAGAATAACAAACTTTATAAACCATAAACTAAAACAACACAAAAAAGAGAAAAAAATAGTACAAGTAAATTAAACATTAAATTAAACACAAATTATAATTTAGATACAGCCTTCCTAAAAGCAGCTAGACACATGTTATTAATGTCAATGTCTGTGGATTCACTACGCTTATTATAGAGTATTGACAGTCTTGCAATAGGAGAGTTTGATCCCAATTTAGTTTTACAATGGGGAGGTACGAAGAGTTGAATCGGTTTGCGAGGCATGTTGACGGGTATTCTAAAGGAGAGCTTAGAGAGAAGACGCGGACAATGTATCTGAGAATTTACTAATTTGTATAAAAAGATAAGATCTGATGCATCTCTCCGAGTATCCAAGCTAGACATATTGAAGTGATCTAGAGACGCTTTATAAGAATACTTTATTTTTCCCTGACGAATACGCAAGATGCCTGACAAATCTCTTCTGTACCCTCTCTATACGAAGCATATGGGATGCAAAATGCCAAACTACACTCCCATATTCCAAAGTGGATCTTACAAGACTGTTGTATATAATGATTTTAGTTGAAGCTTTTTTGAAAAAAATTGGAATATCTAATGATAAAACCCAACATTCTAGATGCTTTCTTTATCATTGAATCTATATGTGGTACAAAAGTTAGCTTGGTATCAATACTTATCCCCAGATCTTTAATTGTTTCTGTTTCACAATTATGAATTTAAATATAATTTCTGATTCACATTCATAACACAATATAATTGTTCTAGTATGGGACTACAAGTGTAGAAAACGTTATTTACTCGTATTTATTTAATAGAAATTCAATAGTAGGTATACAAAATTTGTACATACAGGCAAACAGGTAACTAAATTGGAATGTCTCGTGAGCTCAATACTGTTGTTACAAGACAGAAATAGCTATACCTTCGCACAGCAACAAAGAATTTCCACACCTTTGAAATTCATATGTAAAAAATCCACATTGTAACGTATAAAATGATTATCCTTCGTATCCGAATACAATATAAATAATAAAACAGAAGCCACAATAAGATATGTACAAGAAAATGATTTCTTCACGGCTGTCATATTAACTGCGCACTCTAACAGTCAAAGGAAACAACCCGGAAATGTAATCAGATCCCAATTCCCCCACATTCTTTTATCCGAGTAAGATGATTTGGGGGATGATTTGGGATTTGGTGAGCAAAAACGCGTGAAATTTAAGCGAGAAAGTATTAGCATATGAGTGACAGGGTCGAGAAAGTAGGGCAAAGATCTTGGTGTAATTATGTGTGGAATATCCGTCGTAAAGTTGACATTATGTTGTGATCTATGACAGTTTTGTGTACGTTCGTGTGTGTATGTGTGTGCGTGTGTGTGTGTGTGTGAGTGAGTGTGTGTGTGTGTGTGTGTGTGTGTGTGAGAGAGTACGTGTATGTGTATGGGTTTATTTTAAGGTGTAATACATCTGTAATGGGTCTCTGATAGGACTTCTGTCGTATTTATAGTCGACTTTTTGAATATGACATAGCAAATGATCATGTAATGTGTTGATGAGACCTCACCGTCAATAATATACCAACGTCAAGTTACCGCAGATATGTTTGAAGACATATAGGTTAGCCACAGGTGTGTTGCAATAGGAATGGAACGCTTCGTGTAAATATTTCTCCCTTACGACACCCTTCAATATAACTACAGCGGGCTACACGCATGTAAACCTTATGTAAGGCTAAACCCATACAGCTATAGTAATTCCGTTAAAAAACTCTCTAATATACATTATTTTGATAATGTTAACCCTTAAAAGTGATCCGGAGTTGAAGAACATCGTAATTTAAGAATGTAGTAGAATATATGTTAGGCAACAAATGTTGCATATTTCAACAACAACAACAATAAAAATGATTTTTTTTTTATAATATAGGAGTAGCAGACGAGCATGCAGTCCACCTGATGGTAAGTGGCTACTGCCGCCCATGGACATCTGTAATCAACCCTCGATAGGATTAGATATTCCTACCTGAGGTCGGCCACAGATGCGCCGCTACCCCTGAGGACTAAGCTGGAACGCCTCGGAAAAGTCTGTCTCCCTTACCACACCCTTCAAAACGGAACACAGCAGCGCCTAACACTGCTGTTATTAGGTAGATTGATTACAAATAACGGGTGTAAAGCCATAGTAACACTACTAAAAAGCTTTCAAAGTTCAAATAACAGTGATGTCATTACAACGATAAAAGACTATTCGGGCAATTTGAGGAAATCCCTTTCAGTTAGAACAATTTTTTCTTTACCTTTTTGTTTACTTAAAACGCTTTTGTTTTTACTGAATTGTTTGAAAAGCAATTGAGTTTGTTTCGAGATGGGTTGTATTTGTTTTGCTCTTCGGTAGACACTAAAATAGATACTGTATAAGGACCTTTAAAGGTTTCTGTGAAAAGAAAATTTGTATTATAAATGTATTTCGAGAGAGATTTTTACG
This sequence comes from Epargyreus clarus, assembly GCF_041222505.1. Lineage (NCBI taxonomy): Eukaryota > Metazoa > Arthropoda > Insecta > Lepidoptera > Hesperiidae > Epargyreus > Epargyreus clarus. Next base: position 10,680,465 of record NW_027332210.1, read on the forward strand.
TTCAGTATTTTCAGTTATTTATGATTTTATCTTTTTTGCTCTTGATTGTATATATTGTTAATTAGAAATAATTGGTATATATTTTAGCTGTAATAATTTCTTGTTATTTAGTTATAAATTAATTATCCGAATAAAAAATCATACAAGTTCTTCAAGTGTTGTTGTAGAAATAAAAATATTGTGTACCTGTTTATTGCATTAAGCTAAAGACATTGTAGTGTATTAGTAAGTACGCTCATAATTAGACACTAAACATAGATACGAGTACTGGTGTGGCGTGCGGTAGTGGTGCGCATCTGGCGACATCGAGTTAGCTGTCAGTTGATCTGGCACGTCACTCTTAGTGTGGACGCCGTGCGGGTAGGACGGTAGTGGATCGATTTGCATTATATTTGTACTAACCGAACCAGTACGGACATGACTTATAAAAAAATATATCTGAATTCTACAATGACTAGGTTCCTTGTGATCAATATCAGTTTTTATTGCTAACTGCGTAATTGTGATTAAAGTTAAATATTTATTCAAAATATTATGATAAAATTACACTTTTGCACAATTACAAATATGAGTGTTAATATGACTGTTAAAGTATCGCTTGGATTTACCAATTATACCATCAATTTTACAATTTATACCATCGGGCATACAAATGTATGCCCGATGGTATAAATTGTAAAATAAATAAATTGTAAAATTATTTGTTTGACAAAAGTTTGACAATTTTTAGGCAATAATTGATGAATTTCGAAAAACAAATTTGTTAGGCGAAGTCTGGTCACATTTTATTACTTACCTCTTAAGCGCGTGTATATTAAGCCATTTTCTCAATTGTTTATTACTTAATTGAACTTTTAAATCCTAACAGCTTTAAAGACAGTTTGAAAATATTGACACTGTTTAGCCACTAACCTGCCAACTCAATTTAGCAGTCTACAGTATGATTGGTCTACTCCAGGCTTCCTTAAATACGGGAAAAGACCCACAACCGGCCGTATAAAAAGGGTAGCTCAACGCTACATCAAGCGGATTACAACCGATATTAACTTGACCAGTACACACACCATTGAACCATCCGTCACGCTTAACAGCAATCAGTGATACGCAAGCTCTTAAAAGCCACTTTACTGCTTAAGTTGAATGCAAATCACCTGATGGATTGTTCAGGTGTATATAAAGAATGTGTGTGTGAGTTTACGATCGAACTATTCATGGTTCAATTGTGGTGGAAGATTGAATTAATGGTATGACTGTGGCGGTATTCATTTTACAGCTAAATCTTTGAAGGCGTCCGTTAAAACTGACGCGTCCGCTCGCACACTGCCTCTTCAAAACATCACAATGTCGGACTAAGGGCCCTTTTTATAATAATGGGAGTAGCAGACGAACAAACAGGCTACTTGATGGTAAGTGGCTATGCCGCCCATGGACATTTGAAATCAACCCCAGATAGGGTCATATATTCCTACCTGAGGTAGGCCACAGATGCGCCGCTACTCCTGTACATAAGCTGGTACGCCTCGGAAAAGTATGTCTCCCTTACCTTACCTACCTTACCACACCCTTAAGTCCAGAACATAGCAGCGCTTAACACTGCTGTTATGAGGTAGAAATAGGGGTGGCCGTGGTGCCGCCGGAGTCGAACCACAAAGGGTTCTACCAACTTCATTCTCGAAGTCAGTTATTAACTGAGAACCGCTCTATTTACTGCGTGTTGCACGCGACTCGTGAGGGAAGACCGCGGACGTCCGCTTCGTGCATACGCGCCATTGTTAGCGAGTTCCCTAAAACAACTAGGTTTATAAAACTGCAGCTATAAATAGGATTGATTGCCCATCAGTTTGAATTTTGTAACCCTGTAAAACTGTGAGGTGACTTCCCGCTACTCTTTTTCTAAATCACAGTATCGTAGTTTTCTCAAGGTGTGGTAAGGGAGACAGACTTTTCCGAGGCGTTCCAGCTTAGTAGCTCCTCAGGGGAAGCCGCGCATCTGTGGCCGACCTCAAGTAGGAATATCTAAATCTATCTGGGGTTGATTACAGATGTCCATGTGCGGCAGTAGCCACTGACCATGAGGTGGACTGCATACTCGTCTGCTAGTCCTATATTATAAAAAAAAAAAAAACATATATACAAGCTTCGAACTGCAATACCGGGACGCCGCTCCCCGGGCATGAGCACCTAGCACGGCGGGTGATCTCTCTTTGCCAAAACTGCAAATCTAAAACGTATGGTTTACCTAATAATATGCATTTTGAGTAGAAATTTTGGAGGTTCGATTTCTTACTTACCTTTCATTTTTTTATTATGTGCATTGTGCGTAATGCAAATTAATTGTTGTTGTTGTTGCATGCGTTAATGATAAGTTTAAGAAAATAACGTAAAGAAACTTGACCGTCGAATTCTCTTTAAAAAATCAAAGGGCCAGGAGACTTACTCAGTGGAACAGCAATGAGTTGATGATTATAATATGAGTGCTATGTTCAGGACCCATTATCTCAAAATCTGTATCAAAACAAAACCACACTTTATCTCCTCAAGTGATTAAAACTCAGAAAAGCGTACAGATCCCGGGGGATTATTTACAGTTTCATACACCAACATGCAAATGAGCCAGTGGTGATGGATGGGCCATTAAGCTTGCAACATCCATCACGTCGTGGCCAGCACTCGCCAGTTATAAAATATTCTTTGAAAACTCCATTAATAAAAACATTTTGTGAAACTGAACTCTACATACGCCGCGCTCAAAGGTTTTCCTATATTGCATTTATTGACATGACTATATCGTGCAATAGGTATTCCGTACACTCTTAATTAAATTGAAAAAAAAAAATCAAACAAAATCAAATTTATTGTGGAACATGGATACAAACATAATATTTTGAGTATAACATATGTATTCCCGCCCCAGGTGGGCAAGCAATAATTGTGCAATAAAATATAAGTAGCAAATCAATGAAATATCTAAAAATACTAATTAAACAATAGAAATAAAATATTTATTATTAGTAATTTGATTTATATAGAATATTAAAAGAAAATTAAAAAAAAAAAGTTTTTTCATATTTCTGTCACAAAATCTTTCATTTAATTCGCATACTACAGAAGTGCTTAAAAATTGGTCCGCCATATTGGATTGACAATATCGTCACTTATCTAATCATGTATCTATTTATCAAAGAAAATGAAAAGCTCATTTGATACAAGACATCACCCTCACATACATACGAATTAAGGAGGCAACTTATAAAAACTTGTAATAATAAACAACATTATAATTTAAAACTAAAAATCACGCTAAAATTTCATAAGGATAATCGTTAATCCTGACGATCCTGATTAACAGAATGGGACAAAACTATTAAAATCGTGTACTGTCTTCAGTTCTGGATAATTGGTCAAAATTTGGAATTAATCTGACTGTTTAAAGTAAAAATCGAGTTCAAAGATTCCGTTACATACTAAAAGAATAAAACCATTTCTTGGTCCAATTTGCAACTTTTATAATTACCACGCAAAATACAATTCAAGCGTCAAGTCCCGTTCTTTTCTTTTATAGTGTTCCGTACCCAAAGGGTAAAAACGGAACCCTATTACTAAGACTTCGCTGTCTGTCCGTTTTTACAGAGAATACATAACGGTGATAAAAAAGTTGAATACAAAAAGGGGTCCCCATACAACGAACTGCTATTTGAAATTATATTTTTTCTAACTAACTTTTGAACTGTTGTAGGTAGAGAGCTCAAATTTTCACAATGTGTGAAAATTTGAGCATTGAAACCTAAAAATAAAATAAAAAAAATAATAATACTTCAATGGCTGCTATAATAATAAATTTAAAAAAATGAAAATTTTGGTGGTACGGAATCCTACGGGTGCGAGTTTGACTTGCACTTGGCCAATTATTATGCTAACTCATACAATCGTACCAGCCAGTGTCTATATAAATAGGAACGTATTATTATAAAATTAAACATGATTAAACACAACATAATTAATTCAAATAATACTATAATAAAAATATTTTTTAACATATTTCTAACAATACAAGTCAAGCTAATCTTTTATTAGAAGTAAAAAGGCCGTGCCTTTAAAGAGAATTATTTCCTTTTTGTGTACCTTTCGAGACATTTAAGACGTTTTAGTTTCGTAATCTGCGACGTTATCCCAGCGTTGATGACTGTGGAGATTTACAGCAGACATCACTTACCAAACTTGAAGGTACGGTGATAAATACGTTGAAAGGATTGCTTGTTGTGTGTTTAGGGCTAAGGGAATGTATGCTGCGAAATGTTTGAACTAAAATAATTAGTTAAAACACATGAAACCGGGATTGATGGAGATAAATGTTTTATTTTAAAAATCCAGAGTATTTAAGAAAGTATACACGTTGACTCGCGTGGCGGAGCGGTCACCATGCCGGTTTGATGCGCAAATGGTTCCGGGTTTGATCCCTGGCCAGACAGATATCTAAATGATGAATTTAGATATATGTTCTGGGTCTGGGTGTTTGTCTTCGTCTTTGTGTGTGTTTATGGCACCCACGATAAAGGGAATCCTAGTGTGGGGCTGTGAGTGTAGAAAGCGTTCTCGTGTCACAATGTTAGTAACCGTACTCCTCCGAAACGGCTTTACCGATTTTCACCAAATTTTATATGCATTTTCAGTAGGTCTTAGAATCGGCTACTATCTATATTTCATATCCCTAATTAATAAGGGTTGTTCACCCTTAACATTTTTTTATTTATAGGGCAACATAACGTTTGCCGGGTTGGCTAGTATCTTGTAAATGTTAATAATTGTGATAAGCTATTTTCAATTTGAATTCAATTGAAAATTAACATGTAACTGACAATTTATCATATCAGAAAAACTCCGTGATAAAATGAAAATAATATTTGTAGTTGTAAAAATATTCTTTGTTTCTTATTTCCTTACAATTTTAGAATTTTGCACACCATCTTTGAAATACTAAGAGTTTTACGGTTTACGTCTCACTGGGTCTTGTGTGTTACTAAGTGTTCTTTCATAACTTCTACTGCATAACAAAACATATTGCAAAGTGGTGGTAAATTTATTGACGTTCAAAAATAATTCTGAGAAGTATGTGCTTTGAATAAAATCTTCTTATTTCTTCTTTTTCTCTTTTATTCTAATTCTGTTCTTTCTTTCTTCTTTATTTTTTGATTCCTTACTTACTTTTTCCTTCCTTCTTATATTTTTATACTCTCATCGCATAATCGTGTCATTCACCTTTTTTGGTAACGGGAGACAAACCTTCAAAAGGCACCCGGTGTCGTGGCATCACTAAATTGTGTGGGATTTTAACCTCAAATAAAATCCCCTTGGTCCTCAATGCCATGTAGGACTCCGGGATCTCTATTGAAATGCAACTGAGATCTCCTCTGAGCGCGGTGCCGCTGTCGGGTTTTTTTTTTTTTTTTTTTATATGTAACCTAACGATAAGGCAGACGGGCTGCCTGATGGAAAGCAGTCACCGTCGCCTATGGACATTTGCAACACCAGAGGAGTCGCCAATGCATCGCCGGCTTTGAAGGAGAGCTCTTTTTATACCCCTCTTGAAGAGCCCCATGTCATAGTCCTGAGGGAATACCTCAGGAGGAAGTTCATTCCACATTTTGCACGTACGCGGCAAAAATGAATGAACAATTAATGATATTAAACCGAACCGTGGAGGACCGCCACGGGTCCAGTTGATGTGGATGGAACCTCATCCTTCGGCGAGTGGTGCGATGAAGGAAAGGCGACGTAGGCACCAGATCAAACAGTTCCTCAGAACACTCACCATTGTAAAGTCGGTAGAACACACAGAGGGAACCTATGTCCCTCCGAAGGCTTAAGGGTTCTAACCGATCAGAGATCGCTGGGTCATCGACGATTCGCACCGCGCGTTTCTGTACGGAGTCAAGTGGGTTAAGTTGGTATTGTGGTGCCCCTGCCCAGAGATGCGAGCAGTACTCCATGTGGGGCCTCACTTGCGCTTTATAAAGCAGCAGGAGTTGCCCCCCAGTGAAGTACTGCTTGGCTCTGTTTAGGACGCCCAGTTTTTTTGAAGCCAACTTGGCTTTAACTTCCAAATGACTCCGATACTGCACGTCGCACGAGATGTCGACTCCCAGGATCCCTACACTTTTACCAATGGTGAGCGGGGTACTTTGGAACTTAGGCGCTATGACGAATGGGGTTTTTTTAGCGGTAAACGCGCAGACTTGTGTCTTCGAGGGGTTGAACTCAACAAGGTTAAGACGACCCCATTCCGATACCCGCTCCAGAGAGTTCTCGGTTCTCGAGAGGTGTTCCCCGGCAGAACTTGACGCTCATTCCACACCTTCCCGTCCTTCATAGGATCGCAGGCTGGACAGTTCATGCTCCCACTCTAGCAGCCCGCAACCCCAGAAGACCCGTATTTACTCTCCGTTGATAGGGGATACTGTAGCTCTATATTATTCCCAAAACTTTCCAATCGAGTCATTCACCCATAAATCCTCAATAGCTACGCACGTTCAACTCCAATATCCCAATAGTTGAAGAATGTCGCCAACAGTCCGTAAACATTGCTATTCCAGACACAAACACTAAATGCGAAGAATAATAACTACTTCTACTTGTTTACTACGAGACTACAAACTGTAAGACTTGAGGAAAGTTCGTGAAGCGTGAATCGTATTGGTTTGGGTTCCGTATATTGTTTTCAAAGATTTTTATACTCGTATGTTGAGTTTTTTTTCTACTTTTGAAATTGATTGAATTGGAAAGCTACTTTAGTTTTTTTAAAATGAATAGTAACAGGTAGTATTTATTTAGAAATGCAAAACTTTGGCGCATTTGGGAATGATGGGAGTGAATTTTTATAATAACTGACACTTTAAATCGATACCAATAAATTAGATTAAAATATTTAGTTTAAGGTATATGCTATGCCACAATACCATACGGCCCAATACGTTTAATATTTGTAATATTTTTTTTGATTTCTAATAAGTAGTTTTACTTGTGCCTGTATCCTTTAAATCAAGCACTCTTTTTATATTTTATTATTAAATACGCCGAAATAATCACAACTTTCGTGCATATAAAAGTAGGTAGGTATAGTCCGCGAGGTCTAAGCTGAGCTTTGCATTATTGTGAGTGAACACAAAAGTAAAGTCAGATAAAAAAGTTTCAAAAATATTTTTTATCATTTTTTCTTAGGTACATAAGTTGAAGAGGTTTTTTGTTTAAATAAAATGTTGTAAAAATATTTTTACAATATGCAATGAAATTAATTAAATAAACTATGAAGTATTTAAACCCACCATTTTGTTACATTGTACAATTTTTGTAATAAGAGCTTATCGCGAAATTTTTCGTGAAAGTCTAGATATAATCAGAGCTAAGTCTGTGATTTGAAAATTGTTTATATTGGATGCCATTTCACTAAAACAACTAACAAAAAAATAAAATATTAAAAATTAAACAATTCTGCTATCAATACAAGAAATGAGGAAGATGCACGATTGCCAAAAAACAGTATAAACCGGTTTAAATCAATTAAAAAACGTAATCTGACTTCACACCTACACTACCCATGTGCACTCACACAAATGCAAAGCTCAGCTTAGACCTCGCGGACTATACATGCTTCTTTATTCCATAAATACTGCATTAGTAATACGAGTATCGATCCAAGCGACGCGGAACCCTAAAAAAACAACAAATCTCCGCCAGAGGTCGCTACGAGGGGAGAGTGGGGAAAGTTAAGCCGAGTTTAATGGATTTACAAGTGTTGGAATTAGGCTTTGTGGTCCCAACTTACCCCAGAATAAGACAAAGGTATCTTGAGCAAGTTCGAACGATTTAGGATCAATTTATATTATCATTTACTTATCTTTGATCCATTAGGTAGTATTAAGACAGATTTCGGGGTATAAAAAATCTGCTTACGAGTTGTGATATAAAATAAAATATAGATATTTATTTTGGACCTACGAGGTACTGACGATTTGTCGTATACAATATATTCCTCTGAAGGTGGTAGAACCCTCTGTGGCGCCACTCCAGATAAGATTCCTACCTACAGTGGACCAAAGATGCGTTGCTTGCCTCTGAGGACAAAGTAACGCCTTGGAGAAGTATGTCTCCCTTACGACACCACTTAACTACTACTGGATCCACTATACTACTACCGGAATGGAATACCTAAGTAGTAGTAGTAGTAACCTAGTAGTCCTCGACACATAGAAAGATAACCATTGTGTCTGGCTCAATACTCACACCCATATATCAATATGCCGCATACTTGTGTATTTTTTTTTATAATATAGGTGTAGCAGACGAGCATGCAGTTCACCTGATGGTAAGTGGCTACTGCCGCCCATGGAAATCTGTAGTCAACCCCAGATAGGATTAGATATTCCTACCTGAGGTCGGCCACAGATGCGCCGCTACCCCTGAGGACTAAGCTGGAACGCCTCGGAAAAGTCTGTCTCCCTTACACACACCCTTCAAAACGGAACACAACAATGCCTAACACCGCTGTTATTAGACAAAAATAGGTGTGGCGGTGGTGCCACCGGACTCGAACCACAAAGGGTTCTACCACCTTCATATAATAACATATATACACTTTGTGTGTATGGAACCCACGACGAAAAATCATGTAAAATGCTGCATCAAAACTATGAATGCTGAGCTTTTATTTGCCTATAAAAATAACAGTAAAATGCTGAAATATACAAAGTTTGAACAGAATAAAATTACGAGTACGATGCCTAAAGGACCGGGGAATCTAGTTAGCTGTTTTAGCAAAATCTCACTTACTTGTCGTACTAAGAGCGATAAATATTACACAAAATATTAAAGATATCTAGCTTAGAAAACATAGACCCTTCTAACAACCTTCTACACTCATCTATATTGTTATTTTTTACCGTGACAAAACAGTCTTATGTATTATATTTAAATAATGCGAAAACGCATAGCCAAGTGTTGCTAAGTTCTGATTTAAAAGATTCTACTAGGCGTTCCAACTAAGTCTTCAGGTACCGATACGCATCTGTAACAGATTTCAGATGGAGCTTGATCGCATTTGGAAAATAACGGGACGAACATTTTGAAAAAAAACGCAACCAGTAACTATTTGCATTCTTAATTAAGCGAAGTAGCTCAAAGCCAGGAGCCCGATTCACACTTGACCAAATTCACCTTAACATTCAGATTAATCGTATTCAACTCGCTTAACGTTTCTAGTAAAACAGGTCCCTTAATGAGTTGATTGTGTTTCATAATTAATATCCCCGAGAGAAATTTGAAGTCACCGCTAAGAAGTGAGACTAATTAAAGATGAAAAGAGATTTAATAAAAAAATACAAATATTTTTACAAAAAAATATACACAATTTCAGGGGTACGTATAATTTCATTAATTTAATTCTATTCTTTGATCTCTAATACGAAACCAACGATATATGTACCATACCGATATTTACAAGAAGGTAACATTCTAAATATTACGCCAAGTACGAGTCGAACTCGCACATGGAGGCTTCCGTACCACCTAATGTTCATTATTTATTACTTATTTTTATTCATTTTATTATTTTCAACAACACTTGGTTATATGACACAATAGATGGCGTTAGAGTGATGATAAATGATACGTAAACAACGTATAATAAAATTAAAATAACTGTATTAAAATATGTTAATGGTTCTTATTTGTTACCTTCTTATTAATTATAATACCAATTATAGTAGTAAACGGATTGTAAAATTTCAACAGTCTTCCTAGTACGGTTTAACAGTTAAATCAAAAAATGCCGGAAAATATCGGTTCGTTGTATGGAGATCCCCTTTAATATTCACCTTTATTTTATTTTTAGTATTTGTTGTTATAGCGGCCACCGTTATGCATCCTCTGTAAAAATTTCATGTATCTATCTATTATGGTTCCGGAGATATTGCTCTGTGACAGACGGACAGACATCGAAGTCTTATTAATAGGGTCCCGTTTTTACCGTTTGGGTACGCAACCCTAAAAACGTAGGAAACGGCAACCTACTATGTAATATATAGATAATGACTTATTCCTTCACATGTAAGAGATATTTCAGGCCGGAAGCCATAATCATTGACACAGGCATGTGCCGCGGGAAAATATGAAAATTCGAGTAGATACGGATTACCGATTTCCCATTTAATATCAAGTCACGTCGGAAAGCTCTCAGATGAATCTGAATGAGCTTTTAATGATACAATCGCGAACTTTCTTACCGCAACCTTACTCTGAATGATTTTGTAAAAGAATTCCTTCGCACTTTCAACCATGGAACATTTTTGGAAAACTTTCAAGGATTTTGTTTTTGTAATTGAAACAAACATACTATTTATATATAAAAAACAGCAACCACTGCAGTTTTTTTTAATGGAGTAGCAGACGAGCATGCAGTCCACCTGATGGTAAGTGGCGACTGCATTCTCGTCTGCTACTCCTATACGAGTATTATTAAAAAAATCATTCGATTCGATCATTCTTTAATGAGTTGATTATAAGTTGTCTTTATGTTAAATTCCTGACAATATTTCGTCTTTTACATATAGTACCTGTAACGTTGTGTTGCCTTATAAATAAAAAAATGTTAAGGGTGAACAACCCTTATCACTTAGGGGTATGAAAAATAGATAGTAGCCGATTCTCAGACCTACTGAATATACATGTAAAATTTGGTGAAAATCGGTATAGCCGTTTCGGAGGAGTACGGTAACTAACATTGTGACACGAGAATTTTATATATAAAATTATATACTCGTATGTTAGTCACTGGTTATTGCGAAGTAGTCCTAACTTTACAACTCAAGTTTCCATTTCAATCGAAACATTCAAGTCAAAATTGTATATCATAAAATTATTGTTACTGTCTTATTTATGTAGATTTTCTGAATACATGAATACCTAGCATTATTTAGATCAAAACGGAGCGGTCTCTTTTGAATAAAATTTATTGCTTTATTTTATATTCAATTCTTACAATGGAATAGAAATAATAGAATACAAAAATATAGTGTATATTAAAAGTGAACGTAAATTAAAATTGAGATGGTATTTGATTGTTATCATAAATTGACGAAGCTTTGGTGATTCCACTTCGAAGGCAACACCACGACACTTTTTTAGCATTATAACATCGTGTTATGTGCTACTGTGTCTGGTTTGAAGAGTATAATAGGCGTTCACCTATATACAAGGGGTTTCAATTTAGTACTCAATGATATTAAAGAACCGGACCGTCATTAGGAAGTACTTTAATTCTATATGGAGTTAATTACAAATTTTCATAGACAACTTATATAAAAAAAGTATCATTCCTTTAAATATTACACTAAACAGATTTCTATCACTGCCTATGGACCAGTGTCCATAAAGTTGAAACTCGACAATAATATCATAACGGTGAAAAAAATCTTAACACCAAAGTTTAAAAAAAAATCTCAAAGGTGTATAAAATCCTCCAATTTTCAGAAGAGATTCGTGGGCAGCAGTGGGACAGCAATGGATTGACTGATACAATCCCATACATTTGGCAGCAATCCGACACATTCAACGACAACCTGTCTTCTTAATCCACGTCAGTGCCCCGAACTCCGTCGAACATTACATTACAAAAATCTTGTAAAATTAAAACAGAACATCAAATACAAAAGCATAAAAGATGATTCGATGAAAGACAGCCAGCAGGAACTGTAGCGAATAGAAATTAAAACAAAGGTCCGGAGCCCTTTCAATCGTAATTCCCTTTCTGTACTTTGCTGGCTATGTTGGGAATATCCTTAGTTCTGTACCTTTAAGGATCTTAGAGTAATTTAGATAATTCGAAATAGAAATGTGTAATCCTTAATTTGTTGTGTAAACGTACTTTTGAATTTTGAATCACTATCATTTACTAACGATAATATCCACTTCAAAAATGAACCGTATGCAAAAAAGGTTTTTGGGTTATGGTTTTCACATTACTATTGATTTAAAATTAAAAGTGTAATAGTTGAATAGTGTAATTGATTTAAATCCCATCATAATTATTTTCTTCTGTGAAAGGAAAAATACCACCAACATCATTTGAGCTTTAGAGGCACGTGGTAGAAAGCTTACCCAATGTTTTCAGGTTTTGTAGATATTAACCCAGAATTGGGCTAGTAACAAAGAATTTTGCTACTGTAGTAAAGACACTTGATAATGATTAAAGGTTATATAAAAAATCCGCAGCCTTGTTACGTAATGTAGAAATTGTCCAGCTTGAATACATTCCAAAAATAATATTGTAATAATTTTTAAAATGAAAAACAATGAAAAGTTGTCGCCACGCGTTGATTACGGTAATTTTTATAATCCACCGCCCGACACCGCAGTAATGACATTACTGAAAAGAATCCCATTCAATGGCAGATTTTTAAAATTAAAAGTCGCACTCGCAGATTGCTAGTGGTCACAGCAGCACGTGTGAGATTCTTCTGCGAAAGGTTTTAGTTTAGTTTTAAATTAGTTTAGCGATAACCTCCTTGCTCTCAAAAGCTATGGAGCGTGTTATAAACACGCAGCTCCTTAGGTACCTTGAGGACCAGCACCTGATTAGCGATCACCAATATGGTTTTCGCAAGGGCCGGTCAGCTGGTGTTCTTCTAGTGTACCTCACTCACAGATGGGCACAGGCTATTGAGAGCAACGGGGAGGCATTGGCTGTAAGCCTAGATATCGCTAAGGCCTTTGACCGGGTCTGGCATAGGGCCCTTCTCGCGAAGTTACCATCTTACGGTCTTCCCGAGAGGTTATGCACATGGACAGCCAGCTTTCTGTCTGAGCGGCATATTAAGGTCGTAGTTGACGGGTGCTGCTCAGACACGAAGCCCATTAAGGCTGGCGTGCCCCAAGGGTCTGTACTATCTCCCACGCTTTTTATTCTGCATATCAATGATATGCTGCTACAAACCGGTAGCATTCATTGCTATGCAGATGATAGCACGGGAGATGCTGTGTACGCAGGCCGTGCGAACACCTCTCGGACACTCGTGGAAGAAAGCAGAATCCGACTTGTGTCTGAAATCGAGAACTCTCTGGAACGGGTCTCGGAATGGGGTCGTCTTAACCTTGTTGAGTTCAACCCCACGAAGACACAAGTCTGCGCGTTTACCGCTAAAAAAACCCCATTCGTCATAGCGCCTAAGTTCCAAAGGACCCAGCTCACCATTAGTAAAAGTGTAGGGATCCTGGGAGTTGACATCTCGTGTGACGTGCAGTATCGGAGTCATTTGGAAGTTAAAGTCAAGTTGGCATCAAAGAAACTGGGCGTCCTGAACAGAGCCAAGGGGTACTTCACTGCGGGGCAACTCCTTTTGCTTTATAAAGCACAAGTGAGGCCCCACATGGAGTACTGCTCGCATCTCTGGGCAGGGGCGCCTCAATATCAGCTTAACCCACTTGACTCCGTACAGAAACGCGCGGTGCGAATCGTCAATGACCCAGTGATCTCTGATCGGTTAGAACCCTTAAGCCTGCGGAGGGACATAGGTTCCCTCTGTGTGTTCTACCGGCTTTACAATGGTGTGTGTTCTGAGGAACTGTTCGATCTGGTGCCTACATCACCCTTCCTTCATCGCACCACCCGCCGAAGGATGAGGTTCCATCCACATCAGCTTGACCCGTGGCGCTCCTCCACGGTTCGGTTTGCACGGTCATTTTTACCGCGTACGTGCAAAATGTGGAATGAACTTCCTCCTGAGGTATTCCCTCAGGACTATGACATGGGGCTCTTCAAGAGGGGTGTAAAAAGAGCTCTCCTTCAAAGCCGGCGATGCATTGGCGACTCCTCTGGTGTTGCAAATGTCCATAGGCGACGGTGACTGCTTTCCATCAGGTAGCCCGTCTGCCTTATCGTTAAGTTAAATATAAAAAAAAAAAAAAAATCATTATGCTGACTAAGGACAGATCGCTACTTACAGTTTACACACCTTAACTAAGTTATGAGAAATTCTTAGCTTCCTACCTAACGATGTCTTTTTCTTCACTCTCCCATCAAATAAAATGTAATTTCTAAGCAAGTGTCTTCAAATTGTCACGAAGTTTTAAACTCATTAACTCCTCTTTAGTTAACGGACCCAATGACATTGTTATTCTTTCATACGTGATAAACAACGATAGCCAAATCTGGACCATATGAAAGAAAAACAGATATTAGAGTATTAAAAAAAAACAGAATGCTTAAAAATAAAGTCTATGTCACTTTCACAATTTGGATTAATCCAACGACACCTCATATGTTAAAATCCATCAATTATTTTGGGCTGCAGGCATACCAAAAAATAAGTCATACATGCATACATATGCTTAAAAAACACTACCCTCTACAGTGGGGGTAAAGACATAGATAAGTAAAGATTACTCGTTCCTAAGAAAATGTAACCTTTTGACAATTGTCACTGTCAATTATTTTTGTGTTTGAAAAATATTAAAAAAATGTTATTTTTAGATCGTCTACGAATGAAACGATATTTCTTCGCACTTTTTCTTCGATTTCGTGTCTTAACTACGCATGTCGGCATTATTCCGCGTAAATTATAACATGACAGCCATTAAACGGCTGACAGAATTGTCTGTCGTTTCAGTCATTTAATGGCTTCCTTCAATTACAAGGCGGTGAGATATCTATACTTATCTATGGGTAAAGAGAAAAACAAAATATCAGGTCGTACCATGAACAGGGGTCTTTATTTAGAGTAGGGCGTGATTCTCATCAAAAATACATCGGCGCGGCCCTGTTTACACTACCCTACACCCTTTTGATGACATATAATCTGTGGTATTATTGTAATAATCGGGGGAAATGATCGCGGGGGACGGGGTTTTCTTTTATCGTAATAAAGTGGAAAGTGAGCGTCTGCACCAAGTAACCGTATAGACTCCGAATGTGAAATACAATCTCTGGTATTGAATAAGTTACTCGTACAGTATGTAATAAGTTGGTGATGAATAAGCTAAATATTATGTATTATATGTTGTGTCAAAGTCGTAATTTTTGAACATCATATTAAGTGATGTTTAGAGGTCGACTATGAATAAGTTACTACAGCTTTAGACTTCACATTTAGACTCATATCCTAGGATATACTACTGATACGCCTCACTTACAATTCGCTAGGATTAGTTTAATTCCAGGACCAGAATAGGCCTTTTATTGTAGGGGGAAACCTTCAAAAAGTACCCGGTGCCGTGGGAGCGACACAGCGTTATGTGGGATTCTTACCGCACTAAAACCCCCGCGGTAGCTGTCCTCGGCGTTGCCAAGATCTCCAACGGAACGCAACCGGAGTACTCTGAACGCGTTGCCCCTTCGGGCTCCGCCTAGGTGAGCTTCAGGACTCGCGACACCGCCTGGTGTTCACGACGGTATGCGACCACATTCGATTCCCGGCTGGGGAAAAAGATATTTTAAAAAACTAACAATGCAGTTTTAGTTTTTTTTTAAATCGGCCTCGTAAATCCTTTCAGCATTTTTCGCTAATCCTTATAGTTTCGGATTTGGCCCTGAAGGCCTATTTGAAAAATTCACCCTATATACAGGAGCTTATATACTATAATCGAAATAATTTAAAAACAGTAAGTTATTACTACGTAACGCGAGCGAAGCCGCGGGCAAAAGCTCGTACTTACATATAATCGAGAAACATTACCCTCCATAGGTGGTTAGACAAATTTTCGAAAAATATGTAATTCTAAATTGGATTTATAATTCTTGTAATATACATATTTGAGAAACATTACCCTCTGCATCCGGGTAAAGTAGACAAATTTTCGAAAAATCTCTATTACAAAGTTGATTAATAATTCTTGTAATATACGAGTACATACTCGAGAAACATTTCCGTCTGCATCAGAGAAAGATAGACAAATTTTTCAAAAATATGTATTTCAAAAGTGGATTAATAGTTCTACTTATATTCCTTGATAACTGTTTTATTGTCTTCACTACTTTATGGGACAGACATCGTAAATAACCTACCGTTTCCTACGTTGAATTAATAACCTTATTCGTGTGCAAATAGAGTTGTAAATACCTTTGTTTTCATTAATGGTATTTTAAGGGTATGGTTTGATCACAGGTAGGCGATACTTCTAAAAGCGAAATTGGAAGAGAAAATATACGATAATAAACTCTTACATGTTCTGGTATGATAAAAAACATTTAGTCGCTCGATGTAAATAACTTAAAATTAATCACAAATGACTGATGAGTTAAAAATAATTAATGTATAAATAATCTAATAAACGAATGTGCAAAAGTTGACAAATTTCAAGTAGTTTTGCCAATTAATTTAGGGTTCACTCGACTGTCAAAAGGTGCTCGGCGACTATTTAGTTGCTACTCCATACAGGCGCTTAGACAACCCACTGTTGAGATATTTTTCAATCTTGCAGTACCACACGTTATAAACAAAAGAAAGTACACGTCGGTCGCTCAAATAAAAAACTGGATGCCCAAGCAGCAGTAGATTACATGACTGCTCAATAGTTTAAGCAAGAACGTAGCCCACACAAATATTTCTCACACTATAATAGCCGTTTCATTTACTGTTTTGAAGGTGGTAGAACCCTTTGCGGTTCGTCTCAGGCGGCACCACCGCCACACCTATTTCTACCTAATAACAGCAGTGTTAGGCGCTGCTGTGTTCCGTTTTTGAAGGGTGTGGTAAGGGAGACATACTTTTCCGAGGCGTTCCAGCTTAGTCCTCAGTTGTAGCGGCGCATCTGTGGCCGACCTCAGGTAGGAATGTCTAATCATATCTGGGGTTAATTACAGATGTCCATGGGCGGCAGTAGCCACTTACTATCAGGTGGACTGCCTGATCATCTGCTACTCCTATATTATAAAAAAGTTCCTCCTATCTCAGTGAAACAAGTCTTTTACTTAGCATGTTTGAAGAGACTATATTTCACCTAAGTTGTTCGTTCGCTTCGAATTTGCAATTTGATTTGATTCCACAAACTACTGGTGCATGTTTCTTCACTTTACCGTTGAAATATTGCAATCGGAAATTGTCTTACATTGTCTACTGGGAGAATGTGGGGGAAAGTTATCTTTGTCTAAGAATTAAAGTTTTTTATGTCTATTTCGAGTATCACTCAGAAACTACTGGAACTATGTTAATGAAACGTTTTGTAGAAGACCTTGATGGTCAGAAATCACTGCCGCCTATGGCCAACTATATTATAAGAAAAAAAAAACTAGAATCAACCACAGCTTAGAATCTAAACTGAGATCCGCTTCAAATGAGTTGCTTCTCAGAGACCTTCGTTAAAACCCTTCTTTCGACCCTAAAAGTACCACCGACCATCTATGCCTGCTCTATAATAGCAGTGTTTTAAACTACTGCGTGTTTGATTTTAAATAAACTCTCAATATTAAGTAACTAAATATTTGAAGTAAGTATGTGAGAAACGAGACACTCCCTAGGACCTACTCGTAAGGTCTAAAAATCTTATAAATAAGACTCTCCTCTCACAATATTAGTTACCGTACTCCTCCGAAAGGGCTTTGCCGATTTTCACCAAATTTTATATGTATATACAGTACGTCTGAGCATCGGCTACTATCTTTATTTTTCATACCCCTAAGTGATAAGGGTAGTTCACCCTTAACATTTTTTCATTTATATGGCAACACAACGTTTGCCGGGTCAGCTAGTATATTACAGAAGCGAAGAATGATTAACATTTGACGGTCATTCACCTATAATTATGCCCTTTCAAAATGTTACTGCCCGCCTGAGGGTTTATTTTTCCTATTAATCATAGCACCCTCTTGGATCAGTAGGTCAGTGGAAACCCTAAGGAAACCATTAATTTTTATGATTAATATCACAATTTATTTTCTAAAACAAGGAAGCTCTGTTAACTGTGTTTATGGCCATAGTCACAATATTGTTCAAGGTTCGATCTCCGCTTAAAGAGATATTAATTTAAATTTTTGAAAATGTAAGTTCATGCCACTAAGAGTTTTTTGAGAATGTAAGTGGAAGGAAGAATGTAAGCGTAGAAATGACGTCAAAGGTCAACACACTATGTTAAGAAAAGAAAAAAGATTGGTACACTTTACATAAATTTGTGGATATTATGAAGAACTCTAAGGCTTATATTTTTTAACTCTAAGACTTTCTTTTTTTACTCTAAGACTTATGCCTTATGATGTTTTATTTTATCAATAAAACAAGTGATATTAAATTTCTCTTACTAACATGATTTCCAATTAATATTAAAGCAACCTTTTAGCAATAGGACATCTTGAAAACAAGTATATACTCATTTGCAAAAACAATACTCGTACATGTTATTGATTACGTATTTTTTCTGACAACTTGATCAAAATTTTCAAAAAACACCAAAATTACATGAACTAGTCGAATTTCAGACACTTCATCTTACACGTGTGACCGAGTTTCCAAAAGTACTTCTACCATACAGCTAATCACCATCTTCGCAATAACATAGATAGAGTTACCACAAACTAAGTCCTATTCAGGACTTGCCAAACTATAGTCTTATTCCAATCAAGCCAAGTCTAAACGCGAACATAGACGAAATAAAAATATAGACTCCTAATACAAGCTTCTATATTCATTATCGAACCATTTCGTCGTCCAAATGTACATCTGATTCCATGATGAGTGTTTATGTTATGATTCACTTCTTTGAAATTACATCTTTGATTTTTAAAAACTCTCACTTTACTCTATTTACTTTTACTATTTAATTATGAATTAAAACAATTCAGAATGAACATATTTGAATATAACAATATTTGAAAATAAATGAGATTATTTTTACAAATCAAATCCAGTACGAAATTGCAACATTTTGACCTTAATCACGGATCTAATTTTATTTAAACACCGAATTATATTCATCATCATCATCATCATCAACCCATTACTGTCCCACTGCTGGTCACGGGTCTCCTCTCAGAATGAGAAGGATTAGACCATAGTCCACCGCGCTGGCCAAGTGCGTATTGGAATACTTCGCATGCCTTCGAGATTTCTTTTTTTTTATAAATCTCTCAGGTGTGCAAAGTTTCCTCACGTTGTTTTCCTTCACCGTTTAGCAAGTAATAATGAATTTCTAATACGCACATAACTTTGAAAAATCAGAGGTGCGTGCCTGAGATTTGAACCTCGGAGCCCTCGATCGAGGCCGAGTTTCTTAACCACTAGGCTATTAACTATATTATTTTAATATTACCGTTACGTCACTATAACTCATTTCCATATAGCGAGTTGACAGAATTGTTCACATGAAGCACATTTTTTTAGAAGTCTATTTAACTTGTTCGTCTACAACGTTGAATCTATCGCACCATTAACTTTTAGCTAACTATTCGAAGTGAGCTGACTGAGCCAATTACTCACCCAATCACGCAGATAGGACTAAGTGTTAGGTCTCATTAACTGAACGTTCTACATATACTACTGCTCTTTTCTTACGTATATTTTCAGATATATTGACATATCAAAATGAAAATTCCAAAAGAATAAATGTTTAACCGGAAATTGATCACAGATATTTTGTTATGTAATAATTCAAACATTTAAGTAGGTCGGTTATTGGAATACAAACGTGCTTCATTAGTTTCAGATATCTGTTTTACTGTAAATAATTATAGTTTAAAATAGTCTAAAATAGCACCAGAAAAGCGTTAATCCTGATTCTTAACGAGCCTGATGAAGAGAATGGGATAAAATTATTAAAATCGTGTATTGTCATCGGTTCTTGATAATTGTTCAAAATTTTAATTTAATCGAATTGTTCAAAGTGGATAAAATAGAGTTCAAAAATTCCGTATCATCCATACATAGATACAACCCAAGCTAATAAAAGCGTGGTAAAAAGATGTTGGCCACATGTGCGCCGTTATACCTGAAGACTAAGCTGGAACGCCCTGGAAAAATATATCTCCCTTACCACACCCTTTAAACCAGAACGCAGCAGCGCTTAACACTGCTGTTATTAGGCAGAAATAGTCGTGGCGGTGGTTCCGCCGGAGTCGAACCACCTCCTCCTTTCCTTCTCACGTATACACGGTACAAAGTATATAACAACATGCGTGGTAGTGCCGTAAAAGTGCAGTTACAAACAAAAAACTGCAGATTTAAAACCCATCCTAGCCTTTTAAAAATCCAGCTTTTAAAGGTAAAGTAGAGACCAATCCCCAAAATTATCTTACTAACATTAAAAGCTTTTAAAATTGCACTCGAAAATGAAATCTACATGTGTATCCGAACTACAAAAGCTAAGAGTATGAATATCTGAAAACCTTTTCCATACTTTTCATACGGTTTTTCTATAGCAGAGCGGAAAAGCGTCTGAAGAGCTTTTTCCTTCTTATTTTGGCAAGGCTTACGTGTTTGTTTGAAATGGGAAACGAATTCGGGAAAGTAGCTTGTTGCTTATCGGCGAGTTAAGTTTAAATAAAAAGATTACGGTGAATTGAGAAACTCCTCCTTTTTGAAGTCGGTTTACAAAAGGTTAATGCTTAGGAAAAGGTTAAAGTTCTTGAAAGCATTCTTTTAAACTGTTTGATTTACGGCCATTGTTAAAAGTCAATCCATCCCATGTTTTTCTTAACAAAAATAGAGATTTGACTACTTAAGTAAGCAGAAACTGCCAAATTTATGAAATCTATGAAAATAAATACTTTTTAAACTTGTGGGAAATTTACTAATCAGGGTGAGTGTGACTATGACATTTTTTTTTTTAAAAAGTATATTTTTTTGATGAAAGTATGATGGCAGCAGAATGTATTTATCGCCTGAGAATTTTAAATTTTACGGCATACTATGTGTATTAGAAAAACACTATCTTTAAAGATAAATGAAAATATTACAAAAAACTATAGACAGAAATCTTAATATTTTCAAAGGTGTGTGAGATCTAGCATCTAGAACTTGAACTTTGGTCATGTGCTTCTCATTCTGAGAGGAGTCCAGTATCCAGTAATGAGACAACAATGAGTCAAGAATATATCTAACTACAAAAACAATCCACATTATAACTACCATTAAATGTTTGTTCTGAAATGTTGCAATTATAAATTTTGGGAGAATCCTTAACTAGCCGAATTGGTAGAAAGTTTTTGTGGAAACAAAATGTTCGATATCCCGTTTTACAAGCTGTGGGCAAAGTTGGATTTTGATTAATGCTACTTTTATTAGTTCTACTTTTATATTTTTTGGGAATGTTTCCAACAAAGAATTCTAATATATAGAATTAATTTGCTTAATCGTCAATCCAGTAATATTTAATAAATGATTCGTAAATATATTTTTTAAAATATAAATGTAATAAATAAGTATGAAGCTCATACTTTGCTCAAGCTCAAGCTCAAGCTTTGGGGCTTACCTTAGGGGCCGCAATAGCGAAGTGACTACTAAGATTGATTATTGATTATTTATTAATAACATCTGTAAATGAATTGAAGTTACCCGAAGATAAGATAAGATAATTGAAAATAAGATTGAAGATTGACCTGACCCAAAAAAGTGAACAAGAGTTGGAATGTCTCAAACTGGTCCCTTACCACTCTTACCCCCTCCTTACCACATACGAAACATGCCATGACCTACGAAACTAACAAACGAGACCGTTGTAATAAAACAGAATTTAAAGGAAATCTAGGGCCAAAATATCCAGTCATTTGGTACGGCCTATTGAAAATATACAATATTTTATTTGTGATCAAAGTAATCCTTTTAATCGAATCGAATCCAGCTGCAGCTGTTCTGTTTGTCCCATTAAACCGAGTCAACTGACGCCCATTACGATCGACGAGTTTGTTTGTTGATATTTCAAAAAATAAAATAACAAGAGTTGTTCTACAAAATAGCGGTGCTCGTAGCGCTATTGTTTCATGAGGAATAACGGTTTTTCTATAGTCTATTCAATTATATTGTTTTCTTGGCATTGTTGATTTTTATAATATTTAAAACAGAACTATGTTTTAATGAATGAATTTATTTATTAATTTGTAAAAGTATCTCCATTGTACGTATAGTTTTCAGTTTTAATTACACATATATTAATCCTAAAAGCCACACGGTTTTGTTATTTAACTTATCGAGATTAATTTATCGAGAAGGAACTTACAATATTTGGGTACCTTATCTTTATACTATTTTTACCATACATTACCTTTATACTATTTTTTGTGTTCTGAGGGCAGAACAAGAATAAAAATCGGTATAAAATTGGATAGGGATCCACGATTCATGCACTCTTTTTACATAAAACTTCCGTTTTTTATGCCTTTGTGTAACACGAATAGTTGTCGACTAAATCATTTTTTTTATTCAAAATAGGTTCTTTACAGATCGCTTTTTGAACGTCAATACAACCACCACCACTTCACAAGGTGTTTCGTTATGGAGATGAAGAAAATGTTTCAATACCTTTTATTTTGAAGTTTCTACGTAAAATATCAGTATAAAGTGGCTGGGTTCCATAATGTAACCTAATACTTCTGTCCTATAATAATTATATATGTATGGATCTTCTCAACGACGAAATTTTATAAAAATGTTATTAAGAGCTTAAACGGGACTTTGGTTTGAAGCCCTATTTGAAGGCGATAGAACCCTTTTCGGTTCGGTTTTGGACTTCGCTTATTTGCTACTTCTATATAATGAAAAAAAGAAAAACATTACTAAGCCCGTAAACAGGTATTAAGTTTTAAGCGAAGTCACGGCCATATTGTCTCAATTACTTTGATATTTCAGTTGTAATTTAATCTCTAATTTCTATGTAACAGTAACAAAACCATTTTCATTTACCTTTCATCCAATCCAATCAACGTAATGTCACAACGAGAAAAGGTCACAAACAGAAAGGTAAAGGTTCAGTAAAGGTTTGTACTTTGTAAGCGGTGTGAATCTGTATGAGTGTCACGTACACACGCACACATCTGAATAGAATAGAAATTATTGTTTTACGTTCTTTTTCCTATCTGGCACCAAATGAGGGTGAATGTTAAAAAATATTTTTTGTTAAAAAAAATCTAGTTTCACTGGTTTAGGCTATGCATTATCTTTCAGGAAGTAATAGCTAATTATAATGTGAATTAAAAAAAATTGAATTAATTGGATAATAATTCCTTCTCCCAGAGGGCAAATTTTCAAAATTTCAAAACAATAATTTCATACTCCTATATCCATCCGCTTCAGTTGCATATTTTGCTCTCATTCTGTGAAAGATTTATTATTACAAACAGTTAACCCCTTAAGGGATAAATTTCATTTTTCATATTTGTCTCCTTAGATATACAGAAGAAGAAATAGATGATGTTATGATCCCATACACAAAATAATTCTACTATTTTTAGTTAAGCATTTATTTCGAACAATATTTTCCCGACCTCAAAACAAAACCTGAAAACGTCCGTATTATGAAACTGGTATACCGTCACCGTTAGACATCGCTCAACAGTTAACCCCTTAAGGAATTAATTTCGAAATTCTTTTGTCTACTTTATTGCAACAAAGTTTTATAAATCTACATTACATTATTCATAAAAAACATATATAAGGAAGAGGAAATAGATCTTCACCAATTCCACCGTAATCGAAAGAAAAAAGGACTATACCCATTTTCTAGTTAGGCATTTATTTCGAACAATACTTTCCTTGCCACAAAACTTACGCAAGCCTAAAAGGGTACATATTATGGAACTGGTATATATTACCGTTACATAACACATCGCTCAACACACGTGTGTTCGGGACGTGACGCTAATACACACATTTGCGATTCCATCTCACGGTAACAGCTTTTTGTATGTCAATTTATCATACTTATGCCACTCCATCAAATTATGTTTTCATACATATTTCAAATTTGATTCCTACTGGAATAACGGACTCGTAGGTAGAAAAGATATAAATCGTATACAACCTGAATGCGGTGCTATCTCCATACTTATCTGAGGTGGTAGAAGCTTTATAAGTTCGCCCGCGACACACCTATTTCTGTCTAATAATAACAGTGTTAAGCGCTGTTGTGTTCTGGTTTGAAGGGTGTGGTAAGGGAGAAACACTTTTCGACATTTTAGCTTAGTCCTCAGCGATAGCAACGCTTTTGTGTCAAACCTCAGCACTTAAACCTTTTGTAAGGTTAATACAGATGTCCATGGGCGGTTCAGTAGCCAATGACTATCAGTTAGATGGCATGCTCGTCTGCTACTGTAATTTAATAAAGAAAAGCAAAATTCAAAAACATGTTTTTATACTTCAGTTCTGCGATCTTCAAAATTTTCATTACGAGCTCCTCATACAAAACTCTTCAAGCAATCCCAAAATAGTATCATCCTTTTAACTGCTCCAATTTCGAGCCAGATTACCTAATTCCCTTACAATGTTGTGCCACCACTATTATTCCCATTTCGTGTACAAACATCTCAGGTATTCCCTCATAAGGTATCGTTGTTTTATTAGAAAATGATTTTCCCTAACCTGCCTCCGGGGAAATAACCTCATATTGGTAGGAGCGTGAGTGATACACATTGTACGCATTCGAATAACAAGTGGGAATTCGTGTTTCTTAGGAAATATTGTGTTTTTCTTAACGTTAGTGGAATTAAAATAAAGGGAAAGGCGCTAGAACCATCGCTATGTCATTCACCTTCTAAAGTCTTACTATGAGAAGAAATGAGTTGTGAATATGGACAAATTGAAAAACTATCTTAAACAGTAATGGCCCGATCCCACCCATCTCTAAATATTTGAACCCAAAATTTTTAGAAAGAGTACCAGAATTTTTGCAGCAGCTGCAAAATGGTGCCTTCGTAAAATGTTTACTGATCGTAAATAACTGGACTTTTTCACAAAATGCCTCTTGCACGTTCATTGTACTTGAGTAACGTAGTGGACAATATCCAAAAGCCTTCTTTTTGGTAGTAAATTCTTTTATAGCATTAGGAAAATAATGGGTGTCTGCAATAACCTGAGGCAGTGAGGAAAATAAAGTCACTTTTACAAAATAAGTCTTTATTAATAATTAAATAAGTATTGAAATAAATACACGCGTACACAACATTTATCTGCTTAACACTACCGAACATGGCACTAATCTCCCCTTAACAATAACTTAACTTACACTTTGTATCGGAGATTGGTATCTCCATTGTATTTTTAACCAGAAACTGTAAAGTTAAAATCAAGTAAAAATTCTTTGTTTTATCTTAGAATGAGGAAGTTTCCAAAGCTGACCCTAAAAATTAGAAGCATTTTTTTTAAGTAAGAATACTGACAGAGATAACCAATTTTCGATACAACCTTATTTAAAAATCTCCTAACTTATACTTCTACAACTGTTTCCACTTCTATAAAATGTCTGTGTGCCTTCCCTTTGTGGATTCCATCGAACTCGTCCTGAATTTCTTCCAACGTTCTGCCTTTAGTCTCGGGCACGAAGAAGTAGATGAATATCAGAGCAATGACGCAAGAAACTGAGAAATGCCATAGCGTCCAACCAGGTTTCACCATTTCTTCCAAATTCTGGTACAGCTTGACCACACCAAACGCTAAGAACCAGTGGAATCCAGCAGTGATAGCAGTAGCTCGTCTCGTCACATTTTGGGGGAAGATTTCTCGTAACATCAACCAAGGTATTGGACCGGCGCCAACCGCGTAAACAGTCACGAACAAACATAGAGTTAGTAAAGGTAACCAAGTGTTACTATTGTTCCCATTCGACGCCTTCAAATGATAGTAGACTGCTAAGCTTCCCAAACTGATAGACATAGCTGCGTAAGAACTCAAAAGTAAGACGCGTCGTCTAATTTTCTTCAAGAGAAATGTTGAGAAGTAAGTCGAGGAGACCAAACAGAATCCAAGTATAATAGCAGCACCTAGTGGAGTTAATGGGATAGAGAATGTCACTGAGAAAATCTTCTCCGCGTAGAACAAGATGGGGAATATTCCGCTCATCTGCTGGAAGATCATGAGAGCGAAAGAGACGAATAGTGCTTTCAGAGTTGATCTTGTCCCAAACAATTCTTTAAAAGTCACCCGATTCTTAGCAGAGTTTCTGATGTGTTCTTTCAAGGCCTTTATTTCTGAATCGATGTCGTTATCGATGCCTCTGAAATATTGTAGGGCGGCTTTCGCTTCACTGGATTTTCCCTGGGATATGAGGTATCCTGGCGACTCCGGGAGGAATATGAAGGCTATGAAGAAAGCCACTGGAATACTTGCACAGAGCACCGACAACCATGATGTACTTTGCACCATACCTGTAACAAAAGCAAAGGATAGTTTATATTTGTTTTGCCTACATAAAAAGGTGGTAATTTAACGCGTACATTTTTTATATAATATAAGAGTAGCAGACGAGCATGCAGTCACCTGATGGTAAGTGGCTACTACCGCCCATGGACATCTGTAATCAACCCCAGATAGGTCTAGATATTCCTACCTGAGGTCGGTCACAGATGCGCCGCTACCCCTGAGCACTAAGCTGGAACGCTTCGGAAAAGTCCGTCTCTCTTACCAGACCCTTCAAACCAGAACACAGCAGCGCTTAACACTGCTGTTATGAGGTAAAAATAGGTGTGGCGGTGGTGCCGCCGAAGTTAAACCACAAAGGTTTCTACCACCTTCAAACATGTATATTTTAGAACAGTTTAATAACACTCAAATTTCGAACGTAATTTATTACTAACAATTGTATGTCGACAAAATGGTCTACAAAGAAAAACATTCGCCTTTTGAAGAAATAGAACAAATTTTGATTTGAAACCGAAAGAAAGTTACAAACGTTTGAAATAGGGTAAGAAAAATATAAAGAGAATCCCCTAATCCTTTGATAATGCCTTCAATTGAGGCCCTTTGAAGACAGAATGATTAGGCCCAAGATGATTACTGGAAATAATGGAAAAGTACATAAAGTATTAATCTTTTGCTGTTACTTTGTTGGAGTAAAAGGTACTCTCATTAAAGTTATTGAATTAGGTTTAAAGATTGGTATCTTTTTATTTTCTAAAGAAACGGGGGATTTATCGAGTGATTATTAGAAAAACATCCTTTGTTTAACGCAATGTTGTATATATTCTTGATACAATAAATCAGTTTTTTCTAGATTTTATTAGTGGTATCTTCTGGTCGAACAATGCTGCCTACCACCAATAACTACCCTTAGTATGATTTTTTACGCTTTTACGTAAACGCTAATATGTATACGTAAACAAATAGCAAAACAGTCTTTTTTGTAAAAACGTAAAAACTCATACTAAGGGTACAGGCTCTGTTTCTGTGGTAAATTTATAAGAAGCTTCGAAAGGGCTAAAATGAATATAAAAAACTCTTATTCAAAAACAGATAATTTTATCACACAACAGCAAATGTATGCCCAGAACATAACGTGTTCTGTCGAAAAATAATTCCTTGTAGTAGAAGAGGATCTTAAAGAAAACATAAACTGAAAAACTCGATTTCTCGGTTTTTCAACTTTCACTGCGGAGGAAAATTATTTAAGTTTCTATTATTTTCAGTTATTCCAATTCCATATCTCCAATAATTGCAATTGTCTCAAATATCAGTACTTACAATAAAATACTTAGACTTTGAAATCGGAGATAGGCACTTGAATTTTATTTGTATAGGCCCGACCTCGAGAAGAGACCGAAACGTGCAAAACATTGTTATGAGTAGTGTCGCCAAACGGTATGTACTAAAAATAAGGATTATTTTCTTAAAAATAAAAATCAAACTTGGGATAATTTCTAAAAATACTGATTTCAGTCGTAATGTACCAAACTAACCGAATATTATTATTTTGCAATAAAGTTGCAAATGAGCATACATTCCACCTGATAGTAAGTGGGCACTCCCATTAACTATCATTAAATATCATTAACCAAAGCTAGAACGAATTGACATCCTACCTGAGATTAAAAAACCCCGAGGATGAAATTAGTGAGTTCATATGAGTGCGTGAACCCCATCCTTCAATTAGAACACAAAACGCTATCACTAATGTTGTTGTAACAGAAATAAATTTGCCTGTGTTGCTTCCACGGTCCAACAAATGCTACTATTATAGGCTGCATTTTTATCATTTTGCATTTGACTTGCTCTCTGTAATGCCATAAAAAACGTCTACAATAAAAATTTTAACAAAAAATTCACCGGACAAACATTAGAAATTAAAACTTACATAGTTTTGGTGCCATTTTCACGAGTAAGAAAAGTCATAAGAAAAGCCAAGACATCCCTCAAAAGTAGATACACATGGCAACACTAGTTCTAAGGGAGCCAAGCAACAAGAGTAGTAAAATAAATATAAAATTATATCGCTCCCACTAGCCCGAGCATCCGGAGTAATGTTGCCATTCTCGCGAATAGTGGCATCTTCTCTTTCATTGCTAATTAATTATCTCTTATGATAAATCCCTGGAGCCTGATGGTTTTACGTAATTATATTACGTAAATAACAGACTAAGTAATATGTTATGTTTATTATCACGTAAATGCGTAAAGCGGCACCTGATCATACGATTCAAATTTAAATGAAACAATGGATTACTGCTCATTTATTAAACGAAGTAATGAATTGAACAGAATTAAGGGCAGAAAGAACAGAAGAGACAAGAAAGAAACAAATGGATAAATATTTGTATTTTTTTATATAATTAAACCTTCCGAAAGGCTGACGGGCTACCTGATAATTATATTACTGTTGACTATTGTCATTGCAATACCGCGGAAATCTTCTTGCACTTTTTAGAGATCTCCGCCTTATAACGTTCCTTGAATACCTCAATAACATGTTAATTATACATCTTTTACGTGGCACAAACAATCGTGCAAACTGTACCCTTACCATGAGTTTTTACGTTTTGACAAGTATGACTGTTGTGGTATTTGTTTATGTATTGGTCCATACTATTTCTAAGTTCTGACACAATCCGCTAGGGGCGCTGATTGGATATAATTTGGGCAAATACGTAAACAAATACCAAAACAGTCATATTTGTCAAAACGTAAAAACTCATGGTAGGGGTACTGTACTACGGAGGATCGCCTCAAAACCAGTTGGTGCCTTACCAATGATATATCCAAACAGCACTCCACAAGCGAAGTGCACGTGGTAGAAGTTAGCGAGGGTTGGCAGCATGTGTTTCTCAGCGATGTCCTCGATGTAGGGCGGGATGGCCACGCTGAACGCGCCCACCGCCACGCCGCCCACGAACCGCCCTACGTATAACCCGTAGACGTTCGGACTGGAAAAAAATATATTGAGTAAGGCAAATGCAGTGATAGCCCTAACTTGGCCCTTTCATCGAGGGGTCCGAGGTTCAATTCTCAGGGTTTGAGATTCAATAATCAAACTATTACGGCGAATAAAAACATCGTAACAAAACCTACACATCTAAGCGTTTCTAGAAAAAGTTTTCAAGGGCGTGTGAAGTCTACCATTCCGCACTTAGCTAAAGCGATAGCCTATGGTGTAAACCCCTTTGACTCTTTAAATCATGCCCAAGAGTGGGATAGAAAAAGATAATCTGGGTCATTTTTTAAAACTCTTGCACCTTAATCTTTCCCTACAATCATTTAGGTTTTCATTTCTTAAAACCGTGATTCGATGGGGCGACAAAATTTACCAACACGGCAAAATCATAAATCCGGCACTGGTTACGGCAATAACCCCAAGACTATACGTGTTCCATTATTTCGCCCATAATATTTATCTACTTTTAATAACTTCAGCGAAAATCAAATTTACCCCGGCCACTTGTATTGTTTGGTGACATAAAACAAACTTGGAAGAACGAATTTAAACTTTCCACCAGCTTTTAATATTAATATTCTCTTGACTTTGCACTCGCAATCAAATAACTTTAATATAAAGTAGTCCACTTTGTAAAGTGTGATAACATAAATAAAACTTAGATGAATCTAATAAACTTAGATGAGAATTCGTTAAATTTGCTTTATATATAATTAGTCGGGCTGCGACTTTGTCCGAGGATCCTTAATCTGTTTCTTTATTTACATTAAACTGAATGCCAATTTCCAAATTCTCATTTTAATTACGTAAAACTTGATATCTTACAATGTTTTAACCCCATTTCACCCCATGCAGAGATCATTTTTTTAAAAGTGAAAGATTTTTGTAGGCGTAAACTGTTTGCACATGAAATTTTATCAAATCTGTCTAATAGTTGTAAACTTAACGAATGTGTATAATTACTTACTTAAACGGTCCTTTACTTAGTAAAGAAATTGTATGGGTTGAGACGTGACCCAATACAATATTTGGATGATAGAAAATGATAGAGATTGATAGAAATAACTGATTTATTACGAACTGCTATTGCTAAGATGATAGTGAATGATAGAGGAGCACGCGCCCGATATTGATAGAGCTCATTAGCGTACTAACTTAAATGCATCAATGTAGCGTAAACTGCTGATGCTACAAAATGTACGGTCGTGGCCCGTACAGAAATAATAACTATTAGACAATATCATTAAATCCAAAAAACCTACACTTGCCATAACGAAATAAAAAGTAAGATATTCTTAATTTTTATATCAAAAACAAACATACCTTGAAGCGACGAGGATCCATGAGACAACGAGAGGTAGGGCGAGGTAGAGCAGGGTTTTCTTCCGACCAAAGTACTCAGAGATGAGGCCCGTGGGTACAGCGCCGAACACAGCACCCAGGCAGAGGAGTGATGCTACCCACGACGCTTGGGAGTCTGATATCTGGACAATTGTAATGGAAAAGTGAGCTTGCTGTCTGCTAGATGGTATCTAGTGTGAAGAAGCCAACTCAAAATAAGATAATATTTTTTTTATAATATGGTAATAATAACTTGATGGTAAGTGGCTACTGCAGCCCATGGACATCATGGACATAATCAACCACAAACCACGGATAGGATTACATATTCCTACTTGAGTTCGGCCACGGACACACCGCTACTCCTGAGTTATAAGCTGGAACGCCTTGGAAAGTATGTCTTCCTAACCACACTCATCAAGCCAGAACACAGCAGCGCTTTACGCTGTTGTTATGAGCCTGAAATAGGCGTAGCGGTGGTGTCGCCGGAGTCTAACAAAGGGTTCTAAAACCTTCGTGTATGGAAGGTAAGGACAGAATAATTCGCCAGATTCTAGTAATAGTAAATAGCAAACGAGTATGCAGACCACAATCAGTAAATAATCACTGTCGTCAAGTCAGTCAAGACAATTAACATTTTGAAAACTACTTACCCCAGTTTTGGGTACCATTTGTCGGGAGTGTGTGGCGTTGGGTATGAGGAGATCAGAAATCTGCGCGATCTGAAACAGATAGAAAACCCTTAAGTATAAGTAATAAACACTTGGTCAGCGCGGAAGAACCGTGCCTTAAACTGGTAATGAATTAAAATATTTTCTTAATGACTTCTTTCAAACGACTGAAATGTTAGACACGCTGAAATAAAAGTAATTTGAATGTTTTGCCCAAAAAAGCTGATCCTAAGCTTAAAATTACGTAGCTGAGCAACTGGCAATAAATTCCAAATTAAAATTTATTTCCTCTCATAGAATTGCAAAAACACGTAGTACACATGTCATGAAGGTAGCTATGACTGCTTTCTATGTTATTGGCAACAATTCATATATTAAGTAAAACCTCACAGCGTTTTGCCAAATACATTACCTGTCTAGTGATTTAAGGCTTTCCCGATAATGATTACAAGCGGAGTCGCATGTTCTGACACACTTTCCAATACCTAACATAAAGCAACTCACGACGACGCGGCGATCATTGTATGCTTTACCCTAATATTTCACTTATTAAGGTTGTAAAAGTGCCTTTGTGAAATGACAAAATAACTGCGGGATACAAAAAAAATACAAATGCATGAAATCACAACTGTACTAACTTTATTTGTTGTATAAATATCAGGACATCGTATTGTTGATTTTTTATTCAATTGATTTGCTCTGTCAGAAAATATATTTACTTAAAGCAATTTAAAAAAAATAATTCAATTACACCTTTAGAAAATATGTTAGCATCTTAAGATTCTTTTTAAAGGTGAATGTAAAACATTCAAGTTAAATAAACTTATAAACTTAGAAGCTGACAATTATTTGACGCTTACAAACAGACTTACAACTCGTATTTCTACACGTATGGGTATAGATCGCAAAGTATAGACGAGTTTACCATTCCTAATCCCTCAAAGGAACCGAACAAATATTCGAAACGTGTGGGGTGGCAGACAAATAAGGGTTCGATGAGACCTTTGTACAAGTTATAAGTAACCGTGATGCGGCGGAATCAAATGACGCAGAATATCTGATCAAAGTATTCATGCGTAATTTATTGGAGACTTATACTTTGCTTATAACACACATTTTATGGCAAGGCTTTTAAAAAAATAATAGAAAGCATTTTTGCTTTATCACACATGCTTATTATAGAGTACTTTCACGCACATAGGCTTATCTATTTAATAATTGAAATGATAATATTCGTGGTTCGGCTTCGGAAGCACAAACGCCATAATTATTACCGACTTATAACAGAATTGTCTAGTAGTGCTTTAAAAATGTGGTAGGGAAAACACACTTACACGAGTCATTCCGACTCTGATCTCAAAGCAGTAAATCAGTGGTCGATTTTATATAGTATTTCAATGTTATTTAGGGATTTATCACACATAGCAACAGGTACCAGTTGTTACCAGATAAAATTGATTTCTTAAAAAAATATTATATATTCCCATTGGTAACAATACAGAAATCAAATATTTCTAGCAGGAATTCAGTCAGAAATCTCAGATTCAAAACTTAATAAGCTTACAATAAACACTATTTGGTTTCTGAACAAGTTCGAAGTTTGTAAAGAGAAGCTTAATTAAATTAACTAACTTGTCCCCGCTAAATACATCGCAACTTACTTAATATTCGTCAACTTACTAAGTACGAGTATCCTTCGTACTGCGACGACTAGTTTCAAACAATTATAAACGGGCGTTTTATTAAATTTAAAATATTAACATTTAGAATATTAGCATTTTATTTATTTAAAATTTATTTAAAATATTAGCATTCGTACTTACAAATGCTACTATTTTAAATAAATTTTAATACATAATTTTGTATTAACATTATGTGAAAGTATATAATGTATTACACTCATAGACACGTACAAAGATTTCTTCGTCGCAATAGACACAAAAAAGTCTCTACACTCAGTGTAGAAATCTACAATAATTTCAACATCTAAGTAACTGGCCAGATATAAAACCGGGTACCTCCTCTTTTCTGGTTCGACATGGTGATCGTTACGCCATACCTCTCTCTAATGTTTATCTAATTATAAACACTAAACATTTTGAAGCGAGTTTCACACACAAATCTATAACTTTGCGGTTAATAACATAACGGTTAATAAATAACAGACACAATTTAAACTGTCGAATTTTAATGTTCCTTTCTGAAAATACAAGAACCTTTCACGGTAATGGATGGCAAGATGAACTCTGTGGCTTACTGATATTAAGAACGGTCGGATATGCAGACCGTTTCGAATCAATCCTCGACAAGCAAACTTTTAAGTGGTCAATTTTTATTTCTGTTCTGGATTTGAACTTTTGTTTGTGTATCCATGGCGCCCGCAATAAGGTAATCTAGTGTTGGACTATAAGTGTAGAAAACATCCAGCGTTTTTTTAAACGCCCGTTTGTCATACACGAACATTTCAACCGCAAACCTGTTATTTATCGGTGTTTCTTATGAAAATATTATTTACGGCGTTCCGTTTGGCGAAGTATTTCAGCTGTTTTGTAAGCGTTATAAATTCAAAGAGGAATTTTAATTAGTAACGTTGCCGTTACGAAAATAACGAGAATTATTCCAACAGAAACCATTGTATTTTAAAATTATAATTTTGTTTATAGTTGCGTCGCCTAGCCTTCTTCAACTCTGTCAACTTTAATACCACTTTAAGTTACGTGACTTGTTAAGTAAGTTTGCACTGAAGGACGTTGTACCTAATGTATACAATTTTGGCAACGAAGACCAAAAAACATCATAAAGTTTCGAC
The DNA here is from genome assembly GCF_041222505.1 of Epargyreus clarus. Taxonomy (NCBI): domain Eukaryota; kingdom Metazoa; phylum Arthropoda; class Insecta; order Lepidoptera; family Hesperiidae; genus Epargyreus; species Epargyreus clarus. Next base: position 10,714,605 of record NW_027332210.1, read on the forward strand.
TCGAAATTTGGTATGTCCAGAGCCGATCTACAACGACTCTAGCACCTTAAATGGTACTTAAAATAATTCAAATACTATTTTTATTAAGGATATACTCGTATTTACTGATTCAAATTGCAGTGATAGTCTAGTGGTTAAGAAACTCGACCTCTCGATCGAGGGGTCCGAGGTCAAATCCCAGGCACGCACCTCTGATTTTTCAAAGTTATGTGCGTATTAGAAATTAATTATCACTTTCTAAACGGTGAAGGAAAACATCAACCTGCACACATGAGAGATTTATAAAAAAAAATCTCAAAGGTATGTGAAGTCTACCAATACACACTTGGCCAGCGCGGTGGACTATGGCCTAATGGCAGTGGGACGTTAATGGGTTGATGATGATGATGATGATGACTGATTAAAATAACTTTAAAAACTTACCTCATTCTGAGTGCTAGTAAGTAAGGGTATTGCTGTTGATGACCACGCCACGCATACTCCAGCGGCGAAAGCACCCAAATTAACTACAAAAAAATTAATTTCGTCAGTTATAAAAATATTAGCTTGGAAGCAATTAAACTCAAGTCAAAAAATATTGTTACTCCTATTCACGGCCATACGTAACGTCTAGCAGTCGTACATCTAACAATAACCCTGGAGCTATGATTATAAAAATTATTTGTTGAGCTTTATTATCCCATATGTTTTTGTACCAATAGATCTCAATTAGACAGAAATACGAAATAAACCACGTACGTAAGTAAAGAAGTACCCTTAGTATGAGTTTTTACGTTTTGACAAAAATGACTGTTTTAATATTTGTTTACGTATTTGCCCATACATTTCCAATCAGCGCTTAGAGGAATGTATCAGAACTGATTGAAATAGTATGGGAAATACGTAAACAAAAACAAAAACCGTCATTTTTGTTAAACGTTAAGAGTCATAGTAAGGGTACTGAAGTCAATTACAAATGCGCTGGTGCTCCTGAAGACTGACTTACAACACTTTATATTTATAATTCAAGAAGAAAATAGGTGTGATAAACCACCCGTAGAATTACGATGAGGTCTCAGACCTTCAAAAATACCCACCTATTCCAGCAGCTATATACTGTGTTGTGATTCCAGAAGTATCCCTCTTGATATCAGGAACCGTCTCCAGTCGCTTCAGTACTTTGCTCATGCCGTTCTTATCGGCTGGCTCTGAGGAAGACCCTGCTTCCTCCTCTCCCTTTGTTGTCGGATCAGGTTCGGTTTCTTCCACTAACAGATGAAGAATAAAAGGCTTTACATTAAATCATAAAATCACAATTATAATTATAACATTATTTTGTTTTGGATTACGTAAGTTTAATCTGTCAAAACTTTAGTTTTTATGCTAACCAAACTTAGTCTACCTGATGGCAAGAGTTTTGATAATAGACGAGATTAATCAATTCAAGATATGATTTATGTCCTATTTCAGATAAAGGTTGGAATATCTTGTGTGAGCATTTTAGAAACAAACACACAACACTCAATAAATAAGTTATAATACTGAAGTTAGGCAACGGTAGCACGACCGCAGGCGATAAAGTATTCTAGTAACTTTTAAGTATAATAGTTTTATTTGTTCTTTGAACCCGACGGTCAGAGAGAATATTGTATATGCTATCGACTTCAGATAGAAATATCGACATTTTCAAAATACATTATGAATCACAATAGAAAATGCATATGTTATAACTAAAGCATAATTAAATTTAAAATGAAAAAATACGCTGAATAGTCATAAGAATAAATAACTAAAGATATATTTATATTATATTGACAGGAAAATTGCTAGGTCAAACAGTAAAACTTATCAGAAAAGATTACTGGTATAGTATAATTAATTATTTATAAACCAACTGCCCCTGTTTATACATATTTCTTCGACCTTACTCTTATATAATTTAGATATCACGCCACAATCATTTCACATTGTATAAAATATTTTTATAAGATAGTGTTTATATGCCGACGTATACTACGTAAAGTCCTAGAAAATAATTTTATTATTTTGGTGTTTCTCAAGGCCTTATCTTTGGTCCACTATATTTACTTATATCAATATATTACAAAGTATTTATCAATATTCAATAATACTTCTTGTTATTTACAATTATAGATTACATTTTATATTTAGCGATTACCTCATCTCAATAAGAGCTTCTCTGCTATAGTATTTCCGAATTGCTTTATTAAGGTCTATAGTTGGTGAGGCATGCATTTTAAGTCGCAAAAACTTCAATAAGGGTGGAACACTTAAATACACTGCACGAAAATTGGCATGACCGTGATTTGCAGTTTCAAGTTTAGAACTTTAACAACTGTACAAATTGCTTAGCTTTGCTCCGAATAAAATGTATGAATCCTCCGAATAAATTACAACATAGTTCCGAAGTAATATACAGTTTAGCCAACTTATTAATTTTATGTATGGAGATGCAGATATATCTAAGAAATACCGGAGTTCCACAGGGTGACGCCACTGATTTCGATTACTCCTTAAATTTATAATTACTTTCAAAAGTACAACAGAGATAATTCGCATCATTGACCATAATCCTTGAATTAATTAGTTGACCACGTATTTAATGATTACTATTATTAATGTTTTATTGGATTGGATTAATTATAATTGACCTTTAGCTTCAATGATCATCAAAAAACTAACCTAAGTTATTATCAAGCATAACAAAATTATCACCAAAATAAAAAGAAAAAAAACAAAATGGCACCTACTGCTAAACGTCCAGGTGACAGTTCGAGTACAAACGTCGACAGAAGGTTTATACTATAATTAATGATATAACAAAGTGTAAAGCTCAACGTTATACGGGAGACTGGCGAGCCGAGATACGGTGATCTTGATAAGTCTGGATTCATCAAAAATAACAGCGCAGCGCTGCTCAAGCGAGGGCCGCTTGGGACTGATATGGGTTCATATTTGTGGAGTATATATCTAAATTTGTGACTTTTACAATGTTTCGATATGCGTCATCAGTTAATTTATAAATTTTAGGCGACAAAAGCTACAGAAATTATGATAAAAGACTACAATTTATTTACAAAAACAGTTTAAAAAAAACTACGGAATTTACTAGACGAAGGCAACAGACTTTATTTGACAAAAATTACTAATTTTATTTTACAAAGCTACATCATTATTTAATTTTGACTAAATTACAGAATTTATTAGACAGAAACTATAGAACTTATTTGATGAAAAGTATTTTATGGAACACTTATAATCCGCGGATGGAAATGTAAGCAGTACACTAGTTACTGAAAATTCGGCTAAATTTGCATATTTGTTTCACAAATTCGAATGTATATGGCATGATTACCAATTTAATGAGAACCGAAATCTGTGTTTTGCAAATCAAGCTTGTTTATTCTCATTACCGTATGTTTCGAGTTCAAAATATTTGAATTAGCAAATAGCATAAATTTAATTATAGACATACATCACCAGTTCAAAATGATTATGTACCGATATATTTAGAATTTGTACTTCTTTAAGCATGTTACAGAAAGATGAGAGTGATATGATATTTTTTGCGTATATACCGTCACACGTAAGCGACAGGTTATTTGGAACAGAATATATAACAAAACAGACAAAATATATAGAATCGTAATAAAAGCGTACATAGTGAATCAATCAACATCAACCCCAGATAGGATTAGATATTCCTACCTGAGGCCGGCCACATGCGGCGGCCTTGAGGACTAAACTGGAATGCCTCAAAAAAGTATATCTTCGTTTCCACACCCATCAAATCAGAACACAGCAGCGCTTAACACTGCTTTTATTCGACAGAAATAGGTGTGGCGGAGGTGTCGCAATTGAACCACAGAAGGTTCTACCACCTTTCAGTTAATATATTTCAGAATCACAGACATACACTTCAACTTTACTCATGTATATGTATACCCCACATCCACGTACAGTGATAATATTTGCCTGTTTGTTCAGAAATTGGACATGTTTGCTTATCGGTTCGACAAATGCGGGCGTCTTCGTACATATGTAAATTGCATACGTGAAATACGTCATGGAGACAGGTGGATTCAAATCCAATAAGGAAGTGTTTTCTGTTTCTCAGAAATTTGAGTTAGAAATGGAGAATGATCGCGCGAAATAAAATAGAGACATGACGTATATAATACCAGATATTGATTGAGATTGGAAATATTGTTACCAGCCCAAATAGTACCGCATTTCTCACAAAGCATATAAATGAATATGAATATGAAAAAGATATATTTTTCTTGTATTAAAGAAATACTTAGCATGACTGACGCTATCCTGGCCATGGACATTTAAAATTTACTGCAAATAGGATTAGAATTCTATCTAAGGTGGGCTTTAGATATAATATACATAAGCATTAAGCTGGTGAGCGTTTTGTACCTTTACCTGACCATACTCTTCAAACACAACAGCGCTTAACACTGATGTTTAAGATATAAATATGGCAATGTTCCATCTAAACCAGTACGTTTAATGCAAATGAAGTAATCACGTTTCATAGTCCAAAATACCCCTCGCTTCCCATACACAGAAAATAAGGTTTACCACCCCTGTCCAAGATAACCTCTCAACCGAGTTATAACCCATAGACGCTTAAGACGTACAGTACACCACGCAGCTACCAACACATCATAACACTTATAAAAGCAACACATATGACAACCACATACGCGCTATAACCCCGCAGCAAAAACTACGTGATGAATCTATATGTAGGGGGTACAGACATTGATAATTCATGCATGTGTGTTTTTTTATCAACCAGATAAGTGTGTTTGTCTCGGACGAGATTTATAGGCGCGTTATGAATGCAATAATTGCTTGTACTTTGTAATCTCCTTTGAACTCTGCATACACCACGGATACCCGCTAATAATAATTATATATTTGTTACAAAAGCAGAAGTTAAAGAACTTGCAGTCCACTTGTATGTGGCCGCTTTACCTGCCGCGATATTTGCGATCAACCTTTTTTTTTTATATATAATATAGGAGTAGCAGACGAGCATGCAGTCCACCTGATGGTAAGTGGCTACTGCCGCCCATGGACATCTGTGATCAACCCCAGATAGGATTAGATATACCTACCTGAGGTCGGCCACAGATGCGCTGCTACCCCTGAGGACTAAGCTGGAATACCTCGGAAAAGTATGTCTCCCTTACCACACCCTTCAAAACGGAACACAGCAGCGCTTAACACTGATGTTATTAGGCAGAAATAGGTGTGGCGGTGGTGCCGCCGAAGTCGAACCACAAAGTGTTCTACCACCTTTGAAACCAACCTAAAGGACAGATGGAGTCCTACTGTCCTACCTAAGGTCAGCCACCGATACGTTGCTACACCTGAAAAACTGCCTGAAGTGTCATCACTTTCAACTCAGAGTACCGCAAAATACAGCAGTGTTTGACACTAAATATCAATTCACTAATATTGTTCTTACTCAGGTATGGCGGTGGTACTACCGTTACACCACAGGGGATTCTTCTACCAATTTAAACTAGTAAGTTTAAAAATATTCATGTATCATTCATGTTTAATAAATAAGTCATGTGTGAATAAATTATTTAACGCCAACAAGAAGATAAGGAAGGATTTCTGGAAATTCCTCTACGAAATTCAATAGGGAGAAAGCTATTTCCTTACACCATATATGTATGTCATGAACACACAAAACCCTAGACTCCAAAACATTCCGATATTAACTGTACAAAACAACAATTGATTGTAAGTCTATTTTGACGAGCACATTTTTCTCATATCCGTACTTTCGAGGTTCTATATATGTATATCCCATTCGAATTTAGTTCCAAAATTGATCTATGATCCGTTATCTCAGTGGAATTACTAGTCCATTCTGGTTCTGTTGATTCTAGTTCTATTTGTAAACATCGCATAGTCTGCTGAGACCTCAGGTGATAGCTCTGATTGATTCAATTTAGAATTGGTAAATGTCTGCGATAGATTTACTTGGCTCTCAGAATGTAGTGAAATAAGTGGAAAGTGGAAAGAGGAAAAAATAAAATATCAAGACACTTATGAATATTCCTGCTCCTATTTAATTTTAACATAAACGGTCATGTAACATTTAAGGCAAAAATAGTGTTTAGATTTTTAAACATTCCTTAACTTCTTTCACTTATTTATAAAAACTGAAATCCACATAAGCCCAACATTTTCCAGTATTTATCCAACAATTTCCTGTATTATGCATATCTCACGAGGTTTTCGTAACAGCAAATTAGAAAGAACGTGTTAGAAATATGTTGAAGATAGATATCCAATGTATTACAAAGGGTAGCAAAAATCTCCAGACCAACTTATTATACGGTGCGTTATTTTGGTGTGCGGAATACGTCAGCATTTTGTAACATTTAACTCAAAACAATGAAGAACTTATTAAATTTTGTCCGTCGACAAAATGTTATAACTTATAGTCATCCGTGAGATTGAAACAAAGAAGCTACATTTATATAGATTGTTGCATCCGCCAGCATGCGAATACGGTATTACATTGATCACAAGTCACCAAGAACTTCGACAAATACTCGAATATTGTACGTTCTATGTAAAGGATCATCATACCATCCACCAAAAATGGCACAGAATTAGGCTAGAAAATTACATTTTGGCAAAGGGACATCTCCCGATCTAGGTAAACATGCCCGGTAGGAGAGTGGCCGTGTTCGAACAGTCTCAATTCGTGACTTGTATATAAAGAAGATGGTTAAAAAACTTCGATAGCGTGATTCAGAATACTCGTGGCGCCATATCTTGATGAGTAGCGGGAAGTCGCCACACTCGAAAGGAACTCAATGAAAGAGAGACTACGTTCAGCTATTTGTTTAAAAAAACCTAGTCAGCAGATCTATGAGAAGACGCATCAACATAAATAAGTATGATAACTACTCATAGATATATTAGCTGTGTAACAAACAACCGTATTTTGATCTTATCTTACCGGAACCCAAAGTCTTAATCCGATCAGTAAATGGAAGCATGATGAGACGAGACTAAGGGTGATTTCAAACTAGACGATTTGATGTGATACCGCACGACAGCATGACATTTGTCGTACTACACACGAGTGGTTATATTTCTTACGCAATCAATGGCATAGTCCTGCAAACATGCGACGGATTGCTCCCGTACATTGTCGCACATGGAGGACAAAGACCTGCTTATGTATGAGGTGGTAGAACCCTTTGTGGTTCGACTCAGGCGGCACCACCGCCACCCCTATGTCTACCTAATAACAGCGGTGTTAGGCGCTGCTGTGTTCCGGTTTGAAGGGTGTGGTAAGGGAGACAGACTTTTTCGAGGCGTTCCAGCTTAGTCCTCAGGGGTAGCGGCGCATCTGTGGCCGACCTCAGGTAGGAATATTTAATCCTATCTGGGGTTGATTACAGATGACCATGGGCGGCAGTAGCCACTTACCATCAGGTGGACTGCATGCTCGTCTGCTACTCTTATATTATAAAAAAAAAAAAAAAAAATGTCGCAGCAGTACCTACTTCTCTAATTTATAAACGCCCTAGAGCTGATTCCCCAATTGGCAACTATTATCTGAGCGATAGTAGTTAGTCTATAGCCTATCTGTCGCTTCTTGAGCTGCGAGTAGTTATTTTATCCTCTACAACTTTGCTAGTTGAGCGACCAACAGACTATACATATTTCACTTCATTTGAAAAACCTGACAATTTTCTACGTTGTAAGATACATATACACTTCTAAAAAGTCACCGAGCAATAGTCGTGTTAATGGTATACATACTAGTTATTAAGCGCGCTTTCAAATAAAACGATTTTAGTAGGATTATTGTCACACGGTACAGAACGGTTTTCGTACTGCACAATGACGATTAATTTATTTTCTTTATGATTAATTCACCATGCAACTCTACTAATTCTAATCGTCTCATATGAAAACGCCCTACGCCTTGTTTATATGAAAGTAATGAATGAAAGTTGCGTAACTAACGTTTACTGATATCGTATTTGTCGGTGCTAATTGGATACTGGCTGGTCTGATGGCGCCTGTCTTATGGCTGATAATGTAATTGATAGCAAGTCATTCATTAGAAGACAACATCGTGAGGAAATACATGGCTGAGAATTCTTTGAAAATAGGCTTGTTAAAAGTGGGTGAAGTTTACCAACGCACACTTAGTCAGCTGCCGTACTAATGTATTCAGAATAACGTGTTCGACTCCTGGCTAAGTACATACACATTTCGCTAGCAAATTTAGTCTATGTATTTGTGTTTTTATTTTTAATATAATACTAGCTGATCCGGCAAATGTTGTGTTGCCATATAAATTAAAAAAAAATTAGGGTTCACCCTTAATTTTTTTTTATAACTTAGGGGTATGAAAAATAGATAGTAGCCGATTCTCAGACCTACTGAATATGCATATAAAATTTGGTGGCCGGTAAAGCCGTTTCGGAGGAGTACGGTAACTAACATTGTGACACGAGAATTTTATATATAAGATGGTAGTTACAAACGACCAAGCAGATCACCTCATCAACCCTGTACAAAATAAAAGTCCTGCCCGAGATCGGCCAAACATGTGCTACCCAACGAATATTTAAATGTCAATGGTTGCTACCCCAGAGGACTAAGTTGGAAAGCCGCGGATGGGTATTGGGTATATTGCCCTTACCACACTCTTGAAATTAGAACACAGCAGCGGTAAAAATGTTTTTTATTGGTATGTCTGGGTATCTTCGTAATCAAAAGGGTTCAAAAGAATACGTCTTTATGTAACCCTGGAACCCACAACAAAAAAAAACCTTTTTTTTTGTTTTCGAGGGGGAAACCTTCAAAAGGTTCCCGACGACGTGGGAGCGACGCCGGGTTATGTGGGATTTTTACCGCACTAAAACCCCCCCGGTGGCCGTCCTCAGCGCTTGGTGGAGAACTCCGGGATCTCCAATGGAACACAACCGGAGTCCTCCAAGCGCGATGCCCCGGTCGGGCTCTGCCCTGGGGGAGCACTTTACGCTCCTCCCTCACAACTGGTGTTTACGACGTGCATGCGACCACACATGCCGCCGTCCTTCTCTACAGACGTTGCTCTACAGACGATTTGAGCTCCCACTCTTGCCGCCGGCATCCCCGGAAACCCCCTTTTCGGAAAACGGGCACGAGATACCGTAGCCCTATTCTAGTCCCGGAACTACAGGGACAACAAAAAAAAAAACCTAGTATAGGACTACTCCATAATACACAAATGTTGAGAATCTACGAGATTTCTATAAATATAATGTACATGAAAATCATAAGGACGATATCCGGGAATAACTATTTTATGTTATGAACGTATACGAAACTTTTTTGATATCTTCCCACTTAACAACTAGCACGCTATTACGAGTACATAAATGTACTATACATATTACATGTACAAGTTTCATATCTGAACGTGTAAATATACAGAAGCCGCATCGTAAGAAAATAGAGAACCCTCTATGGTTCCCCTCCGGCGGCACCACCGCCTCATCTATTTCTGCCTCATTACAGAGTTAAGCGCTGCTGTGTTTTGGTTTAAAGAGGGTAAGAGAGATATACTTTTTCCAGGCTAGCTAGTTTAGTCCTCAGGGATAGTGGAGCGTCTATATACAACTATAGCCTATAGCCTATATAGACTATAGTCAACCTCAGGTTGAAGCCTGTAGCCACTTACCAGCTGGACTGCATTATAGATTGCTACTCCTATATTATAGAAAAAAATCCATCAGATAGTCTAGATAGTCCACATATACTCGCTTGTTACTCCTAATATAAAGACAAGCTCCATCTGTTTACTTCCAACATCCGACCGCCTCCAGTAATCTCCTACCCGAACATTACCGGCTAGTAATTTCCGCTATCTCCACGACAGGCGTCGTTACGATCGACACTGTTTCAGCTTTGGGGTTTTATATCATACATCATCGTTATCAACCCATTACTGTCCCACTGCTGGGCATGGATACTCTCGGAATCAGGTTTAGGTCGTTTTGATATTTTTTGCTAACTGCGCGCAGATAGACTGTACAGACCTTTGATATACTGTCAGTTGGTTTACTTGGCAAAGTGGTTGTGTGCTTGGGTTGACAGACAAAATATCCCGAGTTTGATTCCCGGTCAGGTGGACTTATTCTATGAACTTAGGTTTCCATCCCATGGCTATATCATCTGGTAAATTGTATGTAGCTATGTCACTTTCGTAAAAATACTAATACAAATTTATAGATTTCTTATTTCATAGATTACATTCATAGATTCATAGGTATGCGACCACGCATACCGTCGTCCTTTCCGGGGTCGCTTACTGGACGGTTCGAGCTCCCACTCTTGCCACCTGCAACCCCGAAGCCGCCTTTTATTCGCCTCTTACGATAGGCAGGGGATACCGTAGCCCTAATCTAGTCCCGGAACTACAGGGACATCGACATATGATAACCTAGTGGTTGAAACTCAGTCCCTCAATGGAGCATTACGTTCCAACATTCAAATCCCAGACATACCTTTGTTTATTCCATGTTTTGTTTATATAAGAAATTAATTATCATAATCATGCCTCAAAGTTCTTTGGAAAAATTTACTCAATGCAATCCGCACGAAATCTTAGAGGAGACACGTCCCCAGCAGTGGCATAATAAGGGACATAACAGTTTCTACCATAAATAGTGGTAGCTTCATCTAAACATCTATACGTCGTGTGTAAGTAACGAGCTAACAGAATCGCTTGCAGATAAAAGGCGATAAAGTAACAGTTCCGATCGTTACGGCCTGTCGCTGAGATAGCGGCGCTGACGCGATGTGCGCCGGAAGCGAAATTACTATAGATCAAGGATTGTAAGAACCTACTTATATAGTTTATTTTATTATGAAGTAAAACGAGCCTGAAGCGCATCTGGTGTTCACTGCACATGGAGTAGTTAATAAGCAAGCTGTCCACCCTATGGTACGTAAAACAAAACATATCTCCACGGGCAGCAGCCACTTACCATCAGGTGGACTTGCTCGTTTGCAACTCCTATAGTATAAAATGATTGCAAAGAATTGGACTAATTTCAAATGCAAAACATCAGGTAGGGTACAAATCAAATATTACAAAACTGAGTCCTTATCAGAAATTCGACTGTCTGACTTTATGCCCTTCGTTATCTCGTCTGCTCAATGAATAGTCGTATGATTGTGGCCCTTTGTATAGTATTAGATGATAAGAGTCAGATTTTATTAATTGTCGCACTTAGTAAATGCCACTTTCTACATCCAACTGAGTAGTGCGGCATAGGACCGCGTAAGAATACGGTCACTACTACTTAAATTTTCCCAACAAACAAGAACGAGAAATATATGATACGAAATAAACTTATAATTTATTTCTTTCATAGAATATTATGCAATCGTCTCACCAGTTTCTGGTTTCCTCAGCACCCCGGGGCAGAAGTCCATGAGGATCGCCCTCATGACGACACACCACTAACACACTCTGCCCCCGACTGACCACTATCAACATCCGCCCCAACCACCGATACCCTTATCGTGACAGACGTGTTTTGTTTTTTGTGTCGAAATCTACCGAAAGGGGTTGTTTACACAGATTGATAGAACTATAATTAAATTGTTTGACAGTCAGTCTTTCATAGGGTTTGGACGTGTGTATAATTCATCATCATCATCAAACCATTATCGTCCCACTGCTGGGCAAGGGTCTCCTCTCAGAATGAGAAGGATTACACCATAGTCCACCGCGCTGGCCAAGTGCGTATTGGTAGACTACACATACCTTTGAGATTTTTTTTATATAAATCTATCAGGTATGCTTGTTTCCTCATGATGTTTTCCTTCACCGTTTAAGCAAGTGATAATTAATTTCTAATACGCATATAACTTTGAAAAATCAGAGGTGTGTGCCTGGGATTTAAACCTCGGACCTTAATTCACACATACATAAATAAAAACAGGATTAATACATATTTTTGTTTTACCATCTGTCTCGCCAGGCGTTATGTGGAAGCTTCTACGTCACAAGGACTTGTCGTGAATGATTCATTTTTTTCTTCTTAAATATACAGAATTATTAACAGCAATTCTTTTTTCCACGACTGCGAAAGGTATGTATGTCTTACTTGTTGGCATGCCTTATAAATAAGTTTGACGGATTTTCATATGGCGCTGGGTTTGTCTAAATCTATCTAAATCTTTGTCTAAATTGTAGGAGTGAAATACGCTTTGTAGCACTTCCCTGTTCAGTTAGTTATTTTTAAGCAGTTGGTATTTTTATTTTTTTTAATAATACTTGTAAAACCTACCTTCATACCTAAATCGAAATACAGATGTTACTCCTGAGGAATGAGATGGTACTCCTTGAAAAACCTTTCCTTGAAGTGGTAAGGTTTTTCAATAATAAGTATAGCAGTGATGGTACCAAGTTTTACCATCTCCCTAAACATAATATCCTTACCTACCTTACCGTTTCTTTTTGTTTGTGTGTTGAAATCAACATCCGGTAAGTGCAGAGGTTATGTAGATAAAGTGTTGACATTAAATGTAAATGGCGCCAAGGCGAGCGGCGCCGCGGGTCACGCTAGTTTTATCGTAACATTCGTAACCATATTGTGTACGGGATGTCAGTCACGTCACTATTATTATACATTTAGGTACATTCAAACGTTTATACTAATTTTATAGACTGCTATACCCCGCTCTGTCGTGGCTCATAAATTACCCAAAGGAACTTAGGAATAAAAGTAGTAGTTACATAAAAATATTTTAAGTATTAAGATGTGAAAGTACTTATATCCATGTCTATAATGCTTTCCATGTTTGTCAATTTAGACATTTAATGTTACGTTACTGACACTATAGTTCTGATACAATCCGCTAGAGGCGCTGATTGGAAATTGTATGAGCAAATACGTAAACAAATACCAAAACAGTCATATTTGTCAAAACGTAAAAACTCATAGTAAGGGTACTGGACTCAAATACTATCAATTGAGTCGTATTAATAAAAATATACAAACATGCAGTTTCCTAAAGTTCGTAATCTTTAAGTGGCATAGGTAGTTACGTCTATATTTTAACAGATTGACTTTCAACCAACCTTTATTCAATAAACGTGATAATTAGTGTTTATAAATCCATTTTATTTAATTAAGGGCGATAACGAATTACCAATTAAAAACATGTAAGTGTATCAAAATGTATCCACTAGTGACCTGATAAATGGTCAATGCCATCACGAAATATGTGATCAAGGTCATACAGTCCTCTCTGAACCTCATATGAACCGCACTGAAATAAAGAGGTGGTAGAATCATTTGTGCTTCGACTCGGTGGCACCACAGCCACACCTATTTCTACCTCAAAACAGCAGTGTCAAGCGCTACTGTGTTCCGGTTTGATGGGTGTGGTAAGGGAATCATACTTTTCCGAGGCATACCAGCTTAGTCCTCGGAGGTAGCGGCGCATCTGTTGCGACCTCAGGTAGAAATCTAGTCCTATCTGGTATTGATTACAGATGTCCATTGGCGGCAGTAGTCATTTAATTGGACTGCAATATCGTTGACTACTTCAGTATTATAAAAATATATATGAAACCATATCGCATCATATCATACAATTGTTTCAATAATATTTACACACATACGTCATGCAATATACATATCGCTGATTCGGGATAAATATGGCAGGAAAACGATAACATTGAATGCAAGTCAAGGTTCCAACCCACTCCATTTAGACTAAACATCAGCTGTTTATTTAGTTAACAGTGTTATTTCTACTGTTTGGTTTGTTGCTATGGGGAACCGGAATATGAAAGGGTATTTATGAGGCCTCGGAGGTCTTTATAACCCAAAAATTACAGGTCAGGTGAAGAAAAGAACTTAATGTGAAAATTAGTAGATCTCCTAAGTCGATCGTGACACCATTACAACACGTATTTCTACCTTATTACACTAGTAAAGATACTGTGTTATGTATTGAGAGATATAGATATTATAATAATAGATGTGTTAATAAACATTTTGAAAACAGAATATCAGTATAATTATTCTCATTTATGGGTCAGGATTCGAAACTCCAATAAGGTAGACTAAACTTAGCATTGCGGAATCACAGCTTGTTAACTATAACAGAACTAAATAGTAAAAATGGTGTCATTTTTTATTTTCCTTACACAAAAGGGTTTACGAACCCTTCGAATAAAACACTGATCGGTAATCCGATTAGCGGAAGGGCTGAGTTCATCCGCAGCATCTATTTGAGACAGATTAATCTGTTTCGCGATCCGTTTTCGAAAACCCCATTTGTTTGGAGCTTATCAAAAATATAGGCGTATGTTAAAAATGGGTAAATATAGATATTTTTTTTATAATATAGGAGTAGCACACGAGTATACAGTCCACCTGATGGTAAGTGGCTACTGCCACCATGTAATCAACCTCAGATAAGATTAGATATTCCTATAGAGGTCAGCCACAGATGGAACGCCTCGGAAAATTATGCCACACTCTTCAAACCAGATAATAAGGATAATAATTAGTTTCACGCTTGTAATATAGGTAAGGTAAGACGAGTCAGAAGTAAAATTCTATCCGGTTACGTACTGCCTTATAATTAGCTCAACAAAAAATTAGCAAGCTTTTACAATTTTGTCATTTTATAAATGTAATTGTAACGAAAAAAGTCAATATCATTTTTATTGTAACCGATATCGTTTTAATGTTCAATTTTGGTTATTAAATCGATACTTTGATGTAAAAAAAACAATGACTATTTCTAGTGAACGATTAAATTGATACGCTTAGTAAGTGAAACCTTTACGTGAAAGTCACCAAATTAGTGGAACAGTTTCAAAATCAACCCGAAAAGACAAACAGTCATTCATCATGTTATAAATCTTTGGGGTCTCCTGTGGAATGGAAAGGCTTTAGGCATAAACCAGCGCTGACAAAAACAGTTTCACTTCACAAACAAGAACATAAAATATGGGGAAACTTCTGTTTGCTCTGCTGATGGTATTTATTGATTGAGTGTTGATGTTTGATAAATTTTAATTACTTAGAAGGACGATTAATTGATAGGACACAGGTGTATTCTGTGGTGCTAATTGAGGGCCTATGACCAGCAGTGGACCTCCAAACACTGGGGGATGGATGAATACATATTGACAAACGTAAACCCAAACATTTGTTTACTTCGAATGGGACTTTTAAACTAAATCATTAATTCATCACAGGACCGGTTTGAGTGGTGTCAAATAGGTCTAAGCCCCACATTACGCCTCCGAAGTCTGATGGAAGGATGTACGCACAAGCATGAATCCAAAAAATACATTGCCGTGGATTGAAGCCCATCTTGAGCCCATAACTCTGTCTGTCAACTCAGCATTTATTAAACGCCCCAAACCAAAAAAGAAAGACTAAGCCACGTAGTAGATATTAAGGCATAATCATTAAATACTGCTTTGTGATATACAGAAATAACGTATACACACAATGCAAACTATGCAGATTGTATATAAGAATCACGGATAAGTAGTCACGTGCATACGCGACATTAAACGATCGGTGATACTTTAGTAGTAGAACTCTCTGTAGTTCAACTCCGAAAGTACCACTGCCATAACTATTTCCATCCACTAACAGCAGTGTTAGGCGCTGCTATGTTCCGTTTTCATGATAAGAGTATACTTAGGCGAAACTTTGTAACCGAGTCCTCAGGGGCACCAACGCATGCCCAACCTCCGGTTGGAATCTAATGTTATGTAGCGATTACCGAGACTTTGTCTTATATTTTTGGTCTACGTTAAGGGCTAAAATCATGAGTCATTCTGTTCTAAAGTGCAAAGCCGACCCTAAGTAAATTCGAAGTAAGAACTAGTAAGTTCGCAAACTACGAATAATTGCAAAGGTCATGTGTGATAGGGTTACCACGCGTATTTTCATTTAATTTTATAAGATTGAGTAGCAAACGAGCATGCAGGTCTTAAGCAAGAGGTCTACCAACCTGGGCGTCAGCGCAAGGATCCGAAGACCTCCGAGCTACGAACTGCACTTAATGCTGCCTCCCGTTCCGGCTTTACAATGGTGAGTGTTCCGAGGAACTATTTGACCTGGTGCCTACGTCCACCCATTCCTCCATCGCACCACTCGCCGGAGGATGAAGTTCCATCAACCAACACCAACTGGACTCGTGGCGGTCCTCCACGGTTCGATTTGCGCGGACGTTCTTGTCACAAACGTGCAAGATGTGGAATGAACTTCCTCCTGAGGTATTCCCGGAGCGCTATGACATGGGGCTCTACAAAAAAGGTGTAAAAAGAGCTCTCCTGCCAAAGCCGGCGATGCATTGGCGACTCTTCTGGTGTTGCAATTGTTCATAGGCGACGTTACTTCTACTTTCCATCAGGTAGACATACAGAACGACGGTTCTACCGGGAGTTGATTACAGATACGTTGTCACTTCTGAGGATCCTCATCTTTCCACCGAAACGGAAGAACTGCTCCACGCTAGAAAAACGCGTGGCGGTGGACCACCCTAGTTGAACAATTATAATTTTACCACCGTTCGACGTAGCATAATATAAATTTTATATTATTGTCCCACTGCTGGTCACGGATCTTTTCTCATTATGTTTGTTGTAGAACACTTACGCAAGGATTTCAACATATTCAAAAATATTTATACAACGAAAAAATATTTTCTTCTTTTTAGTTTTTTTATATATTTCTGAAGTATAGTGCTCTACTTATATATTTTTAAAGTTTATCTAAAGAAACGTACAATGATGTTACGAAAAGTCGTCGCCAGCCCTATGTCTAGACAAAACTTTACTATTTGCTTAGGACATGCTTCCAGCACCTTCACACCATGCTTTGTCTATTTAGGTCCGGTCCTTCTTCGAGATTCGACCTTTTTTAGGTAATACTTTTATAAATCTAACATTTCTAAGTAACCCCTCTTTTACCTCCTAAGCCATCTCCTTAGGAAGTACTAATACATTTTGCAGCGAGACAATATTTTTATAATATAAAAGTATCAAAACGAGATGTCCATAACGACGAAGCTGGAATACTTCGTACGAGGGTACGTTTTTAAGTTCGCGGAATGAGGGACAAGGAGCGAAAATAAAATGTCAAAATTATTTTTCTTTTTCTACATATTCTCCTGCAAGACGAATGCATTTTTCAGATCTTTGTATTAACTTATTTAAACCCTCATAAAAAAATGTTTTGTCCTTGTCGGAAAAATACGAGGAAATTGCGTCCTTTACTTCTTCGTCTGTAGAAAATTTCTTTCCACGAAGCTCTTTTGTCATTTTTGGAAAGAGATAATAATCGCTGGGAGCCAGGTCTGGACTATAGGGTGGGTGATTTAAAATATCAAAGCCCACCTTATGCAGGGCAGCCAGTGCAATACGGCTCTTGTGTACGGGCGCATTGTCGTGCAACAGCAGGACACCTCTGGATAATTTTCCTCGTCTTTTTTCTTTGATGGCTTCTTTTAACCGCTCCAAGATTGTTGCGTAATATTCTCCGGTTATAGAGACACCTTTATCTTTGTAATCTATTAACAAAATTCCTTCTGCATCCCAAAAGACTGTCGCCATGAGTTTGCCGGCCGATTGTGACACCTTAAACTTTTTAGGAGGTGCTGTACCCTTTTTATGCCACTGCATGGAGTCTTGTTTAGACTCAGGTTCATAATGGTGAACCCAAGTTTCATCTCCAGTAACAATTCGATTCAGTACAATATCCTTATCTTCTCCACAGAGGTTCAAAAACGCACGGGAACATTCAACGCGTTGTTGTTTCTGAGGCAGCGTGAGCATTCTCGGCACCCACCGCGCGCTGACTTTAGTCATGCCAAGATGGTCATGCAGAATTTTAAAAATGGTTGTATCCGATACTCCAACCATTTCTGCAAGCTGTTTCTTCTTTAGCCGAGCATCTTCCAGTACTAATTTTTCGACTTCCGCTATCGTTTCCGGAATGGTCACCTCAACAGACCGTCCTGGTCGTGGGTCGTCTTCAAGTGAATCCCTGCCTTGCTTAAAAAGGTTGTTCCACTTGTAAACCATCGTTTTTCCAGGTCAAGAGTCCCCGTAAACCGATGACATCTCTTCCATTATGATTTGCACAGACTTTCCTTGCTTGGTAAGGAACTTTATAACGGCGCGATGCTCGATTTTCTCCATACTTCCAATTTTCTTCCGGATTGAGTTGTTTAATTGTCGATAGTTTTAAAACTAATGATGCAATTGTGATAAAACTTTATATTTATACTATTTATGAGTCACTTAACACGTACCGCCCTTAACGAGCCCGCTATCCCCCATCCAACCCTGCCATTCCGCGGACTTAAAAACGCACCCTCGTATAAGTCCTCTTACCACTCCCTTCAAACATGAACATAACGGCCATATTCATCAGTAGCTACGGCGCCTTCGAAACAAACTCATAGTAAGAATCTGCTGGGCACGGGTCTCCTCAGAGAAGGCTATAGTGTACCATGCTGGCCAAGTGCGTGTTTGTAGACTTTACATACCGTTATGATTTTTTTTAAGTCTTATACGTATTGATTTTCTCACGATATTACTTCACCGTTAAAAGAAATAATAATTAATTTCAAACACAATACTATGAAGCATCGGAAGTGCGTGCCAGGGATTCGAACATGGGACCTTTTTTAATCTTTGAAACTTTAAAAGGTACTCGATGCCTTGGGTGCGACACCTCGGCGCTACGTAGAGGACTCCGGGATCTCCAAAGGAACGCAACCGGAGTCCTCTTTGCGCATTATCCCGACTAGGTAGGAATGTGGGACGTCGAACATAAGACCTCCAGATTCCAAATTTCAAACCACTATCACTGGTATAATCTGTTGCCATTAAGTTAAACAAACCTGATTTCGGATAAACTCTAAAACAAAAGTCCGATCTTCTTTTGCACTCCAACCGAAGTGTTACGAGCAATAAATGGGTAATAGATATTATTTTATGAGCTGTAAGGGAATTGGAAAATTTTATAGTCGACTTACTTTCGCCCGTGATTTTGTACGGAGACGAAAGCTTAAGAACATTTTATATTTTAACTCTCATTAAATTTTATGTCTAATTACTAGACAAGGCCTAATGCCGCGTCTGCACGTTTGCCAAACCATCACAAATTCAGACGCGTGGATAGAGCATTTGACTTGCTTCTTGTAGGTTTGCAAGCGCTTTTAGCAAAGCTTCTGATAAGGCCAAACGTTTGTAGATGTAGACAGAAGCGTGTGAACACGATACCAAGCAATACTCCTAAATAATGCTCCTATGTGGTTTACTAGAGAAAGGAAAAGTAGTAAAGTATAGAGCGAGGCTACGAAGATACGAATTTTAGACATTGGTCAGAACACCATCACTATGAGAAGAGATATAACTAATTTATTAATATAACTAATTTATTTATTTATATTGTAATTATGGCCTAAATTTGCTGTGAAGACTAGTACTATATTGTATTTCACATAGCTTCAACTAGATTCCTACGATTCGATAGCCTACGATTCTTACAAAAATTTTAACGGGAAATACGCACTCTATGTTAATTACTACTCTGAGGTATATATTGATATATAAGTTTGTATAATTTAACGCCTGTCCATTTCCAACTAAAACTTTTATAAATAATATATTCCAGTTATTACAATAAGTGAAATTACGCACCTAGATCGAAGCCGGAACCTTCTTCACATCAAAGAATCACTACACGTTGCAACTATCAGTCTACACACAAACACGGGTAAAATACAATTTCATAATATTAGACACAAGGGAATCTACCGACATAAAGGCGTTTATACACTGAACGTTGTTTTATAGGCAATTTACACATTAAATAGTCCTTTGGGAGAAACCAATAGATCGAAGAAACTCTTCGTTTTAGAGACTCTTTTATTATGTTTGTTTCTGAATATAAAATAATGAAGATTTGCATTATGTACGTAGTGCGTTATGTGATTTGTATCCTAAGGAAACCTGTATAATTAAGAGTTCTTTATAAAAAGTTCAGATATGTGTGATGTGACGCTTACCAATTCCCACTTGGCTAGCGTAGATGACTATCGATCTATCATTTAGGCTGGAGTTCAGCCCATAGTCTGCTTACCAAGCACCTCTAAAAGTATTCTTAAAAACTTTTAGGCCTGTACATTTTCTCGCAAATTTCCATCCCCGTTAAAGCAAGAAATGATTAATTGCTTATACGCATATACTTAAGTTCGCAAAAATAAAAGAGGTGCGCGCCTAGAATTGGTATCCCAGTCTCTAAGTTTGAGAAGACAAACTTATCGCCCCAAGATACGGAGCGATTAATATAAACAACCCCTATGACATAAGTATCAAAGGGCTTTCTGAAAATAATACAACAAACAGAATGAGTAAAACAGTAAAAACCTAGTTTGTTATGCAAATTTATTTCTACTTTAAATCTACCACGAGAACCTGGCATGACCTCAATCTGTCCTGTGGTTAAAGAACATAGTAAAACTAAATCTATTTCGTTTATAGATTTGTCCGAAACAAAATGTATTCAAGGGTCCGTGGGATTGTAGCAGTGTGTAGTGAAGTGAACTGATTATGTACTTGTTTTATCTGTTTTGGGGTTACGTAAAAATTTGCATGACGGATCTTTGCAGATAAAAGATGTTTCTTAGAAAGTCTTGCGCATCCCAATAATAGAAATATGTTTCAGTTATTTAAATTAATTTGAAATACCGCATACTAAAGTATCTATTTGATTGACATTAGCATTAATTGTTAGCGTTGAATGAATAAAGCGTTAGTCCTGAGTATTAATATTAAGCGTTATCATTGAGTGAAGCGGTAACAATAAGCTGAGCTAAAGTTATGCGTTAGCGTTAGGCGTTGTGCGTTAGCGTTAGGCGTTGTGCGTTAGCGTTTGGCGGAAAGCATTAAACACTTGAAAAGCTACAGGAGCTTTAATATCAATAAAGGATTTTATTCAACTTTATTTCTATACAGAACCACGGCACTGTTTTAAATAAACGCCACGTACATACATACTAGGTAGCAACCCTTATTGAAAGGGAGCGTCGATAATAAACCTAGACCAGTTTATCGGGGTTGGACATGACGTAGACCCTTTTACTTTGTGAATGTCGTGACGCAATTGTCGCGTCGTTACATAGTGTCTGCAACCCTTTTTATGACCCACTGTATTATATCTTACCCAAAAAGAAGAGAGCTGGAACTTTACTACAAAACCAATTGCTAGGTTTTTGAAGTGACAAGTTCTTAGGTATATCTCGCACTGTCCCTGTAGTTCCGGGACTAGAATAGGGCTGCGGTATCCCCTGTCTGTCGTAGGAGGCGACTAAAACGGGGCTTCCGGGGTTGCGGACGGCAAGAGTGGGAGCTCGAACCGTCCAGCAAGCGATCCCGGGAAGGACGGCGGTATGTGTGGTCGCATACCGTCGTAAACACTAGATGGTGTGGGAGGAGCGAAAACTGCTCCCCCAGGGTAGAGCCCGTTGGGCATCGCGCTTGGAGGGCTCCGGTTGTGTTCCGTTAGAGATCCCGGAGTTCTCCAACAAGCGTTGAGGACGGCCACCGGGGGGGTTTTAGTGCGGTAAAAATCCCACATAACCCGGCGTTGCTCCCACGTCGTCGGGTACCTTTTGAAGGTTTCCCCCTCGAGAAGAAAAAAAAAAAAGGTTTTTGAAATGAAAACTTCTTTAGCGACGTTGTGCACTTTTTGTGATGGGTAAAAAATGTTAAACGCGTCAGGACACGTGACCTGATCGAAAATTCGTAAGACGTTAAAGCTGCAAAAGTCAAGATGTCATCCGGTGTCAACATAGGAAAAATATGTCAATGGGTGTCAGTTTCATTTTTTATTTATTATATTTTATTATTCAGGTACTTGGGAGCTGGGCGTCGAGGAAATAATTAAAATAGTCTATTTCGCGAACGAATTAATAGTTTTTATTTAAATTTAAAACAACTTGGAACAAAAAAATATACGATGTGATAGGTAGAGTCAGTTTCCGCGATGGAGGTGAACTGTTCCCATGGTGGATGGCCACCTGCACGTGGGACGCGCCTTGTCAGCGTTAGCCGTTCCGCGAAGGCACGATGCAGCGTAAGCACGGTGTACGGCTGCGCGATGCAGCCTTTACGTGTAGGGCTGTCCCTTACACGTAACTAGGTTGAGGTTCGAATGTTTTTTTTATTTCTGCCGGCATTCCCGGAGTGCAACCCGTTGATTTTATTTATTATTTTATATATATATTTTAAGGTTGGAGTAACAAACGAGCGTAAGGCGACCTCAGTCCTCTAAGTAGTAACACATCTGTGATCGGCTTCAGGTCTGCTTTGTTTAATGTTTTTTCACCATAAGTATCTAGGTATAGGTAAATGTATATCTATTAAGTTAAGATTAAAACTACTTCGCAACAATCCGCTACAAATATGTATGATGGTATATATTTTAAACCATGCAGTATGTACCACCCTCCCTCCCTCAAAGGATGCATGCAGATGCAAAAATTAAAAATATACACCACCATACATACCACCACCAACACGTGTTTCGCTCCAAAACGGAGCATCATCAGGGTAAGTTGACTCTACGACGGTTAATCGCTAAGTGACTAACCGATTAACCGTCGAACACTTAGCGATTAACCGTCGTAGAGTCAACTTACCCTGATGATGCTCCGTTTTGGAGCGAAACACGTGTTGGTGGTGGTATGTATGGTGGTGTATATTTTTAATTTTTGCATCTGCATGCATCCTTTGAGGGAGGGAGGGTGGTACATACTGCATGGTTTAAAATATATACCATCATACATATTTGTAGCGGATTGTTGCGAAGTAGTTTTAATCTTAACTTAATAGCATGGATTTCCGCAAAGTAACGCCTGATACAATTAACTAAATGTATATCTGATTCTATAGCATGCCCTTTAGCCTTTACGGCTTGACGGATTTTAAAATATGAGGTATCGTTGAATTCCTCTAAGATCTGGAAGTGGCATAGGCTATAATTTTAAACAGTTAGATCTTTATTTTTATAATAATTCTTAGTATATAGAAGGTTATACAGATGTCCTTGGTAAATGACCTTACTGACAGGTGGACTACAAGCTAGTTTCCTAGCCCAACCCTATAAAAAAGCTCGTACCCAGCAGTGGGACAACAAATATTAAATAATGACATACTAAGATAAATCTTTGTAATACAAAAGATTATCTTTTAATCCATCTTACAAAGTAAAAGTACAATATGTTACGCTTAAGTTAATACGTACCTAACAAAAGAAAATTAATAAGCCTTTAAAAGCTTCAGGACCGGGATTTCTTCAGAACATTAAGTTACCGTGAGTAATATGAGACTTTTATTACCTGACAAGAACCCTTAGTTTCAAGGTTACGTAATTTAAAAAAATCCTAAACTTTACCCACGAAATAAAGGAAATTAATATGCCTTACCTTGTTGAATATGAGATAATGAACTTATTTTACCTGATATTTTTAACATTTGCTTATTAACAAAAATACGAATGAATTTAAGGGTAATTAAAGAGATATTTTTAAACATTCAAACATATTTCTAAATGAACAAACCAGTAATGGTTAAAAGTATATACATAATAAATATATTATGTGTTACATTTACGCGCAAGACCTCGTCGCGCTCTAAAAACATGTGTACATCGACGCACTATCCCACTCTAAAAATACAATGTTCTGTTTTCTAAAACGCGCCAAAGGAAGTATTCATTCAATAAGGTTCGTTTGGTAGAAACCTTCATAATTTGACGCGGAGACATCACTGTCGTATTAATTGATGAATCTTGGGTTTTGAAGGATGTTGAAACAAATATAAGCCTTTCCAACGTAGTTCTCAGGGGTATTATTTCGCCTATTTTTAACCGACATCAAAAAAGGAGGTTCTGGATTCGACCGCTATGTACACATACGTATGTAAATTTGTATGTCGGTGATTTACTCAGAAACGATTGATCAATTGCATGGTTTTGATTATCCTTGGGTAGAGTAAGGACTTTTTATATTTATAATCCCTTCATACGCAGGTAAAAATCTATCACATTGGCAGGCTAGTAAATTAGAGAAATAAATAAATTCACTTAATCAAATATTTGACGTATTCAGCAAAAATAATAAATGTAATTACAGATAGTAAAGAAAACTACAAATTTAATAATAATAGTCATTATTTATTAATCAATTTATTCCAGATGATCAACAAATTGCAGTAATTAAGAAGACATTTGGGGTCCAACAATAAGACAAAAGATCATATTAGCGAAATAAAGGCTAGCCGAATCTTTAGAAATTGTCGCCTGAAATTAGTAATTACGCTGAAAGGGATTTAAAAGAAAGGGTGGGTTGGCCGGGGGAAGGGGGTGAATTAGACAAATCTTTGTTGAATCTTTCATTAGTGACCTAATTACAAAATTTATGTTCTAAACATTTTTTGAGAAAAATATATATCCTTTACTTCGTAAATTACAAATTAAAAAAATAAAACTAACAAATTTATTCCTTATTGATATAATTTCAAATTCACAAAATATAATTATCTCCAAAACAGAAATGTAATAAGGTTAACAAAAATATTATAAACACGGATGAAGAAATCAAATAGACGCCCAAATTTTTTATACCAGTCTATACATTCGTGACGATATAATGACAGTAATAAATGCTCACGGTTTAGACAAACGCAATAACATTTTTATGACGTAGTCCCATAATATATATCCAAAGTGCTATGAAATCAAACATTTACACCCAGGTAGAGACCAGAAATATAAATTCAACGTTTAGAAGGCGACACAACCGGAAATCCAACCCGAAACCCTCTATCCGTCAGACTGTGAATCCGTAGATCGTCTTATTTCGCAATGACAGTATTAATATATTTACAATATGTTTCTGCCAATGAAAAATAAAAGTGCCTTATTTAGGACTCTATTCGGTTACTTAGTCCACGTAAAAATATAATAAGTCTTTTCCTCAGAAAGCTTCAAGAATAAATAACTACATCTAATATTACATCAAATAATATCCTTCCTAAATATTTTTCTTCACACAAAATACAATTACACGGCTTATTTTACGTCTAAATAATATTCTCTCATTCGCAAAAATACGAAACATTTGGTGAAACCTTGTTAACTACACGAACAAACAAATGTTAAGCGAAAATGTGTGTAATGCTATTCTCAGTAAATTAGAAAGTACAAAATTACATGAGATTTAATTAATTTGACAACATTTTCAGTGGAGCACGCAGGCCACCAGATGGTAAGTTACCACTAACGCCCATGGACATTTTTATTCAACCCTACATAGGATTATACTCCTGTCTGAGATCTGCTACAAAATACATATTTTATGAGAAATAAGTGACAACAAAGGACAAAGTTACAATTCTTCAAATTATTACAATACAGCAACACAGCAAATTACTCCTCTCGCCTCGTCTCTCTCCTTATGATGACATAGCAATGAAGTCACACAGGTAAAGCTGCTCTCGCCTCCTCTCGTGATGTCGAGTGCCACGCGGGATCGTCGCGGGCGCTGGTGCAAGTGCATTATGAACATTCACCACCTCCCTGTTATTGTCTGGGCGCAAAAAGAAGCCACGCATCCGTGTGGAAGCCTATATCCAGCGGTAAACCTCAAAATCTGACAGAAGTGTATTGGCCTTGGCAAAACATCGAAGAACTTAAAACTACAGCCTTATCTGCGTTATAGGTATATTACTTGGGATTTGATAGTAATGTGGTGTTTCATTCAGCGTAGTAGCACCAATAACGTCACCACCAGCGACTAACAATAGCCTCCGTTTCTTGTGATGACGTAGTAATGACGTCACGCTGGTGAAGCTCCTCTCGCCTCGACTCTTGACGCCAAGCGCCACACAACTATCTGAAAGCCTATATTCGGCAGTGGACTTCAAAAATCTAATGGATAGAAGAGTAACCGTGCTTTGGCAAAACTTCGAAGGATCTACAACTACTGTCTAATCTGCGTAATAGGAATATTACTAGGCGTTTGATAGTAGTGTGGAGTTTCATTCAGCGTGGTAGCACCAATAACGTCACCACCAGCGACTAACAACAATCTTCGCTTCTTATGATGACGTAGCAATGACGTCACGCTGGTGAAGCTCCTTTCGCCTCGTCTCGCAAAGCCGAGAGCCACACGGCCGTCTGGACGCCGCCTGACTCCGACGTTGTGGACAGCGTTGGCGCAGGACACGCTGAGGGTGTAGGCGTGGCTTGGCTGGAAAGAAACATTTTAAAAGAAATCAGAATTGGTCGTTAGAAAAAAGTCGATTCGGCTAGAATGGAAGACGTCTTGATTGTTAGAGAAATATGATTTTAGTATTATTTTGAACAACCAAGCATATAGTCCGCTGTTAAGTGGTCACTACTGCCTGTAGACATTTGTAGTCTTACATATAAAACAGAAGAGATAACTGGAATCAATGTTTCGCTACTTTTCAAGGTTACTCCCTTTAATTTTATTTTCTTCCTTACACTTTTCAAAGTAAAACACAGCAGGGCTTCTCTGTTGCTATGAAGTGTAGCTGAGGTACTGTCACCGTGTGAAACTGTGTTTCACAACTGTTGAAAAGCCTACATAAATAAACCTACATAATAAGCATAAATCGACATATCGAGGATTTCTGCGAATTGATCGAATCGCATAAGGACATTCGTAACCATCTCCATATAGATCCAGCTTTTTGGCTGAAGCTGATTACGCATGCGTTGCTACTCCTAAGATTTAAGATGATCACCTCATATGTAAATCAGCCGTAATCAACATCCTTTCACCTCAAGAACGATAGACGTGGTACCGATAGACGTGGCACCTCCTCACATGGTTTTACCTCGAAAATTCCCTTACCTGACTCGAAGGCCTCAACACGAACGTCCCATCCGGCTGTCCTCGCAACAGGTTCTCAGCTTCATTTCTATCCACATTCATGTAGTAGGGCTCGCTCTCCACCGGCACAGGCAGCGGCCGGTCAGCCATGTGCTTCTCCCATGTCGGCTCCCGCTCACACACCTCGCCGTCGGAGTCTTCGGATTGCGTCGTGTCGTTTGTTTCTGGAGATAAACGTCTATAGTTAGTATGTAAAAGTTGTCAAAGGTATGTAAAGTGTACCAATTTGCTCTTGGCCAGCGCGTTAGACTATAGATAGGGCCTGAGAGGAGACCTGTGGCAAACAGTGGGACAGTAATGAGTCGATGAAGTAGTCTCAGGCGTTATTTTGCAGAAATCAAAAACATTGATTTAAATTTAAATTAAGTTAGATTAATCAAAAGATTCATATGAATTGAAAACCTCCTCGATTTTCTGAAATTAATTAAAAATTACATCGCGAGAATTCGCTATCAGCATATATGATGGTGTATATTTTAAACCATACTGTCTGCACCACCCTTCTTCACGCATTAAAAATATACAGCACAATAGACATCACTACCAACTAGGGTTGAGCTACTCAAGGGCGCATCGACGGAGCAACTGAGCGAAACACATGTACCCTAGTTAGTAGACCCTAATTAATTAGGCCTCTTTGAGGGTTGAAATTTCAAACATATCGGTGTTGTGTTTGTATTGCTAATTAATTATCACTTGCTTTGATAGTGAAGGAAAGGCTGGATGGAAGCTTTAAAAGCTCTCAATCATATATAACGTCTTCTAATTAAGATTTTATTAGATCGGGGGGGACTATAGCCTAGATCTTTCTCCCTAAAAAGAAACCCACATAGATCTCTGTATTATTAAAAATGCGTTACTTATACGAGTAGTCCTGGATTTGATTATAAGTACTCAACTCTTATTTTTGGAATATGTAAAATTTTAGAGCCTGAAATGTCATCAAAAATTGTTTGCTCGCGCTACCGGAAATGGGGAGCCGGCCATCGGCTATGCTCGAATACTCCAAAAAACTTTCTTATTTTCCCGTGGAATCAAAAAATATTCGACGCTCATTTCTTGAATTTATGGCCTTTGATTTAATAAGGAAGTTCAATTTGGAACAGGAATATACCACTCGAAAAATTCCGTAAAATGTTCATTGGCTTTTTAATAACGAAGTAACGGAAATACAACTGAGTCTTTGTTATGTTAGTGTTATAACTTTTGTCAGGCAATACAACATTTTGTTACGGCAATACCAAAGGAGAATGCCCATTCTTGGTACTGATTTTTCTCATGCGTCAAATTGAAATTAATATTAAAATTATTTTTTGATTTTTTTACATAATTTGTCGATCAGAATAGTTTCTTTGAACAGGGGATTCCATTTAAGATAAAATAAGACGAAATGTCGATTGTTCTTCTTAAAAATTAAAATGGCGGAATTGTGTACTCGGAATGCAATAAGATCTATTAGTGTTTTGATTAATGATTTTTCTCATGCATCAAAATTAAAGTAGTATTAAAATTATTTTTTGATTTTTTTACATAGTTTGTAGATCAGAATAGTTTCTTTGAAAAAGGGGGTTCCATTTAAGATAAAATAAGACGAAATGTTGATTGTTGTTCTTAAAAATTAAAATGGCCGTATTTTATACTCGGAATTCATTATTTTAGGTTTTTAGGATTATTTTAGGTTTTTTTACCTACTACCTTTAAAAGTAAATGGAATATGTTAATCGAACTACATTATAGGTACCTACTATCAGTTAAAACCGACCATCAATCTATCGTCGGATATTTTTGATTTTAAGGTTATGTAACATTTTGGTAAATAACTTCAGAACCCGGGTGCTGATCTAAAAAATAATTATTGGTGGTAGTATTTGGTTAATTATACATCGTCCACAACAAGTTTCAATTTGATGCAACTCTGGACGGCGGTCCATACTTTCATGGGCATTGTCCTTTATTCTAAAACTTAGCTTGTATAATCTCAACCAATTTATAATGTTTACTCTGTTATGTTATTGTATGAACCTGGAATAACATTCATACAGAAGGCAACATAAGGCAGCGAAACCGCCACATACGGAAATCACTTCATCACTGACCATTTCTGGGCGCTTGACATATATGTATTATTACAATATTAAAGTGATTTATGTTATTGTTATATGCTTCAATAACATATATGAGGCAACTGTTGTAAACTATATCATTTTTAGCACTAACGAGAACTGAGCGCTCATCTTACCCGTTATTAAAAACAATTATCTACCCAATGTTTTGCCTACCAAACATCGAGAAATGACAATTAGTAGGTAGATTTGTTGAATTGTCAACTTTCGTACTTTGGCAAGCAACACTTAAGTAATTTATTTATTAGTAGCAGGCGGTACAGGATATTATTTCATTGTTATTAATTTATGTCATTATTATTAGTTTATGTTATTGTTATAACCTGCAATAACATCGGTGAGGCAGTGCACCAGCCGGTACACGCAGTCGACGCTGGTGGTTCCCACACGTACTCCAAGGTTGTATAACAGAGGCACACTCACTTTGATCCACCAACACATCGTCAATCATATCACAGTCTATCACATCACAGAACACATCTTTGAAAGATTTTTACTAGGACTTGTGTTATGCACGAAGTGTGTTACCAAATTCCATTACATTTCTACTGCATAGTCTATGTAAATAGTAATTAGGTGTATGTCTATAATTTTAAAATAAATACTGTTTTATAAATTGTCATATTTAAAGGTACATTATGAAAACCTAAGAAAAGTACAATATTCTGTTAGTTAGAACAAATTTGAGCATGAATAGTGTGTGCTGTTTCCTTAATTTATTACATATTAAATTGATATTTTGTGTTGATTTTTTTTCCACAAAACATTTTAAATATTTGCACCATATTTTCAAATTTTGTATGCATTAAATTCACTTAGACTTAGAGAAACCGTACAAGGAAAGTTACCAAGCTTTCAAGTTTTTGAAGTAAGTAACTAAGTTTTTGAAGTTGGCAAAACTTCAAAAGCTTACGAATTTAAGACCAAAAAAGAACACGAAACCTGTCGAACAAAATATTGAAGTTTTCGAAATTCTGTCGATCTTTATAGTATACACAAATTACATACATACACTCATGCAATTTAAATTATACGGATTTTATTAAGTGTAGAGAAATATCAAGAATGTCCGTACGTATTTTTTTAATTTAAAATAGCAATCAAACTATCCATCTGATGGTAAATAGCTACTGCCTCCCATAGACATCTGTAATCAACCCCAGATAGGATTACATATTCCTACCTGAGGTCGGCTACAGATGCGCATCTACCCCTGAGGACTAAGCTGGAACACCTCGGAAAAGTATGTCTTCCTTACCACACCCTTCAAACCAGAACACAACAGCTTAACACTGTTAAAAGAGAAATGGGTGTGGCAATGGTGTCACCGGAGTCGAACCAAAAAATGTTCTACCACCTTCAAAATTAAAAAAGATTTCCAATAATTTATTATCACTAAGACAATAGTTTACAGCGATGCGTCATTTACTCCCAGATTAGTTGTTCACAACAAGTTTTAATTTACACTGACGCCAGCCTTACTCACTAACTTTGGGTGTAGGGTGACCATCAATTTTGTTGATAGAAAACAATCCCAATTTTTATTTTATACTAAAGGACAACTAAATTAGCACGCAGACCGCGTGACGTAAGTACTAATGACATTAATATTGTAATCTAATGTAATGTTATGAGACTAAATTGGTTATAGTTTAACCACATTGTACAAAAATTCGAGTTTACAAGACACTTGGAGTTTTTTCAAGCTGTTTATTTATGTTTTCCCGCTTTGAAGAAGCGGATTTCGTAAGAGATACGTACTATTTTGAAGCCCTCGCTCATGGATACGGGCGGCTTCAAACAGGGTTTTATATTAAAGTAAATATTTCACTATTTAAAATATTTTAACAGATTTGTACGGGTATAAGAGATAAAATGTAACATACACGGATAAATAGAACACAAGTACTAATTAAAATAAAAATATGTATGTTTTTTTTTTCAAGCTGCCCAATTATCTATGTTACTGATTTAAGTCTGAAGTGACCTGAATGTAAAGTAGTTGATTGTTTGTTGTTTTTATAAGAAGAGTGTAATTTAATGTATTATGGGTATGAATTTAATTTAATCACAGTCATACAACTACAGTACTATTAAAAGCATTGATACCCTCGTACCTAGTTAAATCTCGGTCTCTCAATCGAGGGGTCTGAGGTTCAATACCAGGCACACCTCCATTTTTCAAAGTTATGTGCGTTTTAGTAATTAATTTATTAATTTTACTGGGTAAAACGGTGAAGGAAAACATCGTGAGGAAAGCATACTTGAGAATCTTAAAAAAAAAAGAAAAAAACATCAAATAGGTCTACCAATACGCACTTGGCCAGCGCGCTGTGTTATGACCAAATCCTTCTCATTCTGAGAGGAGACCCATGCCCAGCTAGACAATAATGGGTTGACGAATACGATGACGTCACAACTACACATATTATTATAAATATAAATATTAATTTCACAATTATTTGATTGCAAATCATGGATACTCTACTCCCAAGGCGAACCGTTGATTCATAGTCCGGCGGGGGATATCAATTAACTCTGATTAACACCCTTCCCGCTTAATAATCTGCAAGTTTCTTAATTAATGGAACTTGCTTACGAAACTATTCAGAATAGTGTGACTCGGCTTTGCATGCAAATGTACGCCATAGGAATATTCATACTACTGTACTATACTATAAGCAATGTGTTTCTTAAAAGTTCTCAATTACTTATGAAAATTTAATATCTTTGATGATGAAGGAAAACATTTTGAAGAAATCTACATGATTTTCTTTTTATAATAACATGAAATCTCCATGATATTAAAATGTCAGTACCCGTAGAAAGTAACCGTAGTAAGTACGAGTGTAATAAAACGTATGAAAAAATAATTTATAGGCCATCCTAAATTACAACAAACATACTTGTACAAATACAATACAAATAAAAATGTATGTTTATACAATTTGAGTCCCAAATTATTTATAAAAGTTTCCGAAATTACAAGGTTTGTTAAAAACACTGCAAATCACTTGTCTCGAACTCAATATTGTAATATACACATTACACGCACTTTACACTGCACTTAGATACACTTGTTAGCAATGAGATAGACACTTCGTTACTAACTTTACACTGGAAATATCTCACACTAAAACACTTTTATTTTTATTTTCTTAAATAAAATAAATATGAGTACTCTTCAGGGAATGCACTTATAAGAATGTGTTGATAAGTGTGAAAGTGATATTTGTTATCGATAAAATAGTTTTAATTTAAAGTAAGCTAAATAGAGTTAGGCACAGTAAGAAAATTAAAAATTACAACAAGGATGTCTTGTGTAGAAAAAAACACACAAGTAAACAAACACGGTGATCAAAATTATGGTACGAGACATATTTTTTCTATTTTTGACGTAGAAAATTTCTCCAAGGTTTCTTCTATTTTTATATTTTACATAGATTAAAAAAAACTTGTAAACTATTGTTATAATATGAAAAATAATATACAGACGAATTTAGAACTGTCCTATGGAAAGATTCATTAAAACTAATAAGATTAAAATTCATTTATCACACAAATACAATCAAAACCTAAATAAAATCGACATGAATTAAATTTATTTCATTTATGTTCTCTTTCAATCTTATTTAAAATGCATTAAATTTATCGATAACGCGTCATCCCCGCCTTATACACATGTCGCCCACATGACACGAGTGAAGACAAAATAAAGGAATGTCCTGAGAAAGTAGCCCGTGTTGTCATAAGTAAATAGATTAGTTTGAATTAATTATTTCGAAGTATTGTTCTACAAATTAATTTTATTATTGTTTTCATTCTTTGTCTTTGTTCTTTAGACAATTGTAAGGGTTTTGTAAAGAACAATGTGATGTAGTGATTTATTAATATTAGAAGAAATATATTAAATTTTAATTTGTACAATTTTTGTAAATAGCAAAAATCTTATACCTTTTTGAATTTTGTGAAACTCAGGCACGGGGTGGGTCGAACCTAGAATTACCACTTTCTTCTGCCTTAAAACAATAGTGTCAAGTACTGCTGTGTTCTGAATGTTCTGATTTAAAGGGCTAAGAGTTTAAGAGAGGAAACAAATCAAATCTAAAATCATTATTTACCAAAATAGGGTAGGTACAAATCTATGTCGTTAATGTGACAATATGTCATTTACAATAGACATTACAATCTAGCCCTCATTACCAATAATTACTAGATTTTATTTATTTTACTGTTAAAGCAAGTAATATTTAATTTACCTTTGATACACCGTAACTCATAAAATATCATAGTTGGAACCTCGCCCTGAAAACCTATAACAAAATAACTGTAACAACCTCCACAAAAGTTCCCTTATCAAAGCATGGAAGAACATAATCATTCCCGTTTACATATCATGAAGAGATCAGACATTCTAATTAGCTATTTTTGTGGCTTCATTCGCGTATGCTTGTTATTGTACCTACTGGTTGGCAAAGAGTAGAAAAGACAAATAAAGTTGATTTTTGCGTTTTCAGCGATA
Source organism: Epargyreus clarus (assembly GCF_041222505.1). Taxonomy (NCBI): domain Eukaryota; kingdom Metazoa; phylum Arthropoda; class Insecta; order Lepidoptera; family Hesperiidae; genus Epargyreus; species Epargyreus clarus. Next base: position 10,748,286 of record NW_027332210.1, read on the forward strand.
TGGAACGAAAAAAATATACGGAAATACCTATACTAGAGATACAAACAATATGAAAAAAAAATTAATGAAAATGTATGTCTGACCTGGAATAAACCCGGGACCTGCATGATAAGCGGGTGATAAACACAAACGTCTATGCTCTAAATGGAAGTCTACAGTTAAAGATGGCAGAGCCCTTCAGAGTGACAGGCTTAGATTGCGACTGAAACTCGGTCACATCTATTTTTGTATCACTTTACTGAACTGTTAAACTCTACTGTGGTCTTATTTGAAAAGTGTCGTGAAACGCTTGCAGAAGCCTTACGAATTTAGGCCTAAAATTTAGGATTCTGAGAATTATAACTCAAAACCTTTTTTGAGTTGATTACAGTTGTCCATAATCAACCCCACACAGGCCCCCAAAAAGTCATGACCATAAAGTTGATAACATCTCTTACCTTAATATTTTTTAGCGATTTTGCTAATTACATTTTTTTTAAATTGGAGATTTAGTGAACTAGCCGTGTCCAGAGACGGTCGCGAAGTAAGAATTTGTCGACTAAACGCAAAAATGTGCAAAATAATTTTATAGCTACTGAACTTTCTATTCACCTAACTAGTCTATGATAGCTAGCATATTCACATGTGTGCGAGAGAGACAACGAACGTCCGTTCTAATATTCCTACATCGGATATTACACTGGGGCCTCAAAAGGCAGCGGCCGGCGGAAATGGGCATAATAACGAATAATCCAGTTCGATATAATTTCCGACGTAGATTTTGTACGCGTCCCTCGCACCGGTATTATGTGCGTGTGATTTATCTCAAATTTTACGTTTATACTCGGGCATGTGAGGTGGATGAATGATGCTTAGTCGTGCGACGTCTGGGCATACTGAAGCGTAATACTCGGGTGCATGACGCAACGGCGAGTCTGCTCGGGCATATGAAATTCAAACGTGAGACCAGAATTATGACACTCGATGAGTAAAAAGACTGACTGTCTCCTCGGGCACGTGATGCTCAAACGTAAGACTGGCAATATTGTTCTGCGATACTAGGGTGCGTGACGCTAAGGTTTGTCTCCTCGGGCATATGAGACTCAAGCTCAAGCGGGTGATACTCGACAGTGAAACCGGAATGATTTATTTATCCACCATTAAGCTACTTGCGTGCATGTGGGACGGATTTAGAACAGCTCCGTCCCCACAACTGTCTTCCTACGTAGAAACGGACTCCCCAATGATACTCGATGCGTAAAACTCGAGTGCATATGCACGAGTAGATGCTTTACAATGCTCGTGCTAATACTGCTCGAGTGCATTTCCCTCAAACACAAATGAAAGCGAAACCCAGCAAATAAAATTATGACGATATTCCTATGTACGGGCAAGGACATTTTATGCCGTAGTTTTTGTAAAGCTTGTTTAATGTTAAAATCTTTTTTGTTAAACCTCCTTGCTTTATAATTTGGTAGTGTGGACTGTATGTGTTTTTAATGTCACAAATTAGCTATACAAACAAAGAAAATCTGTACCTCGTCTCCCGAAGCGCGTCTCAAAGTAGCTCATGATGAAGCCCAGCAAGGACTCTTCCTTCTGCTTCGGCCCCACGTCACAGTAGTCCTTGTTTACTTGAACTGGCTCCAAATAGTCTTCTACTGTTACCTCGGACTGGAAATATTAGAAAAGATAACAAACTCAGTTCTCAAATTAAATCCCCAAATCAAAATATATCAAATCATGGTTAATCACCACTTCAATTTCATCATAAATAACTGCTAGTTTCCTATATCAGTACTGGCACGCATCATGTTCCCCAAGTTTTGTTATGCTAATCTTCAAATATACCTATGGATAGAATTCAGATCGATTGATCAGAATGCGTATTTATTTATATTCAAGATTTAAAGCAAAATTTCTTAGCAGAGCTCCGTTTTGAATTATACATGTCTACGCTTAATTCAACAATCAATAAAAATCAAGAGAAAATAATGCTTCCGCTACAAAAATGCATCATATTAAACGACAAATTACAAAACTTACCTCATGTTTTTCTTTATTCCCAGAATCAGTTTCATCCTTCGGTACATGTATTGAATCGTACATATCAACAATACTGTCATTATTCTCATATATCGGACCCTCTTTTACACTTTCCTTCTTCACTTTTTCGACAACTTCCTCATTTTTCTTAAAGAATGGGAGTTTGAACGATTGGAAAGATTGGAAAAGTTCCTGAATTTTAACCATACACGGTTTCACTTGGGTCGGATTTGTTGGTGCAGGATTTGTTTTATTTTTTTCTTTGTCTACATCATAATAACACAGATCTTCATAGAAATGATCATCAGATATTTGATCGTGTAGTTCTTCGGCAGCGCCTAAAGACTTATATTTTGGTCTAGCGTCAATTTTCTTATAAGACTTTTGAACATAGAATTTGGATGTAGGTTTCACTGAATAGTATCCTCTGTCTGCACAATTTTTTGTCTTCGAGAACCTTGACCGTAAGTCGAAAATAGGATATTCATAAGAACTTAATCTGAAGATTTTTTTTGGCTTCTTTCCCGTACCTGCATCCATGGGTAAGTATGACGTAACAGCCCTTTCGGGTTTTGTCTGATTTCTATACAAAAAGCTTTTAGGAGCGACTATTTTCTTTAAAATATCTTCAACTCTATTAAAATTAGAAGTGTCTTGGCTTATTTTCCGAACGCTAACAGTTTGATACGCACTATCGACGCATATATTCGTTTCTTTTATAGTAATAACGTTATCTTTGGTCTTCTTCAAATATTTTTCGGGATCATTTTTCAAATCTTGTGTGAATGATATAAATTTCTTCGCGTTCGCCCTCGGGCGCCATAGCTTCACGATTCCCTCTGTGACTTCCTGAAAATTACGACGCCGATAACTGTCTAACTTCTCAAGTTCCCAACTTTTCAAATTGAGACAGTTCGGAGGATTTACGGTGTTGATCTAATTGAGAGCCATTGATAATGGGGGAGATTGGATATATTTATCGGCTTGTTAGTACTTTGCGTCTGTTGAATTTAAGCTATCGTACATCAAATTTTATGGCCACTTATGAACTATAAATATTGAAAGTTTGGTTGATATATTACTATGCGTAAGTTAGATTATAAGGGCATTTAGAAATGGCAACTTTATTTGTAATTAATATTTATTTAAGTGCTAACTTAATAAATCTATCACATAACACATAAGAGGAATGAAATTTTACGATTTGATACTCTCATAGCTCTACATACAGATATGATAATAATTAAATGACATTTAAGCATAACCGAGTCTATTATTACTTGCCTAGTGAACATTATTTGAGATTTATCACGATAAACATTATGTTTTATACACATAAAAAGAATATCAAATATAGTAAGAATATTAACTAAGTAACCACTATGCGTTGTCATATCTTAGGTCTGAAATATAATCCTCAATATAGAACACCGTGATTCTAGCAATGCTGTAATACGAGTACAAAAAGTAAAAAGAGTTGTAGGTACCACCCTAAATAAGGAAATAATAAATATTAAATATATTGAACACCCGCCAATAATACTAAATAAAATAAAGCCAAATTCAAAGCAATAAATCATTTTCCTTGAAAACTTTAACTTCGAAATAGCTCGCGTGCATTTATGTTTCAAATACACATGGGTCGAAGTTAGGAAAAGTTATTTTGTAAAGCGATTGGTATGATTTTTTAAAAAATACTTTGAACCGAATGCAGAGGGAAATGTTTTTCGATCGTTTCTATATTTCATTCTTAGGCATGTCCTAAAGCTTGAACGGGTTAACGGATTTTAACATAACTATGAGGTGTCGTTGGCTTCGTCTAAATTGTGGGAGTGATATTGTGGAATAAAACTCTATCTCTTCTCTGCCTCGAAAATACAAGCTTATTACTCTAGACATTGGTCAGTTTAATGCCTGCCTATCCCAAATATTGTGTATAACAACTCTTTTAATGAAATATTATAAGGTACCTACTACATTTTTAAAAGTAGTCGTGTCCAGTAGTGTAACAATAATGAACAAATGAGAGATATTAGCATACTTATTTTTGATGGTAAATTATTCTGATTGTAATTTATCCAAGTTTATTTAACCGAAATATTCAATTATGCTGATTGATAGTTCAAATTCAAATCAGTAATTACTAATACAGAATATTATCGAAATGCCGAATAGCATAACAATTAAATACGTACGCTTCGATCATTTTGGTATGCAAATCGTTGTTTGTATTGATAATTGTTACAACGGAAATTATCGTTGAGCTAATGGGGTTCCTAATAGTTGCGTATGTGAATTGAACGCAGTAAAGTAATACTTTATGGCAATGACATTTTATACTACTTTATGGTAAGTTACTCAAGATTAAGAATTGTTCCTCTTCCGAAGAGTTCTTTGCAATGGTGACTAGGCCACTACTGAACGAAAATTAGGAAACGCACACCTGTACACATACCTGTGAAATCGATCATATATTATTAACTCCTGACCAGTCCAGTGACGAATATACTGTTTTTTTCTATGAAATAAATTTGTAAGTAATTCAGGTTACGACACTCGTAACAGCGCCTGACAAAATTATTAGCAATTTTGTATGAATGTTTAATTGCGATACATTCGGTAGATTCATACATTTGGCTTAAATTAATTAATATTTTTATTTGTCACGAAACGTCTTCCTTCATTGTAATAAGGAGATTTTTTTAAAGATTTGTTAAAAATTATTGCTCATCACTAAAATAAGGCGTATTCAGGACGCAAAAAGCAAAACTTGCATTTCACACAGATATTTACTTTTTAAAAACCCTTAGTGCTGTTTTCTTCTATAATATATATAATTACTTTAAATACCTTTAAGATAATATGGTAATGTTAATGAAAGTTTAATTTTATTAAACGTTGATTTTAGAAAATATATTTTTATTTGATAAATATAAAAAAATACATAAAAAATACCAAAGCTTCCACTAATATTTTTTGCACACTGTCACGTGCAAGATTTCTAAATTCGATTCCCGAACACAAAAAGCACTTAATTTTGATATTTAGTATTAGATATATACTCACCATCAACTTCCGCCCATCAATTTTCTTCTCCTCCACAAAGTCAACAAACTCATCCATTTCCCAATTTTCCAACACCTTTACAACCCCATCTGTATCCAAATCTTCTAATTTTGGCCCCATTTTATTATTCTAACATTTATTTTCACAAATCCTTTAAGTTATATCACTAAGTTTAGTCTTGTTATGTTCAAAACAAACTTTACACTACTTTAAAAATAACTAGTCAAACATGAAGTGTGAAAACGTCATGTTAAGTACACAATGATCTTACGTTTTTAGAACTAACTTACTACTTATTGTTCGATCTAGAACAAAATACTGCATTATGAGTAACATTTTTTTAAAATAGCATTTTTAATAATATAGGAGTAGCAGACGACCATGCAGTCCACCTGATGGTAAGTGGCTACTGACGCCCATGGACATCTGTAATCAGCCCCACATAAGATATGATATTCCTACCTGAGGTCGGCCACAGATGCGCCGCTACCCCTAAGGACTGAGCTGGAACGCCTCGGAAAACTCTGTCTCCCTTACCACACCCTTCAAAACGGAACACAGCAGCACCTAACACTGCTGTTATTAGGCAGAACTAGATGTGGCGGTGGTGTCGCCGGAGTCGAACCGCAGGGGGTTCTACCACCTTAAAAAAACATATTAACATGCAGTCCACCTGATGGCAAATAAAAAAATTAAATCTGTAATCAAACCCAGATAAGATTGGCATATTACCTAAGATCAGATGCATTGCTACCCCTGAGGACTAAGTAGAAATACCACGTATAAGTGTCTCTCCCTTACCAGAAGTTTGCCACCCTTGTAAACCCTTGTCACACTATTCAAACCATAAAAACTTTGAACACAACTTTTTATATTTTATATTTTTATAACATATAATATTTTTTTCTTTATCACACACACTACACATAAGCACACTGTCACACTAGAATATCCTACTGAACTTTACTTACAAAATTATTTTAAAGTGTGTTCAGAGGTTATTTAGCAAGTCGTTCACTGGTCTCCGAGCACTGAGAGCAAGTCGTCTAATTAACTTGATTAGATTGCCCCCGGTGGCGAGGAGGTTCAACATATCAGGTTCGGCGCGTCATACTACTAAGGAAAATTGCAGTTTCAGGCGAAATTTTATAAAGGATCAAAAATATAAAAATGTTTCTTCTCTCCGTTTTTCAGCTACTTATGTGTGCTTTGTATTGTGATTGTCATATACACACACAAGGATACATAAACACTCAGATGTAAAATGGAACTCTAAATGAAAATTCGTTTTATAAAGGTAAGTGTCGATGGAATCGAATCCCGAACTCCGACTCCGCATCGCAACGCATGCCGTTCCGATGCCGAAGGGTGAAAAACCCTTATCACTTAGGGAAGTTTACTTATGAAAAATAGATAGTGGCCGATTCTCAGACCTACTGAATATGCATATAAAATTTGGTTAAAATCGGTAAAGCCATTTCTGGGGAGTACGGTAAATGACATTGTGACACGTGAATTTTATATATAAGATTATAGCAAATAGTAATGTGAGGAAGTAAGAAAATCTTTCTTAAAACGTGTTCGAATTGTAAATAGAACTATCATTTCCCAGATACATATCATAAGGGTATTTTTCATCCCTCGTAGTAAAAATAGACACGGTGTAATCCTCACATCATCCCCTAACCCTTTTGATGAAAACAATCTGGGTCGGGTCAATAAGGGGTCTTTGCTAATGTTGTTTAGTTCCTAAACCCGTATTTGAATCATTGTAGGTATTGTGTATATCTGTGCTTTATAATATGTACCCTTAGTATGAGTTATTACGTTTTTACTAAGATGACTGTTTTTGTTTACGTATGTCCCATACATTTCCAATCAGTTCTGATACAGTCCGCTAGAGGCGCTGATTGGAAAATATGGGCAAATACGTAAACAAATACAAAAACAGACATTTTAGTAAAAACGTAAAAACTCATACTAAGTGTACTGCACAGTAATATTGCGTTATATTATGAAAGTTCCGGGTTTGATTCCTAGTAAGGGGCATATTCAAACGTGTGTAATATCGGAAGGTCCAGTAGAGCTAGTATGGCTTAATCAGTACCACCACAACTCCCATTTTTGTTCATTCCAGTGGAAGGGTGTGATACACAGTCTCATTCCTCAGGAGTAGCTACGGTAGAGCTTACTCTAAATGGAGTTGTTCACTTATATATGTCAATAAACGATAGTGACTCACCACCAGATGTACTGCAAGATCCTATGTTACTTCTATGCTATAAAACAAAAAATATGGAAATAATTAAGGCTTCACTTAGTACAACTAAAGGCAACAAAAATCTGCTATTAATACGCTGCTATTAATATAGATGTATTGTTAGTTAGTTCTTCAAAATTGATATAGGACCTTGAAAATATTTTTAATTTATTTAGATAACTTCGTGAAGCAGGAAATTCTATTTTCGCCTTAGAAACAGACAGAAATAAAGCTGTTTCTGTCATACCTCGGCCCGTACCGAGACATTCAGTATTTATCTATTCCCCGCGGCCCAATTAACGCCAGAGCTGCCAATTAGAAAAGTTTCGAACAGGATTGGATTACTCTCCTTTGAATAGATTACGGTTACAATATTCCATGAATTGTTTATTAGAATCTGTTAACCAGATTCTTTACATTTTTGAATGTCTGTCTTTTTATAAACCCTTATTTAACTTGCTTTGTTAGCTGGTATGTATCAGAAGATCAAATGTTATAACGAATTTAGAATCTTTTAATCGTATTATTCACATTTTTGATTTACTTTGTCTTTTTATTACAAGTTAAATAAAAGGTTTATAGCCTTAGTAGTTCGTACGTGAGAATCAAACCTTGTTTTAAACCAGTTAACTCAAATCGATTGAATTTAATTTTTACTTACATAAACTTTGGATTTGAATAAGACAGCATGATGAGCTTATTGTCGTCATACTAAATACAATATGGCGCTCCAAAATGGTAGACCTATAATTTTCATGCACCCGTATAATGTGGGCATTAAATGAAAACGTTTTGGCAAAGGGAGATTTCCCGCGGGGTTAGATGATCATGCCCAGGGAGCGGCCGTGCTCCGACAGTCTCAGTTCGGAACTTGTATATATGCAAGATGTTCAGAAAACTTCGATAGCGTGATTCAGAATACTCGTGGCGCCATCTCGTGTCGAATAGTGGGAAATCGCCACAAAAAAAAAAAGTATTTTCATCTCCAAAATATATTATCTATACTAATATTATAGAGAAGAAAACTTTGTTTGTATGCTTGTAATGAATAGGCTCAAAAACTACTGGATCGATTTTAAAAATTATTTCACCATTCGAAAACTACATTATCCACGAGTAACATGGGCTATATTTTATATGAAATATATTTGATAAATAGATTTTGAGGCGGTACAAAGTTTGCCAGGTCAGCTAGTTCCAGTATAAAACCAGAAGTGAAATCCAATTTTATCCAAAAATTTGCTATCAAACCCCTTTATAGTACCTTATATACGCACGGCTGTGCCTCCACCAATTCCAGGCAACTATTTTACTAATTGTTCTGCAATGTCCACTCAATTTCAATAAATTAATACATTTACTTTTCAATAAAACTTTTCGATCACCAAAAGCGATTTCAATCTGTACTGTTTATTATTTGAGCCAATGTTTGTACTGGCTGTTCCAAATTGTGTTTATATTTTAACGGCTTTGCAGTAATAGCTTTTATTTAAACGCTTTCTACACTCACAGCCCCACACTAGGATTCCCTGTGTAGTGGGTGCCATGAATACGCACATAGACAAATACACAAACACCCAGACCCAGAAACAGAAATCTAAATTCAGCAGATAGATGTCTGTCTGGCCCGGGATCGAACCCGGGACCCTTTACGCGTCAGACCCGCGTGGCGGATCGGCCACCATACCGGTCTTATATATTTAAGTTTATTTAAGTGTCCTGTTTCTATCTTGTAGTGTTAAGTGCTATGTTCTGGGTTGAAGGGTGTGTTAAAGGGAAGTCTCTTTACCATTATAATACCCGACCTTCGAACTTAAATTACTCCTCTGGAATCTCGAGGCAACTATGACCGATCTCAGGTTCTCCAAACATACTTATTAACTACTCATCTCTACATTATTTACCTAGCAGGTGTCAAACATCGATGCTCAAATATGTGACCGTGCCTCGCATTTTGTCATCTACTTCATATATTTTATGCATATGCCAAATATATATTTTAAGTATATAAAACATCATGATATTCGTCCTTATTCTGGATTGAAGTGTGTGGAATTAAAATTAAGCGTTCCTTAACTGAGGTAAAAAATATTTACGTTATGCCTATACATATACATAAACGATGTACTGCATCTGATTTTGCTACTACATTGTAAGCCAGTCATACTATTATGTTTTAATCTTCAAATATAATCGTACTGACATCCATCCCATGACCACTTTATTGAAAGTACCTGTCGCCAGTCCCTAGCAATTCACTGATGCTGCTGTCCTGAACATTAAGATTATAACAACAAAGTTGACAATCAAATGAGTAAGATACTAAATATATATGTCACAGTTAGAATTGAAGTCAATTAAAGAGGTGATATCATTTATTTTGGTGTCTCGGATATCGCAAGTACTGACAATAAAACGTGAGAAAGGATAAGAATAAGAAAGACGAGGACAAATATTAAATAACGTTTTATTGATAAGTACATTATTTGATTTCAGACATTGTAGATAAAAAAATACATAAATATGATAAGTCACCGTTTTTTTCTATTCTATTTCATATTTAGTAGTATATTTAGTAGTATAAGTAGACATAAAATAGGTAATGAAATAAATAAAACTAGAAATTTACATGCAATCGTTTTGAAACGTAATTTGGGATTTGCAATACGTATCTGCAATTTAATCCTAATTTAGTCACATGATATTTGATGTCACTATTATTATATTTCACAAACAAGAACAGAATTCGTACACATATCAGTTGTCACCTACTTATCCTCGATAACACGATTTCTGATTAGAAATCATACAAAAGACAAGGAAATATATACGATAATCAAAACATGATATTTTTGACAACAAATAATATATACACATTTTCACATTTAGTTTGTACACTTATTTATTTACTTCATTAGTAGTATCATTAGTTATAAAGTTCGGTTGTTAATTATTTTTGTCAAATTCTATTTTTTTCCCTTTAACTGATTCTGCACAAGACATCGTAAATCTTATGAGCTACTTCAGCACCACCAAATGAAATATAACACGTATTATGACTAGGATGCACTTTTCCCGGAGTTATTGAGAGCTGATGCCTCGCTCTCCCGATGTAGAGGGTTTCTCCCGACGACGTTCTTCCACCAGGAATAGCCCCTGGAGGTACGTTCCCGTTGGATGCTGGCACCCATCGCAAACTTTCCGGTTTCGAGCAGAGTACTTCTATGTTTTGAACTGGAATCTCCTTTCCACTGTACATCACGGATGCAGCATTGTGTCTCACTGATAGTTTACCGGGAATCAAATCTCCGTTATGCCAGGCTCGAATTACCCAGAGAGGACTTCCATCCCAACCTTCGTGGCCTCCAAGAACCGCTCTGCCAGAGAGATGGCCTGCTGTAGTGGCAGTCGTTGGTACCCAGTCGAAATCGCCAGCAGTTTCTGCAATTTGCACCAGATCACCTGATGCATTGTTCGAACTCTCTCCGTGGTAAATATAGTTGGTGATGTACGTAGAATTTTGTGGATCTGGAGGTGGAGCCATTGGAACTGGCATCATCACAGCTCCAGGGACGAAGTAAGGGTATGGCATTGGCATTGGGGGTGGATGATGAGGATAAGTGTGACGCTGTGGGGGAGGCCATGGTGGAGGTGGTCCGTAGTATGGTGGCGGAGGTCCGGGTGGAGGATAACTCATGATGGCACTTCACGTAATTTAATCGGACACCAAGAAATTTACTGTTTAATTTCAGTTGCAAATTGTTGATTGCACACTTTGAAAGAGGTGTAGGTAGTAGACTGATATCAGCTGTAGTATACTTCCAGCACTTTGTATGAAATTTGTAAACCAATAAATGATGAAACTTAGTCAATACTGTGTTACACAGTTGCTTGCTACTTTATTGAAAGAAAGCTGCGAAAACACTATCAGTGTCGTATCAGTGGACTGCTTATATTGGTCACATATTTGCGTCCTGCTAATCTTATCATTGTTCGATAAAGATAATATGATCCGATATTTCGAACTTCAATGATACATCAACAGCAACATATGAGTCATACGGATGTAGAATGAAACGTTGTTTTTGTGACTAATCAAAAGAAAATCTAGAATATTCGACATCAGAAATAACATATTATTATAACAAGCGTTCATTAACATAAAGTTTTAATCCTGCCTATTATTACCAGTTATGTGATAGTTAAGGCCTTCAAGGAATGGACTAGAAACCTCTGCTCCGATGTAAAACCAATTAGATAGTTAATTTAGATGATGTTGATTTAATTGGGTATTGTATTAACACGTGTAAGTAGATGTAAATAAATAAGTTTCTTGAGCAAGAAATCCGTGAGATGGATCTCAAAGTAGATGTTAACTTAAACCAAAGTATTTGAAGTGGGTTTGACCCATGACACGTATATTACCAAATCCAGAAATGCTATTTACATTAAAGTTACATATTCAACACGAAATAAATAAAATACAAGAGTTATTTTATATACTTACTTTATTTAAAATATATTTCTCGTGTAACATAATTTATAAAATATTTATAATAATAAATTAACAAAATACAATATTTAACCTTAACCTATAACGTGTCACAATCTGGAGTGTTAAATTATTTTGTACATAAATAAATTCATGATATATATTATGTACTTAATATTACTAAAGATAAAGAACATTTTGCATGAAATGGAATTTATTGAAACATCTAGACGTTCCAAAATATTTTAAATATGGAACAAAGACCTTGACATTGTAATATCTAATAACAATAATATATTTGATTTGTTTTATAGACAAAACTGTGTTACAGTGCCACAAAATTTCGCCGTAAGCGTTTCAGAAACTGAGAGTATCATTGCAAGAATATCAGAAAATGATGTAACTGAGACTAAAATCCATAAAATCTCCAAACTGCTCGAAGCTCCAAAGCTGTAACTTGTAGCAAACAGTTAAGTAACGTTATGTGAGTACGATAGCTCTGAAGACGCATCGGTTCCCGTCGAGGAGGGCGGGCCACACGAAGGACTTGATGAGGTCGGAGCGTCTCTCGCGGGAGTCGTTAAGCGAGTAGCGCACGTGCTTGTCCGGGTTCATAACCACTGCAAAAAAAAGGTTTTTTTACTAAGTTATTTATTTCATCCGAGGAACTAATTAACCTAGTGCCTACATCACTCTTCTTCAATCGCAATATTCACCGGAGAATGCAGTTCCATCCACAACAATTGGATTCGTGGCCGTCTGCCACGTTTCGCTTTGACCACATGCTGTTAAACTCATTGGTGTAAGAAATGTCCATAGTCGACAATCAAATCAAATCAAATCAAATCAATTTTTTTTATTCAAAATAGGTTCTTTACAGAGCACTTTTTGAATGTCAATACAACTACCACCACTTCACAAGGTGTTTCGTTATGGAGGTATCTACCTTATCGTTAAGTTTCCGTATTAAAAAAACTATGAATAATCAGATTGGCGTCATCAGATCTTTGTCAGAAGATGGGTGAGATTGTCACAAGACATCAGAATTTTTTGTCGTTCAACAGCGCAAATACCTCCGCCACAGGCGGATTTATTTCATGTATCCTCACCCGGTGTGAAGTCAGTATCGATCCTCAGCGGCGGCGAGTGCAGGCTGAGCGCCCACGCCGCTCTGCACGCGGCGGCGACCAGCGCGTGCAGCGCCCCACACGTCGCCAGGCACGGGTACTCGCGAAGTGTGCTCACCACCTTGAAATAGTATTAAAACAACGATAAATATACAAAACAAATTCACCACCACACACAACTAAAACATACATCAAGGATTGAATCTAAAGGCGTATGTATCTGGCTGATCATTATGCAATGACATCATCAATGGCCACTAAGCAAGATACAATGATGATGTTAATATTATACGAGTACATACAGCAGTGTATATGTATAATCGACCACAAATTACACATTGAAGCGAACATTGGGTTAAGCCTATACTTGTAAATTCCTATGAAATGTACAAAAAAAGCAAAACATATTCCGGAATTAAGAAAGGAAGTATCAGAGTATTCCTCACATAATTCAGGACCTATCTGATGTGTACAATACGATCGGCGAGAACTTTTAAGAGATGATCTATAATTTTTCACAGCACAATGATTACTATTAAAAATTAGATACCTAGATAACTACTCCTCCACCAAAATAAAAAAAAAAAAAAACAATTTTTAAGATGAAACCTGTCAATTTCATTAAACTTACTTGATTAATGACAGTTCTCTCAGCGTCTCCGAGCGGAAAGGAATGTGCAGTGTTCCTGAGCAGTCTCATGGCAGCAGAGACGAAACTTGACATGCCGGGTGTACTGTCTGATTCAGCTCCTAGCATCGCTTTCACTTCAGCCAGCCGCCGGTCACGGAGACTTATGGTTGCTCTGAAGGATAGCTGGAAAAATATATGCGAGACTTGATCACTGGCTCAATCTTAGACACAGATTCTACAGAATTAAACGTTCTGATTATTTTTTTCGGTTAATAAGAGCGCATCGGATTTTTAGAAAAAAATATGGATGCCAAGTTTTTAATAACGGTTCTGAAACGTTCTAAAAGTTCTGGTATTTGTAAGCGTGATGGACTTTGGTGTTGATTTCATAATTCCAAAGCGAACAATAACAATTATGAGATTTTTCTAGCATGTGCAGAATTCCATCATGACTACACACATAGAAATACTATTCACACACATGCCAAAACAAACGAAGTGAATATTAGTAGTTAAGTTTAGATTTCTATCCAGCGACAAATCGAACAGATTTTTATTAGAAACTCATTGAAAAGGTTTCTAACCAACTTTCTCCTAGACTACTCACAACAACAACGGAGAACACGATCTTGTACTTCAGATGCGGAGTCTGCCGCAGCTGTTCCAGGGAGGCCAGCGCCGGCAGCACCTCGTCAGCTGCTCGCGACCACACTGCTGCGTACTGGGATACCAACTTGCTCCTGGAATTCAAGTGGAAAGAGTTCATAAGTTTGGTTCCGATTATAAGTCTCGAAGCAAGAAAAAGTGCGGCAATATTAAGTGCACTCTATTTCAAATTTAATAGAATAACGCTTCGTGATTTTACTCTGGCGGGACCAGCGCTGTGCTAATTCTGCCTTTTCGGTCGAAAGCTGGTATGCTATTCTTTAAAAGATGATAAGGGATTACCCGAATAATTCCAACTTAGTCCTGGGGAGTTGCAACTTGCAATGCCGTGGTCGACCTTAATGGCATGATCTACTTTGAAGGGAATGTAAAGAGACTTACACGAAAAATTACAATATATTTTTCAAGGTGTTGCAACGCACCTATGGCGTGATTAGCATCCAGTTACCATCATGTGCACAACAAGCTCGTATACTAATTTACTTGCATACCGGCACTCATACCCTTGAAACTAACCTGTCAGGATGTTGATGAGAGTCATCACTGTCAGAATGGTAGCCGTCACTGGCGGAGTCTGTGGGCGAGCGGGGCACTGACTCTGTACTGCAGGTCTCAGTCGTCTGCGTGAGGACAGCCGCGCAGCCGCGGGAGTAGCTCATCAGCACACCTGCTACAGGCCTGGAATGAAAAAACATAACACATTATCCGCCAATGTACCTCATCATTAAAAGTTAATAATTTATTTATTTATTAATAATAATAGACTTAAAAGTTAATAATATCAAAACAAATTAGAGATGACGGGTAGAATTACAATTTTTGAGAAGTAGGTGGGAAAAAGATAACGGTAGGTAAGGCTACGGTGAAAATAAGAGCAACGAGAATGAGTTGTTAGTTCAAATTGAAAACTCAATAGAAAGAAGAAAATTAATGCAAAGAATATTTAAGAAACTTTTTAAGAAATGTAAGTGAGTAATTAAATATTATTTGACTCTTAACAACGATAAGTTGATTGCCATTTAATTTCACTTCCTTCTTAAACCACAAACATGAACAAAAAATTACAACAAACTATAAATCAAAACTCGAAAAATATTTCAAACGCATAAATTCTATAAATCATTGTTACAACTACTTTCGTTCGCGCAATAATTAATCAAGTCGAGAATGATTAATTAATTGTACAATAAAATAATGATAGAGTAAAATCTCAGTGATTACACAATAACTTTCCTTTCTTCCAGACGTGGGAAAGATGTTATCACGTGTTACGGAGCTGCTGGCTTTGTTATGAGCAAATTAACACTTTTAATTAGCCTTTAAAGGTTATTATCTATTCTGTATTACGTTACACAGTTAGCAGATGGAACCGCCCCTGAAGATTGCTTGATATTAGAATTTCTCTGGCCCTATTACTTTCATAGAGCACCCTTCGATCCAGAACACATCTCACCGTCGTTAAAAGGCAAATACGAGATTGGTACTGTCATAGTCGAACTACAAGAGATTAATCTTTCCAAGACTATTTTTTTTGCTATTAAAAGGTCGTCCACATAACCCGGCACCCTAGGTTTCTACTGATTTACAAAGTTAAGCAACGTCAGCCGCAGTCGGAAGTTGTATGGGTGACCACTAGTATCTAAATTTCATAAATGCTTCTAAGTTTCAAATGTTACATTAATTAATGATTCACGCCCACGCCCAGCAGTGGAACATAAATGGGATTGCAGTCCACACAAAATTCTTTCAACCCTAAATATGTTAAGAGTTTTCCGAAGAAACTGAAAACCCGCCGGTTGCACACTTGCTTCAAAGTTATAAATCGAGTTGAACTTTATAGTACTTCAGTTTAATCTCGAAAAGTTCAGTTTCTTCAACAACTTTAAACAGTTAGCAAGCAATTTGAGCTAAGAACACCACTAGAGGGTAGTCGATTAAAGTTATTGTTGTTTAAACTTAACTTGTTTATTTTTAAAGCTATTTAGTTATTACACGCTTTTTATTAGCTTCACCTGTATGTTTGTTTGTATGTTTGTAACCAACTTCTTTGGGCGCGATTTTGACCCACTTTAAACGGCCAGATTTCGTTCAAACTTTGTAGATTTATTGAGGACCGATGAAAATACACGATTTTAATAATTTTGTACCATTGTCCTTATCAATATCCTCAGGATTAACGATTTTCGAGGCGAGAGAAAGCGCCTTATGGAGCGTTCAGGCAAAGTTACTAGATTGATTTTTAGCTTTGGAAAATAATAATATTATTTCCCTATAACTCAAATGTACTGAAACATATCTATAATGCCATCTTGTAGAATGATTTTTAGGATTCCGTACTCAAAGGATAAAACGAAACCCTCCGCTGTCTGTTCTTGAGTCACAGGGCTTTATCTCTTAAACCGTAATAGATAGACACTTGATTTTTTTACAAACGATGCATGATGGTGGTCGCTATAACAACAAATACTAAAAATAATAAAATAAATATAGTTTAAAAAACTAAAAAACACGCTTTTATGTTAAAATCAACTAAAAAGCAAAAAATAATCTTCAATCTAGGAATCAATTAAGGAACAGTAAATAGTATAATTGTGGAAAAAGTGTGGGGCGCTTTTCGAACCTGATAAATGGAGCACCCCACACTTTTTCCACAATGATACTATTTACTGTTCCTTAATTGATTCCTAGATTGAAGATTATTTTTTGCTTTTTAGTTGATTTTAACATAAAAGCGTGTTTTTTAGTTTTTTAAACTATATTTATTTTTATTGTTAAAATATTTTTACGTTCGTCTACTAATTATATTAACTTGTAAATTTTTCTTAACTCTTTTCGATAATGCCTCTTTATGAAAATGCAAATGTTTTTACGACAAATCTCGTCTGTGAATACATATAGATTTAAATCTAGACCAGATTCGAGATTTTCGTCGATGATTTTCGAATAGATAATTTACACCGCCTATTTCTTCACAGTCCTAAAATATAAAAAATATCTTTTAGGGTCGATAACAAACCCAGTGAAGAATACTCAACTGGATTATGGTTTATAACCCCTCTCACTCTTACAGAAGACCCGTGCCCAGCGGTTGGACAGTAAAAGGGTTGACGACGACTGTCAGATAAAATTCTGTATACGAGTATATGTCGCATATATTCACATGCATAAATGACTAACAATTTCAACACACCAACACGTGACAAAAAACATAAATATCGTCATATAATATATACATAGATCATCATCTAAAATCGTTTAGCATCAAACAAAATGAATTGCACTTATCATCGATTTCTCCATTGCACAATATATCGAGAAAGTCGTCAAAAAACACATTTGTATGTGACATAATTTACAGCTAAAACATTGTGTTATGTAAGAGCTTAAACGCCTTAAAACTAGTACTTGTGACAGAATCTTGTTTCTGGTTAAGCCACCTTTTTATTGATAACATTTTTTATATGATTGATGTAACCAGCATACACGAGATGGTAAATACCGCCCACGGACCTCTGTAGGTACTCAATATAATTATACAAGTTCTACCGAAGCCAAATAAAGTGGTCGCCTCACATTCATGTTTTTCATCCACATCTTTCTACCGGAATGCAAGAATTGCTTCAGTACCCTTAGTATGAGTTTTTGCGTTTTTACAAATATGACTGATTTTGTATTTGTTTACGTATTTCCCATACATTTCCAATCAGTTCTGATACAGTCCGCTGGGGGCGCTGATTGGAACTGAATGGGCAAATACGTAAACAAATACCAAAACAGTCATTTAGGTGCAGGCTAGAAATAGGTGTTACAGTGGTACTTGCCCGGTCTAACCATGCTGGTTCCTCTAACTTCTAATGAAAAACAGTTTTCTTAAAAAAGAGCTTTATCGTTTTACAATGCATGTCAAGACTAGTATTAACTGTTGTAGATCTTCAAAGGAAAATGATACCGATGCCTCATCGCCTATTATTATATTTAATCTTTTTAAGTCTTCTACGATGTATACAAGAAAGTGCTGATCTAGATCTACACAGCGCTAGACATATTAGATAATTAATCAAGGAAATAAAAATGTAGGCAATCAAATATCACTAGACTGAACTGACTTAAATCAAGGAAGTTAAATCTAGGCAATCTTGTTGCACAGAACCGGTGTTTTGGGTTCGTCCGGTTATACAAAAGACATCGGAAATGATTGGGTAATAATTAAGTTTTTCTGGAGCGGACATCGCAGTTATATATCCGATTAAGTTAATTCTCACCGCATACCGGATTAACCGCCAACGGAATGAAATATCCTAATAAATTTATCCAATTTATTTATTTATTTATAAGTTGTACCAACAAGGTTAACACTATTTACATCTTATAAGTTTACATTTACAATCTTGGTGAGTGTCACCTCACTTACAGGTACAAACTACAATTCACTAAAATTAAACGAACACAATAGTTATGACATGTGAGTAAAAGTGAATAAAAATGTACAATCAGTTACAGTATTAAAAAAAAACATAGCATTAAGTTATATTAAAATATTACATTAAACATAAATTGCAATTATTGATATTTAACACAAAAATGAAGTAAAAAAAATATATTCTTAATTAAACTAATATTTGAATAAATTTGTTATTATTATTTTTTTTTTCATAACAAAAAAAAAAGAAAAACAAAATCCTTCATAATATAACAGAAAATTTCTAATTTATAAAATTCATTAATTTATTTACAAATCAATTATCATTAAATTAATTTAAATAATTATTAAACAATATTTAATTTAAATAAGTAAGCAATATTTTATTATAAAAAGAAGAAATTGATATATTATCTTAGAATCTTCCAGATGTTTCTTTTAAAAGTAAGTAAACTATTAGAAAATAAATCGATTTGGTTAACTGTTAAAGGCTGAATCAGTGTATTACTATTACTACTACACAAATCTACATCGACTTCAATAAATAAATTATGCACTGAGTTATAATATCTTGTAATTCTATTTAAAGGTGAGTGATGGCCTAAGTTTGACCGTGCTTTTGTTTGCACAAATGGAAGATATTTCAGTTGTCTAGGTAATCTGTTAGGTATTGCTAAACGTAGCTTTGATAATAGGTATGAACTATCAATATGACTGTTGAAAAGCTTATACAAAAACATGATATCCAAAAATTTTCTGCGACAAAAGAGAGAATCAAGTTTGAAGTGTTGCAATCGCTCTTCATAACTTTCAAGTTTTTTCGCTAAATTGCAGCTATATGACAAGTGCCATAGAAATTTTTTTTGCACACTTTCCAATCGCTTAATATATTTTTCGTAGTGTGGATTCCACGTGACGCTGCAGTACTCAAGGCCACTACGCACAAGTGCAGTATAAATTGCAATTTTAGTGATAGGTTTCTTAAAATCTTTGCAAGTACGTAGCACGAATCCTAAAGTTTGAAATGCTTTTTTGACAATTCTGTCTATATGAGGGCTAAAACTCAACTTACAGTCGAGAGTAACACCCAGATCTCGAATATGATCCGTCTCGCTCAACAATAAACCGTCTATATAATATGATCGGGGAATCGAATACTTTTTTCTGGTAAACCGCACAACATAACATTTCTTACAATTTAAGGCCATACCATTATGCTTACACCAAGAGACAAGACGGTCTAGATCTTTTTGAAGAATGAATGAATCAGCAGCCGAATTGACTTCCCTGAAAAACTTTAGGTCGTCCGCAAACATGTAAAACTTTGAATTCTGAAAACAATTACTTATATCGTTGATGAAAAAGTTAAATAGCAAGGGACCCAGGTGTGAACCCTGTGGTACTCCAGAGAGAGCAGAAAAGGGTTTCGATTTGTGTCCACCAACAACAACCACAGACATTCTGTCCCTAAGATAAGATCTACACCAGTTAAGAAAGTTACCTGCTATCCCTAAGGATGATAATTTTCTCAGGAGTAAAAAATGGTTGACAGTGTCAAAGGCCTTACTAAAATCGGTGTAAATGACATCCAACGATTGCCCAAGATCGACACCTTCAGCAAGATCATTGACAAAGGACATGAGATTAGTAGCAGTAGAACGTGCTGCGACAAATCCGTGCTGTTCTGGTACGATGAGTTGTTTAAAGTGCCATGTTAATGTTGGACACAATAATGATTCAAAAACCTTAGCAAATATATTTATTATAGAAATCGGCCTATAATTTTCAATGCAAGTAGCATCGCCATTTTTTAACAAAGGTATTATTAGAGCATCTTTCCATACAGCTGGAAAAATACCGGAGCTAAGGGATTTATTGAAAATAATGGTAAGGGGCGTGGCTAATGCACTGGCACAGTTAACAGCAAAGAAGGCTGGTATTCCGTCAGAGCCCGCTCCCTTCTTAATGTCAAGTCTCTTTAATACCCTGAAAACTTGGTCTCTAGTGACAGATATGGTAGACAGATAGTTGGTGGTGTGAGGTAAAAGACGCTCTACGGGATTGGATAATGTATCTGTTCTGTAAACTGAGGAGAACTGCGTGGCAAAAAGGTTAGAAATGTCAGGTCCTCCAGTTGCAATTTTATCTCCGGAGGTCATCTGAGCGGGATACGTACTGGTGCCACCTCTCTTGTGCTTAATAAAGGACCATATTAATTTGGGGTTCGATGCTAATGATGACTCTAACTTTTCTAAATAGATTTTATAATTTAAGTCGCGCAACTTATTTCCTCTCTCCCTAAGCAATTCAAATGCTAATAAGTCGCGAGGGTTTCTAAATTTGCGATATTTTATCCTATATTTAAACTTTTCTTTTAATAGTTTAATTAAGGCGTGAGAAAACCATATAGGATATTTTCTGTTGCTGCGGGAATTAGATTTGGGCACGTGTTTTATTATTATTACCCTGAGAATTTTATAAAAGACAGAGGTCATATCATTCACTGTTTTGCAATTGGAAAATTCATCCGTCCATGATATACTATTTAATTCACTAATAATTTTCTCGTAATCCGCTTTATAAAAATAAAATTTAGAGACACATATACTTGGTAGATTTTCGAGGATTTTAAGTGGAACATCAAATTCTAAGGGTGGATGCAACGGGTCAATTATAGAGAGTGGATTAGCAGATACTCTTGTATAATGAATATTATGAGTACTAAGAATCAGGTCTAATATTTTGTTTTTATTGTTGGAATTAGAATTGTATTGAGATAGACTGTTGAGTGACATAAAATCAGTAAGCATGTGGTTTAAAAAACTATTAGAACGTACTTCAGTAAGTGCAAGATTATCTTTAGTCCAAGACATACTACTTAAATTAAAATCACCAAGAATTATGGCATCACCGGTGTGCTCTTCTAGGATGCGAGTTGTGTTAAGGATAAAGTGTTTCAATATGTGTTTCTGGACGGGAGGTGGTATATATACTCCGCAAATGTACAGATATTCCGTTTTATCCTTTTTGTCACTTATTTCTATCCTAATCCACAAATCCTCACAATCTGAGTCGTAATCAACCAGGCGACTCGATGCGTAGCGCCTTGAGACTGCAATCAATACACCACCACCATCCTTACTGCTGTGAAATCCACTGCTTTCGCGATCGCGCCTATATATCACATAGCGATTATCTAATAATTCATTATCTGAAATGCTACTGTTCAACCATGTTTCCGTAAAAACTATCACATCAAAGTCACTGCACACAACATTATTATAAAGCTCAATGGTCTTAGTTCTCAATCCTCTAACGTTTTGGTAGTAAAAGCTAAGATTAGTAAGCGTGCCTTTCAGTAAAATATGCAAATATAGCGTATTTATGATAAATGGTTAAGCCAGTCTGTACTCTTGACATGTAAAAAGTTCGATTGCTCGTTTTTGCGCATATAAATTCTTCCGTCGCGCACCCATACGAATCTGTAGTTCAATTCCTTCGCTTTGCTTCTAGCGGCAGCATGTAGGGCCTTATTTTCAGGAGTAAGGTGTTCCACAACATACACAGCACTCTTCTTATTTCCACCTATACCTAAATGGCTTGTGTTAAGCTTATCATCTTGATTATTTTTGTTAAATTTACTGGTAGCTGCAAGAACTTCATCGCGTACTCGAGGACTACTGAACTTGACCAAAATAGAGCGCGGACGGGTACTTGTGTTATTCATTTTGGCCAATCTCGTACAAAAGTGAATGTGAGCATCGCTTATTGGGTACTTGATAATCTTACCTAGCTGTTGTATGGTACTTATCAAGTTTTCTTGCTTATTTTCGGGTACACATTGTATTTCTATATTTGAGGAGCGGGACTGCTGATCTAACATTGCTAGCCGCGACGAGAGCGTCTCATTGACGGCTCGGAGTTCGTGGTTTTCATTTTTAATGCTCTCGATTTTTGTAGCTTGCACAGACTGCTCAGCCTTAACTTTTTCCAGTTCACCCTTAAAGTATAACATGGACTGTTCTATAGAAGTAATGGCATTTCGAACTTCTGCTAGCCCAGGGTGGACTTGTTGTTTAAGTGCATTTTGCAACTCTTCGCGTATTATATCTCTGATATTGTTAGCTGATAGACAAGAACAGCTGCGGGGTTTTGGACGTTGTGTGACGAACTCTTGCTGTGGTGATGCAGCTCCACGAATTGGAGTGTTTGAGTTGTCACCTCCTTTTCGCACTTTACTCTTACACATCACGCAGACCCAATTTGATCTCAGTTCGTTGGACATGTTATCGTAATCCACTTGACTTATGTTCACGCAAGAGATGTGGTATTTACCCTGACATCGCGAACATTGCAAATATGTTGAGTTATTCAACTTGTTAAGACAGCCGGCGCAATCGTTGTAGCTGGCCATTCTAAATAACAATCAGTAAATAGTCGTTGAAGCAGAAGAAAATCAAACACCCAAAGAAGACACGAGAATGTGCGCGAATATCAATTAGTTCACGTAGTTACAGTATCATTAGCCTCTCAGATGCTCATAAGTGTAGGCACTAACGTATTAGCGATCACAAGTACAATCTATGATGACGCGTAACTCGGGCCTTTTGTTTGAGCTGCTGAACTGGAGTGCACGCAATTCGCACGGTTCGGTCGCACGCGTAACCGTGCAAATCCCTCGCACGGGTAATTTGTAGCGTTGAACTTTATCACTGCACTACGGAGACCAACGGTTTTTTCCTATGATAGTTTTGCAATTATGAGGAATATACACTGATTTTACACAATTAAGATATATTAAAATAAGTAATACACATTACTAAACACTTTTTACTACTTTTTAGTTACTAAAAAGTGGTTTGAATGGAGAAAATGTAATATTATTACTGGAGACGTTACTAAGTAATATTATCCGTTCGGGGGCCCGGTCAAAGAGCCAATATCCTGCTTCCTATTAATGTTAGGTATAATGCAATAAATATAGTTCAAAATACTATAAAACACGCTTTTATAATAAAATCAACTAAAAAGTAGAAAATAATTTTCAATCTAGGAATCAATTAAGGAACAGTAAATTGTATAATTGTGAAAAAAGCGTGGAGTGCTCCATTTATCAATTTTAGAAAAGCACCCCAGGTATCGCATCGTAGGCCGCCTGGTTGCTTAAGATGCGGCTAAATGGGGCTTCCGGAGTTGCAGGCTAGAGTAGGATCTCGAACACCCAGCCTGCAACCCTAGAAAGGACGGTGCTCGCATACCGTTGTGCATGGACCAATCATGTATTAACTACATGCTCCTTTGCCACTTTGAATTAAGTAAAAGTTATTACCGTATACAAACAGAGAAACTCAATCATCGAATTCCCACACGGGTTCCGTACCACCAAATTTTCATACTTTTTGTCATATCAGACATAAAAACAAATACAATGTAAAGGTACGATTCAATATATAAAGCGAATATCGCTGAAAAATAGTGGTTTCTTGTATGATAGCCACCAATCAATTATTTTCAAACTTTAATATTTGTTATTATAGCGGCCCTCGTTATACACACTCTTTAAAAAATTAAGTTTCTATCTATTACAGTATATATGAGATACAGTCCAGTGACACACAGATAGACAGACAAAAGGGCAGACGGAGAGAAAGCGGAGGCTTAGTAATAAGGTTTTCTTTTTACCCTTTGAGTACGGAACCATAAAAAAGAAGTAGCGCGACATTTAACAACCAAAACGCTAAACTGTTTCATACTATTACATAATAGCATCGGGCGTATAAAGCCAAATTTTCAGTGGCTATTAAATTAAACGGCCAATTTAGAAAGGTTATCGTAAACGAATCTGTTCGTACAAATTATATGTTACATTGATTTAATCATCGATAATCACTGGATTTAGGAAGGAAGACGTTAAAGTTATTGTTAAGATTATGCAACGGTGTGAAGATTTTTTGATACAGAGATATTTTGATCTAAAGATGGTATCAAGCTTGCCAGCAATTGAGTCACTTGGGGCATTGACTTCCTGTTTAGTGAGTTCGATTCCTGAGAAAAATATTACATCACTGACCGTTTCATGATCCATCTCGCGTATTTATTAATTAAGAATTTGTTGAACCGTTGTCATCGTCATCAAACCACTCCCTACTATTACAATTGTCCCACTGTTGGACACGCCTCTCCTCTCAGACTGAGACGGTTTTAGGCCAAGCACACCATATTGGCTAAGTGCGAATTGGTAAACTTCGCTCATAAATATTTTTCTATTTATTTGCAAAAAATTAATAATATTTGTAATTTAATTTACACTTAAATAAACAGTTTTAAGGGACGATACTAAATCCCTCGCATTATGGTCCTTTGAACCGGATTTACTCAACTTATCTCGTATTGTTCCTTCATCGTTAAAATTAAGGTAAGCCTATCCAACATAATTTATGATACTCGTATCTTAAAAATTTATCCTTATTTTTATCTGCGTCACCAAATACTTCAGGGAAATAAATCTTATATCTTAACTACCATTACATGTTTATCCAATCCCACAAAAACCATAGCACGAGCTTATCTAAGCGTGAAAACGCCTTATTATCTACAATCAGCCTCTCTCTCGCGAGATATGAGCACGCACTCGAGACATTTAGACTGTGACGGGACGGGTACGACACGATATCTAGTCGTGAATTTAATAACATAGAATTTGATGTGTTTGGACGTAACATGCATACAGTCAACATCGATCAACGTTCGCTAGTAATTGATTCAATTTGATCAGCAGTTTCTAATTATATGAAAAATGTGGATGGGGAAGTTGTAATCTGACTGATTATCTGATATTAAATGGCCACTGTTATCCATCTATATATGCGTCTTCTAATCCAAATAAGTCATGAGTTGTTATATTATCCATAGTTGGTCACAAATGGGTTACTAACCGTGTTAGCAATAAAAAGAAAATTTGTATGTCCTTAACATTCAACTATCCTAAATCCTATACACCTATTTCTACAATAGGTATAAGAAAATATATCGAAAAATATGCCATTTCTCATCTCCAAGTAGAAAACAGATTTCTAATTCTAAAGCTTTAATCAATTTTACTAAATAAATTTAATTATGATTATATTATTCTTTAACAAAGCGAAATCGTAAGACGTAAAAAATGTAAAACAAAATTGATTAAACTTTTATCTAGAACAAAAACATCTTTCTCATCTATCATATCACAATCGCTTTGCATTGTTTCACCAACCTGATACATATAAAGACGCTTCCTCGTTGATGCTATCACACATCCACGAGGAAATAGAATTTTAATATGTTTTGCTCAGCAAGGTGTTTTGACCGTTCCGTCCGTGCATTACACATTAATGTTACTCCGGATGATGTAATCTCAAGTTCTTCCGTTTTTTATATGAACACCGAAAGAGCGAACATTATTCTTATGATCCGCTAATTTATGGATCCATACATTATTTTGCTAAATGCTTTTTCAGATTTAAAAAATATAAAAACATGCGTAAAAGTACTTATCGACAAGAGAGTAACATAATCACCAATCTTGCTTCGCTTAAAGACCTACTTGCGTCACGGCGTTATGTAATCTATAAAATCATTCACTAATTGACAAATTACGTTTTATCTAAAACATTCTGTTAATTGCTATGAATACATTAAAATTCGGCAAAATTTCGACTAATAATCTTATTGAAACCTATCAGTCAATACAGTACCTGTGTACCGATTGTTTGATTAGTTGAGTCGTAACACAACTAAACTTCTTAACGCGAAGCAAATGTATTACATAATAAATAATAAGAATAAAGACTCACCTAGTGTCACTTAAGTCCAGCGTCGGATCACTCCTCTTGATCTGACCAACACACGCCAGCACCGCCTTGTCGCTCTCGACCCTCGCGGACAAGGAAGCCACCAGCGTCGGCAGCTGGCGCAGCGCCGGCTTGTCCACGATCGTGAGGAGGGACTTGTTGTCGATGAGACGCCGCTCCACGTCAGCGTGGGAGAGTGCCAGGAGGCGCTGGTGTGATGACGACGCTGGGTCTTGGTTCACTGTCACTGAAGACTACAACCAAAATAAGAATAAAAGTAATAGAAATATAAGTTGTGTGAATTTAGTGAATTAACATGTATAGATTTTTATGTATAATGTTTTAGGTTACATGGTTACATAATGGTTAGATTACCGGTTATTAAATTGTACCTTTGCAATCATTCGCTTTCCAAAAAACATTAAATCTTATTGCCTATTAACAAATTAATCACAAATAAATCACAATAATTAATCACATAAATTTATCTCTAGCTTTAAAATTATCTTATTCTTACGAAAAGGTAGCATCTAGTCACCGTTCCCTATAAATAATACTAATATAAAAGGACTCGTCGAACATCTTCCAATTGAAAATGTAGCTTTTTCTAAGAACTATTTAACATTCTAGGAAGCTCTCAACTAATTCATGCCTTATTTATAACGCTCTCTTATCTTTATCGTTAATATTTAGTAATCATACCAATTCCTCCAACTTGTGAAGCGCCTGCTTGTACACCTCCACATGCCTCTGCAGCTCGTTCTTCATCGCCACGTGAAGGGAGATCAGCGACCCTGAGGAGTCCGCTGTCAAGCCATGGGTCCCTAGTCCTAGAAGAAAGTATTTAACATAAGTTCCAATGTATTGTGGCTACATTGTACTGTGGCTACCAAAGAGGGTTTGTAGGATTCGTGAAGTTAATACCTTCATTTGCTATTCAAAGTATCGAGTATAATAAAAGAACTTCTAAAGTTCCTGCTAAAATCTATGTTTCTAATAATATTTAGTACTTAAACAGTATTTTGGCTTAAAAAATAGATTTTGAGATCGAAATATTTTTTCCAAAACTTTATATTATTTTGTAGTACTTCTCATATTACGTGTATACTCTGTAACATTTGTTCAGACTACTTTTCTTATTGCAAGATTCTTAAAATTACAGACTAACTATTCTGCAGAATTAGTACGACATTTTGTTTCGCCAACCCTACAAAGGAACAGCGTGTGAATAACTTTAACTATATAATCCATTTTCCTTGCTTCGATAAAATTTCCAGATAATTACGAGATTACTTCAGGAAATTGCTCGTAGATACGATCTGGTGGAAATCGGGCCATTAGGCGTTCCATATCCTCCATATTATCTCGCCGGACGCTGAGGAAGGTAATAATATGTTTCCACGTTTATTTATTTAATCTATACTAGGTTACGCCCGCGGCCACGCCTGTCGTGTACCACAGATTAACGTAAATAGGTATTGTATGTAAAACGTTATATTATTAACCGACATCAAAAAGGAGAGTTGCGAGGGTCGAATCAAAATTTTGTGGATATGTTACAAAATTTTTTTGGTAATTTTAAATTATTTAAGTGATTTTGCTTAAGAGAGAGGATCATTTGATTTTGGTACTATTTAAGTTGAAGTATACATATAGTTCTAAAGAATAAGAAAATAATGGGGGAAGAGAATAAAAATATCTAAGATAATTTATTTAGATTTATTAAGATGTACAAAGGACGGTATTTTTATCTTATCAAGGGAAATCTTATGGTCTTATGATATCTATGATCTTGGACATTAATGGAAATGGCTTCACCTTCGCGACTTAAAGGGCCTTGCATTACATTTTTATCGTAATAATGATTAAACGGAAATAATCAACATAACTGTTTTTATTTGTGTTTTTCATAATTTATAAGAAAGATTTTATCTATTGTCTGCGTTTTTCATTTGATTATGATACTACTGGCACGTCTACCATACTATTAGGGAGGCCTGGGGTATAAGCATGCAGTCCACCTGATGGTAAGTGGCTCCCCTTGAGGATCAAGTTGAAATTCCACGGATAAAATAGCTATTTTAGCTATCTTACCACGGCCTTCAGACCTGAACACAGCGGCGCTTAACACTGCTATTTTAGGCACAAATAGGTGTAGCCGTGGTGTCACCGGAGTCAAACCACAAAAGGTTATATCAACTTCAAATCTTTGTAGTGCTAATTTTGAACAACTCAACAAAGAATCACACATATAATTTATATGCTGAAGCTTCGAATACCTGTGCCCAGCAATGAGACATAAAATTACCACGATAATGAATTATGAAGATCTCATAAGTCTCCTACATTGGCTAATGATTTCAACACTTAATCTATTTTCACATAAGCCATAAAACTCATAATAGTGTCGTTAATAGATTCTCAACCACAATTGATCTAATCACAATGGATTGAGACATCGCGACTATGTGCTAATTTGAACATTTTGGCTAAACAAGGCTAAACTTGTTGGGAAATATAATTGTGATATACATTTTTAATAAGACTTTATTATGCGTACTCACATGTTTATATGTAAGAGAAATACGCGTGTGTGTAGTGTCGCACTACACACATTATAATATCAACACGTATAAAATATTACTTTGTTAATTTTATTAAAAATACAAATGTCACTACAAAGTAAAAAATAATTTTAATAAATAAGTTCTGAAGTCGGTGCTCAATATTTTACGTTAGATCACGACGTATACAGCGTGTCCAATATGAGCACCGACTTCTTAAAGTGGGTATCCTTACATCATGTACTCGAAATACAAAAATATACCATAAAGATTGCCAGGGATAGCTTAACTGACGTTAAACTTAAGTAATATAATTGAAAATATATGTAGATATCTCTATTATTTTGTTATTCATATTCCAACTTGTTATTACTAAACTCTTTTACAGGGAGTACTTACAAATCTCCTAATGAGATCATTAAATATGGTTTAAAACTTCATGAAATAATACTCAAAATTCAAATGAGAACATAACATAAGATACGTATCTTGTTTAAATAAATTAAGTAGAGATACTAGTATCTCTTTATGCATTTTATACTTTATGTATACTATGTTTTTGAATAAATTTCGTAAATATTTACTTTCTTTTCATGCTTAGAATTAAGTAGATATTTTCATGATAACACTTTATTGCCACATGTGAAAGTTTCATAAAGAAATGTTTACTATATAGATGCACGGCTGTGCAGCGGACAAATTTGAGCCTTTCAGCAGTACCCTAAGTTTGAGTTCTTGCGTTTTTACCAAAATGAAGAGTTTTTGTATTTGTTTACGTATTTCCCATACATTTCCAATCAGTTCTGATGCGGTCCGCTAGGGGCGCTGTTTGGATATGTATGTGCAAATCTGTAATTGGGCATTTTAGTAAAAACCTTCCTTCAAAAGTTCCAATTGATAACCGAACGCACGTCTGTATACACTACACGAAATGTTTCAGTGCGTTCTTTCTCCTATTATCACTCTTTCTTTATTTCTTTAAATATAAGTTTAAAGGTGGTAGAACCCTTTGTAGTTCAACTCCGGCGGTACCACCGCCACACCTATCTCTACCTCAGAACATCAGTGTTAAGCGCTGCTGCGAGTGTGCTGAAGGGTTTGGTAAGGGAGACACACTTTTTCGTGGCGTTCAGACGTGACCGACCTCAGAAAGTAATATCTAATCCTACCTGGGGTTTATTACAGATGTCCATGGGCGGCAGTAGCCATTTACCATCAGGTGGACAGCATGCTTATCTGCTACTCCTATATTATAATAAAAAATCCACACTTGATATTGACAACAAAATGTACTACGGGTGAATAAAATTATACATTTTCATACAAAACTACCGCCTACGTAGTTATCGTTGTGGCGTGGTACATGTGAATGAACCCTACTACATTGCGACCAACACTTGCTACAAAGCGTGAGTTTAGAAAACCTCGAAAGCCTCAACATTCAAACAATTCAATTTGTTTGCGCAAATACTCATAACAAACTTATGTGCAATAAAAGATAGTTATTAACATACAACACGGGAGAAAGTGTCTAAAACAGGGGTTCCCAACCAATGGTACGCAAAAGTCGAATTATGGTCCGCGAACAATTTTAAATGTAGCGGGCCGTTTCTTAAATTTAGCCGTTTGTAAGTAAGTGATGATTTGCGTGTAACTTTGAGTAACAACGTTAGTCCTAGGATAGCTGATCTTGCAAAGATGATGCAAGTACCTACAGAAATTAAATTAATACAAAACTATAGTTATCGCCAAAATGCTAGTCCGCTCTGAAGTTGTTGCGAGCAGTTGTAGTCATATAATTGTCTATGGCGACGCGATTCATGTCTATATTCAGAGCGAATTAGCATTTTTACGCGGACTATACTAAAGTCTATCCTATAATAGTATTATTTATTTTTATGTATGTTCCTATTGAGTTTTCATTAAAAGTTAAAGTTTCAGTTTGATAATAACAGTTTATTTTTATTGTACCTATATAGTGGTCCCTGACCAAGAAAAGGTTGGGAACCTCTGGTCCAAAACCACTGTTTACCACGTAACTTATTAATCTCTTAATGGTATATTGTTAGCTCTTCAAATTTCTACAATTACGTAAAGGTTGAAAGTTATAGAGATGTTCACACATTTAATCTTATCATACGTGTAACGCTAGGCTTTGTTTGTGACATTTTATTTGAGAAATCTTCTGTAATGTAGAAACCGTTTTTCGACGTCACCGTCATATCTTTTTGTCTTATTACATTGTCAACTAGAGATGTGCCGAGTCAGGTCGACTCGAGTCAGTACTCGAGTACTTACATAAACTCGCATACTCGAGTACCAGTAATACTCGAATACTGACGATACTCGTACACTACAACTACTATTCGTACAAGTAAAAACTTGATAAATTTTGTGTAGTGAGTGGCTTTTTTTTTTTTGCTCTTCCGTGCTATTGGACTATGTTGTGCAAAGTACTCGAGTACTTTATGAATACTTTGGACTCGAGTACTGACTCGATTCTTTTTTATACGAGTACTAAAGTACTCGAATACCAAAAATGGCCGACTCGGCACATCATTATTGTCTACCGCTTGTATGAAGAGCGTTCCACACCAACCGAACTATTTCACGCTAGAAATAGATATGACGGTAGTAACTTTACCATCGAGTTTTGAAAAATCCTGAGGGCTGGCTATAAAGTTGTCATATACTGCAAATGGAACTAAAACTAGTATTTACTAGCATATTCACCTACATATTCTCTGACGACTACAGACATCTCTAATCATACCTGGATAGGATTGGAGCCTACCTGAAGCCGGCCATAGAGGCGTTTCTATCTTTGAGAATTAGGTAGGAATCCCTTAAATAAGTGTAGAACACAGCAGCTTTTAATACTGTTTTTATAAAGCAAAAAAATAAATAGCAATGGTGCCTTTGTTACATCTCCCAATTCTTATTCAATCTTAAGCCCTGGTTATCTAGGAGATTAACAAGCTTCACATGTACAGTACCAACACAAACTGGTTTGTCCACATACCCTGAACAGCGGCATCCAGCTGCCGTCTCCTACTATCCACGGTGTCCTTGGCATCAGGGCTGTATTGCACGAGGGCGGTGGCGAGCTTCGCGGTGCGCGCTCGCAACCCGGAGCCCTGGTCGCCGCCGAGCAGACCGACCAGCCTCCACGCCACTGCCTCGCATTGCAGCTCCGGCCGGGGTGTCACTTCCAATGATATTAATCTGTGGAAAAAAATAATGTTACATTTTCGTGCATTATTATTTGATATCAAATACCAGTATAACTCGATTAGGCGACACAATACAATCAAATCAAGTCAAAAATATTTTATTCCAACTGGATCCTCCACGGATTTCTTTTTGATCAATGATCTACAGCTATATAGCAGGGTATGGCCGAAAGATCCCATTAACCTAAGTTGGAAAGCTACATGATTTAATATGTATACCAACACACTCTTCAAACCAGAATACAGCAATGTACACTATTACAATAGGTCAATCATATGGGTGTTATGTGTAGTGACCATAGTGTTGTACATTTTTATTTTTTGCATGTGCACGTACGCTATGCAGAAGGAGGTGTATGGTCTGAAATAGGTATATACCATCATAAAAATTGTTAGTGGATTGTTGCGAAGAAGTTTATATCCTAACTATAATCATATTTCTTCTTAAATATGCATACATTGTATTGCGAAAATAAAAATTGCGAAGTACCGTTATCTACAGGTACGCCTACACCTTAAGTACCAAATACGGCAGATGTTAGCGAATCAGCTGATGGCCACTTCACTCAACCATACCATAATTTAATTTACACCTGTCAACATGTTTTGTTACTGTGGCAATGAGGTCCTTTTCAGCAGGTGTCAAAAACAAATGTAGACGACTTATTCTTCGAAATAAAGTTTCAAAATTTGAAAACAATGTTTATTGTGCCAAAATTCAATAGTATACTGGGTATATTTCTCTCTTCCGTGATTGAGAGGAACGTTGTTAAAAACTTTCAAGAAGGGTGTGAAATTATCGGTCATGGTCTCCTGGGCCATCAATCAATCGGTAAATGCCCAATAATAGCCACATACATATATTTCCTGGTATGAAGGGTGTGGTAAGGGAGACATACTTATCCGAAGCGTTCCAACTAAGTGGTAATAAAGCATCTGTTGGCTCAATGGCCGGCTGAAATTCATATCCATGGGCGGCAGTAAGTGCTTATCATTAGACGAACTGCTTGGAAATATATTTCATCGTAGCAAATGATTGCTACGGGTATTTCAGTCCGAGGGTTGCAGCCGTCGATAGGTACCAATGCTAGAATCTCAACAATAATAAAACATGAATGCCATATCACAAGTTCATATAACAGTTCCATCTACGACCATCCCATCATTTCCCACACGAAGCCAGAGGAATGAAAAAGGAAAATTATCAACAATTGCTTAAGAAAGTTCAGTCGATACCTGTTCATTGTGAACGGGAGATATTATTCACAGTCGTGGAAACTTGAGGAAAGTATGTTTTTGTGGTGACTTCTAGAGTTATATTGTCTCCGTTCAAATGCTTGTCGATTGTAATGTTAATAACTTCTTTTAAAATAACTGTAATAGATGCTAGAAATTCTAGCGGTATTTGTTATCTGTGTTAATTCATTTCAGGTAGCTGAGATAGCAGAGATTGTGCCTTATGAAAAGAGAGATCATAAATTTTAGATCTACAGAAAGATAGGATAAGGAAATATAGATACATATCTACCACTGATCGATTTCGGATAATCTGATACTATGAAAAGTTTTTAGAAACAAGATTGTTAGCAGTCATTTTTCGTAATATCAGAAAATCATTTTAACCAAATAAAAATCAATCATTTGATTCATTTGGAGATTATGAAATATTTTGTCCGCCATCTTGGGGCTTCCATATTAGACTAGAAATGACGTCACTAACTAATCATTGGCTTTTCAAATAGGAATAATTTCGTATACAGTAAACATTATATTTCTTGAAAAACTTTGAGTAACTTATTTCGGTGTGAGTGTTACATGCTTGCCAAAAATAGGTGTGGCAGCAGCTATCGACATCGTAACTACCTTTAAAATTTATAAAAACTGATTTATAGCCCTATTCGATTTAACCCATTCATCGCCCAAAACATTTATGGCCGGTAAGTCCATCAACAAGTTTCGCCACTCGAAACAACTTTTTTGGCTATCAGTAAAAGTTTTACGAGAATTCGGTTGTCTGTCGACCGCCGGAATCGAACCGGTTGGACGGGAAGCGTCACTTTCACCTGCGCGCCCTTGCACTCCGCACGGAGCAGATCTGAAGTAATTTATAGAGTATAGAGCAAGCCTAGGGTACGAACTCTATGTATAGGTCAGACACTATGATTTTGAGTGGTATAGACCGAAGTTAGTCCGTTTTGGTCACGGTTATTAGCTTAGCCTGGAGTCCGCTCCAGGCTAAGCTAATTTTCACAGTTTCATTGTTTTTACTAAAAAAGCAGCCATAGCCTAGTGGTTAAGAAACTTGATCAAGGGGTCCCATGAGAAGAGACCCCTGCCCAGCAGTGGGACAGTAATGGGTTGATTGATGATGACTAAAAAAATTCATAATTTTGGGAGCTTTTTGAAGGTGTTAGAATACTCTGTGGTTCAACTCCGGAGGCACTACCGTCTCACCTATTTCTGCCCAACAGTGTTAAGTGCTGCTGTGATGTGATATACATACATTTCCAAGGCATTCCAACTTAGCTTGACGACCCGCGTGGCGGATCGGTCACTATACCGGTGTGACGCGCAAAGGGTCCCGGGTTCGATCACCGGCCAGACAGATATCTATGTGATGAATTTATGTTTCTGTTTCTGGGTCTGGGTGTTTGTGTATTTGTCTTTGTCTGTGTCTATGGCACTCACGATACAGGGAATCCTAGTGTGGGGCTGTGAGTGTAGAAAACGTTATTATTATTATCACAGCAATACTTAACACTGCTTTTATGACACAGAAATGTGTGGCGGTGGAGCCACTGCAGTTCTATCTCAAAATATATTCCCAGTTCATTATTTCCGTAAAATATAAACAAGTTGCGTGATTGTGTAATTCGACTCGGATTCCCTTCGCTGGAGATGTCTCGGATTTCATACGAGAATATTCTTGTCTGTTTCATTACTTAGTTATTAGTTACTTACTAAGTTGTTTGCCTTCACGGTACGCTGACTTAGTATTATTCAGTTTGTTTTACTTTACGTCATATGAGTGGTTTAAAATTGATGGATTGTGAGGTATGGTAAGAGATGAGTGAGTCTGAAGGTGGTAGAACCCTTTGTGGTTCGACTCCGGCGGCACCACCGCCACACCTATTTCTGCCTAATAAGAACAGTGTTAGGCGCTGCTGTGTTCCGTTTTGAAGGGTGTGATAAGGGAGAAAAATTTTACCGAGGCGTTCCAGCTTAGTCCTCAGGGGTAGCGGCGCATCTGTGGCCGACCTCAGATAGGAATATCGAATCCTATCTGGGGTTGATTACAGATGTCCATGGGCGGCAGTAGCCACTTACCATCAGGTGGACTGCATGCTCGTCTGCTACTGTTATATTATAAAAAAAATACTGTTCTATAAAGTTATCTCTGAGAAACAACGGCTTACTACGGACCTTAGGTAGAATTTTTATTTAAGCTAAATTAAAGTTTAATACTAGTAACAGATGGGTTCCATATTAATTTGCCTACCCTGTATATACAAAATTTGCATAAGCAATTTCCAATAAACGTTTACAAAACCTGTTCAATTGCGCCTTATTTTTTAATTAAAGATATTTATATTTATTTTTATTTATATTTAAAGATATTATTCCAAAACCTATTTACATGATGACGGATTGTTATGATATTTTTAAATATTGGTAAGAAAACTATTGCTTTAACTTCAAAAATACTTGAACTAAACAAATATATTCACATCCTACCGCCTCTAACCTCTTTTAACAACATAATGAATTCATATTCATTACGTAAACTCCTCCTAAGCGTATACAATTAGACCCTAAATAATGTAGGGCAAAACAACGCCTAGCAGCGATTAGCACAAATAGTAACTAACACATTAATACGACTTCACGAAGCGTTACTACGTACTCTCACACATTTCTCGCACGGTAATGGGCTAATGGCCTCGGAAACGCGACAAAGCGTGACTAACTCGATGCATCTACGGTTAGTGGGTAGCAAAAAGCTGAAATATGCAATACATTTTGTATCTCAGTGCATGTTCAAGGAGAAAATTTATTAAATATGCAAGTTATATTTTCCAATGACTTGTATTTTACCTAATGACTTAGAAATAGAAGAATGTAGCTCTGATTATCCTTTTTATTTGCATTTTTTTTAACATTACGAGATTTTTTTATATGTACTTAATAAATATGTTAATTGTACATTTGTGATGTAACAATGTTTTTTTTACTACAACGTAAATTGTAAGATAAACCATCATAAAATAATATTTAAGTAATCGTTTATTTTGATAATAATTTGTTTTAATAAATAAATTCCATTACTCTATGGGTTTTACTTGGGTAAATGAGGACTATCATAATTACTAACCCGAATTTCAACAACAAAATAAAAAGTGAACTCACCTATTCAACAGAGTCTCAATCAAATGCGCGGAATGGGGCAGAGCTTCGACCAGCAAATCTATCGGCAGCTCTGACGCAACACTTTGCAGCACACCCGGTCCCAATCTAGACAAAATAGCCGCTGCTTCCCTAAACTGACGACCTTCAGCCAATAGCAGCACGCGACGCAACGCTAGACGGGGAGAGGTGTATGTGTTCTTCTCTCTCTCCCTCTCGCGCCGAATTCGCTCGCGGCTTTCGTTCATCATGATTCGAGTTTCCGTGGTAACACTAGCCCATTATATTTGGTGTGAAGTGCTGCTATTATATGAATCTGTAACAAAATAAACGTAATTAATTGGTGAAAACGGTAACGATTTAAGCATTAAGATTATGTCATGGCAACTTAAATAATGAATTTAAAATTGTACATCGCTCATATTTCGTTGTTCGAGGGGAATGAGAGACCCAACGGAATCTAGCCAGACTCTCCTTTGAAACGTAATTCGTTTTAATTTTCGTCTTGGCTACCTAATCCTTATAATAGCTAGGGACCATAGTTAAGTAATTTAAAATCAGTTTATTTCTCACAACAACGATAAATACAGGGTGTATATTTAAGAGTGTGTCCACAGCATGAGTGTCACCTCAATGCAACCAAATCTTATTATGATGTTTGAAATATTATAAGATTTAGAAATACATTATCAAAACCTAATTTATTTTGAAGGTACAAAGTGCGTTATTCTGATTGCGGTAATTCGACGCAATCAGAGTCAAGAACCTTCGTTTAATGGCAACGACAGGTGATCAACCGCCGCTGGTACAAGTTATAAGAACAAGCGTTTAGTATCTACAAACACAGTCATTGCTATTGCGATTCTAAGCACGGGACTTCTACCGCATTGTGAAGGTTTCTTTAACAAAGTGTTAATAGATTTCTAATCGGTAGACATCCGTAGCGGACGTGATGAAAATATTTATCGTGGCCATAGATAAGTAAAGATATCTCACCGCCTTGTAATTGATGTATTCAAAAAAAAATCAAACAGCTTACGGGTTTCACGCATGTACACGAAATTACGCACACACTCACGTAAAACAGTTTACGGTTTTTCCCATAACGTTTCCGACCGTCGTGGTGTAATTTACGCGGAAAAATGCCGACATGTGCAGTTAAATGGTGCAAACACAGCACGGAATCTAAGAAAAAGCGCGGAGAAGTATCATTTCATTCATAAGTGGTCTAAAAACTACATATTTTTAATATTTCACAAACACGAAAATAGATAACATTGACAGTACTAAGTGTTGCCAGTACCTTATTGTGAATTACTTTATATGTGGGAAATAACTTGCAAGTAAAATTAGATATTGATTATGTGTTTTATTTGAATATAACAGAAATAATAGCTACGTACGAGTAACATTAAATTGAAATATTATAATATTATTAAATTATAATTAAATTTTGGAAATATTTTTTTCAGTCGAATCATAAGGGGTAAATAATAATAATCACCTTCAAAATATTCATACGTAAATATCGACGTAACTTTTGCGTCACTTTACTTTTGGAAGGAATACATTGTCTCTTTCTTGTCAGTAACTTAATCATGGCGGACCAAACACGAAAAATAATGAAACAATAATATCTCCTCATTTACTTGTGATTTGTGATTCCATGAAGCTTGTTTATTTATTTTTGTTTAATTTGTACATTTACGGATTTAGTAAATCATTGTTATAACAATTGTATATTTTATGTTTGTTGTTGTCACTGTCATATATTTTCTTCTGTATATTTTTTGTTAATTTTTAATATATTTTACTTTTTATTGCTTATTAGTTATGGGGTGCGTTGACTATATTTCATAAATAAACATTACTTTCGTAATTCACATTTAATTTAATCCCTTTTCCCTTGCTACTCTAAGCGCCTACTAAATTATACTACTAAGAAAACAATTCGTAATGTGGTGTAGATACAGACGACGGTATTGGTCATTTTATTGTTTGAATTCTTGAAAAATAGAACCTTTTTAGAGAAAGTTTACGTATAAATAACGAATACTACGTAATTAACATAATAAATAAATACGTAATTCAAACATTTTAGGGAGACTAGAACGGAGACGTGGCAACACTTTATTATTACGCACACAATTCCAACTGTCAAAACTGGCTTCATTTACTTGTATGGAGTGAGTTATCTTTACTTATCTATGATCGTGGCTGTTAACGTTATTATACCACTGCTGGGCATGGTCGTGTCTTCACAACTGAGAGAGGCATGAATTATTAAAGAAAGAAAGTATGGATTAACCCTTGCTAAGGTTTGGCCATATTAGACTCTAAGTGCCCTCCAAATTACGAAAATGCACATACAATGGCACTAGTAACCATTTAGTAAACTCAAACAGGAGGCCTACCACCATCTTGTAAAAACCATCATAGTTCAAGAAAGTTTTATTTCAATATTGCATTAATATTATTTTGTTTCTTACCACGACATCCTTAAAACATTTTCTCAATGTATAATTAAAATAATATTATTTTAAGAGATTGTAGTAACCCCCCAGTGCCTAATGTTTCTTAGTTTTATTTTAAGGTCCCTTACGATACTAAAATCGCAGTTTTATGCGCACTTTACAAATATTGCTTGTTCTACCTAATCTACTTTATTCTGGGAGGATTGCCATGCTCAACAATAAGACAGTAATGAGACCTTATCTAAAAATCTGAATCCATTTGAACCGCTTCTCTTGCGACTCGCGCCCAACTTGTGTCCGCCGACATAACTGTTTCTGTTATTACGAATCACAATTGTTAGAGCACAATGGATGAGCAGACGATGATTCGTTTTTTTTTTCGTTTATTATAATCGCTCTTAGGCTGATTACACGTTGTAAACTAATGTCTAAAGCAATAATTATCTTTAATATTTTGTACGAAAAGATAATACGAAAATTTGTACATGATAGCCACTTACGTTTTGTTTGTAATTGATTCAAGTAACGATGTTAATATGTCGACGTTTTGTTCGTATGTAATAGATTTGGGTAACGATCTAATTATGTCGATATCAGGTTTTTGTGTCAATAAGAAGTGAAATAGGCGCCATAAGGAGCTTCGTCCAATAACATTAGTTCCCTGAATGATTGAATTTTTCCTCAACATTCGGTCATTACAAAACTAAAATAATATAACATACAATGTTTGATCGCCCGTTTGATTACTGCTTTCGTGTCTAATTGAGCAATATATTATTGCTTTTTTGAGAAAAACTTCTTAAGAAATGTGTTAATTGTAACATGAAAGTTTGTAATATAAGTACACAGGATATGTCACCTTCTAATTTATTCAAATGTATGTAGATATAATAACGATATTATTGTAATAAATAACAGTTAGTAAGCAGCCTTATTAACTGCGCAAGCGCTGAGATTATCCCATGGCGGTAAAAATCAAAGCTTTGGTAGAAAACATATTTTTACGTTTATTTTTATGACCCTTCAAGCATAATTTCATTGGAAATAGTGTTTGGTATGTCCAATTCATTTTCCGTCTGAATTACTGGCCTGTAATCTGCCCTACATGATGGTGTCTTAATCTCTACTTATATGAAACTTACGGGGTCTTCGTATAACCCCGCGACTTTCCTTGCTTCTATCACTGGCATTAAAACACTTATCTTCTTTGAAGTTATCTGCTGGAGATGCTATACCCAAAGTAAAGAAAGTTACTATGCTATGGCGCTGACATTTGACATCAGGGTGTGTTAGTAACTCATCAGTTCGACTTCATGCATGTGAAGTTAATTATGCACGTCCACAGGCGGCGGCCGCTTTATAGATGGACTGCATGCTCGGATGCAGCAGTGATAACAGTGATAGGTTTAAATTCAACCTCTCGGTCGGAGAGACCGAGGTCCCAAGGAAGCATCTCTGATTTTTCAAAATTATGTGCATATTAGAAACGAATAATGACGCGTTACAGACACATCACACTTATTCATATACCAACCACATAATTGCTGGTTATTGAGTGAAGTAATGGAAAATGTCGTGGAAACCTGCTCGACTGAGAGTTAAAAAAATCTCAAGGGTGTGTGAAGTCTACCAATTCTCACTTGGCCAGTGTGGTAGCCTATGGCCTAATCCCTCTCACTCTGGAGAGAGACCCGGGCCTAGCAATGGGGCAGTAATGATTAGAAGACGATGATTTTCGATAGTTTCATCGCAAAAATAATGGTATAACTTTCCGAAATAATAGGACATGATATTCAGTTTTC
Source organism: Epargyreus clarus (assembly GCF_041222505.1). Taxonomy (NCBI): domain Eukaryota; kingdom Metazoa; phylum Arthropoda; class Insecta; order Lepidoptera; family Hesperiidae; genus Epargyreus; species Epargyreus clarus. Next base: position 10,789,279 of record NW_027332210.1, read on the forward strand.
GAAAATCTAAATGATTGTCTTCATTATTATTTTATATCAATTTACAGTTGCCAGATCTTAAAGTCATACTAGATAATGTGTCCCATAAACATCTCAATACTAAGTAGGTTTACTATTGTTCCATTTGTATTCATATTTGGACATCATTATCTTTTCAAATCTTTACGAATAAAGTGCCACGGTCGTCTATTTAAATATAATAGCTTTTATAAGCTCTAATGCTGTTTCATTTCTAAGCGCATAAATACAAAGTAGTGTTGCTTTTATTTGCCGTGTGTCATGCCGTTTGGTGGTCTAGAATTCTAGGATGGTGACATTCCTCTATCCATCGATGTTCTGAAAGGTGTAAGAGCCAGTATGGTTCAACCTCGGAAAATACCATCGTCACACCCATTTCTAGCGTGAAAATATTCTGAGTTTCAAAATATTTTCAGGCTTTCAAAAAAATGTAAGGCAGCCAGCACTTTTTTTTACATTTTTTTTTATAATATAATAGTAGCAGCCATGCGTGCAGTCCACCTGATGGTAAGTGGCTACTGCCGCCCATGGACATCTGTAATCAACCCCAGATAGAATTAGATTCATATCTGAGGTCGGACAGAGATGCGCAGCTAGCTCTGAGGACTAACTTTATGTTGTTATATTGTCCCTAAGAATTGGCAATGCATCCGACGCCTTGCTACATTTCTGTCACTAAGTGTCAGCTAAGTGATGACTTGATGACTACAGGAACATTTATTCCTTACGGAAGACTTATTTCTACCTTCTTAGACCTTTTGAAGGCAAATGGCACACACATATACCTTTTTATGGACAATAATTTGTAGATGTAGCTTGCATAATGGTCTGAAAAATAACTTTTATAAACTTTAACTTTAGTATTTTATTTAATGTTTTAAAAGCCTATGTATGATTGAAATAATAAACAGCTACTGTAAGCTTCGGGACTACAAAAACTTTAATAAATTATTATCAAAGTTGACAAATTAGAATGAAGTCACTTTTGTGTGTTTTACCACAAACATAAGACAATCATGAACTAGATAATATTTAACTGTGTAGTGTGTACCAACCAGTAGTTAACAGTAATGAGAAACAATAATCATGATGACTTACGAATTCGTCTCCGTTACTCACATCTGGGGTGGGAGAGTAACGGGGGAGTGACATGTGGGAATCAGATGCCATCTGATCTCGTTTTTGTTCTATTCTAAGTGTTATGTACTGTTAAGTTACCTCATTTGTTTGCGCTTTGTAGCTGGTTTTAAAGGTTAAGATGATTTTGAGGAGGTGTTTTCGTGACGTGAGGGTCACCGCTGCCTATTTCAGCTAGCGCTGTAGCGCTGCTGTGTGCTAATTTAAATAATGTAATAATAAAGGTTCACTTTACACATTATATTTTAAAAGGTGGCAAAAATCCGTGACCAACTTAAGGTAAGAGTTTAGTCCCATTCAGAAGTGATTACAAGTATAGTCCGCGTAAATCTGCTAGTCCGCTCTGAATTATAAATGAATCGCGTCGCCATAGCATATTGTATGACTACGCCTGCTCGCAACGACTTCAGAGCGGACTAGCAGTTTGGCGCGGACTATATCCAAGTAATTATTGTGATCTTCAGTTGAACTGCATGCTCATTGGCAATTTCATAAAAATATTTGTGATCAGTTTAAAACATTATTGAAAAATTTGCAAAAGGGCGTTTGCATGTAGGCATTTAAGGTCCCATAGCATCACGTTATAACGACCTCTTTTGCAAAATTTCATGTTTCTTTATTTAGGCTGTATGTTATCAGGCATCATGATAACTTTTTTAATTAATTCTTTCTATACACTTTTTTCAATATTCAGTATAATATATTAAAGATATATATTATTATTATCGGTTCCTAGAATCTAGAAACATCCGACATACGAGCTCTACACACAAATACACACACACATCAACACTTACTTTACTGGTTGCTTTTCACTCTGCACCTGATTTATGTGGCTTTCTGGCTGGTTTTACATATGTATGTGCATTCTTGTATTGACTACTAGGTATCTTTGACCCACTTCCAAAAATTCCATACATATCTAAAAATAACTTGTTATATTTATTTTATTTAATTAAAGTAAAGTTGGGACCCAAAAATTAAGACAAAGTCATATTAGGCCATGGTAAGCTATATTTTTACACCTTTTAGTAAATGACTGAATCTTTTATGGTTGGAATGTGGTACCATTGTCACACTTAAATACGCCTTATGTAATATGTAGCAGTAGTGTGGCATTGATTGTAGATAGTGATAAAGCCTGGTTACAAGAGGCATTCCACCTTAGTCCTCAGATCCTCACATCCAATCTCAGATAGATTTCCGAATCTATTTAGAGTTAATAACGTGTCCTCTTTAAAAAAAAACCTTCTCAAAGTTTGCAAAGTCCATCAATTCGCATTTGACCAGCGCAGTGGACTGTTGCGTAAACCTTCTCATTCTAAAAGGAGTCCCGTGCCTTGCATGGGACAGTTATGATGATGATAAAATATTACTAGGCAGTATCCACTTACGAGGCAATTTTGTAGAAAACGTGGTCAAGAAAACCAACCTATATAATATTTAACACCTGTTGAATATTTATTAATCATTTATAATTATTTTAAAAATCTTCAAAAAATCTACCCAATTTTAAATTCCTAGAAAACAAGGTCAAAAAGACTAATCTACGAGTATATAATATTTAACACCTGTTGAATAATTATTTTTAAAACCTTGAAAAAATCGCCAACCCTACTGCGATAAGGGAACCAGCTAACGAGTAAGCAATTATAACTTTCTACCGGCGGGTCACGACAGATTTATTGGCGTTTATTGATTCCACATACCATCCGTTATGATAGCAATCCGACACCGTCGCACCTTTTGAAAATCAAAATCGAAATATTTTATTCAAAGTAGATCATTTAAAAGCACTGATAGTCTAGTCTAGTCTAGTCTAGGCTAAGAAACTCGGCCTCTCGATCGAGGGTCCGAGGTTCCAATCCCAAGCACGCACCTCTGATTTTTCAAAGTTATGTGCGTATTAGAAAATTAGAAATTCATTATCACTTGCTTAAACGGTGAAGAAAAACATCGTGAGGAAACCTGTACACGTGAGAGATTTATAAAAAAAATAATCTCAGAGGTGTGTGAAGTCTACCAGTACGCACTTGGCCAGCGCGGAGGACTATGGCCTAATCAGACAGTAATTGGTTGATAATGATGATGATGATGAGATCCTTTACGGAATATTTTTTATCTCAAGGAACTGAACGGATGTCGTTATGAAGAAGAGGCGACGAAAGAGTCTCCATACAACACATGTTTTAAAAAACTAAAATGATAATATACGATATCATCTAAACTAAAGCAGCATTTTATGAAACGTTATTAGCAATCGAACGTGTAATCCACCTGATAATGGATCCCTGTCGTCCATAACAATCAATAAGTAACTCCACATTATAGTACAGGAGTTCCACCTGAAGCCGAACATATTTTTTTTATAATATCGGAGTAGCAGACGAGCATGCAGTCCACCTGATGGTAAGTGGCTCCTGCCGCTGCCCCTGAGGACTAACTTACTAGCTTAGCTTAGCCTAGCTTAACGCTTTCTACACTCACAGCCCCACACTAGGATTCCCTGTGTCGTGGGTGCCATGGACACACACATAGACACAAGTATGTCTCCCTTACCACACCCTTCATAACAAATCACAGCAGCGCCTAACACTGCTGTTATTAGGCAGAAAAAGGTGTGGCAGTGGTGCCGCCGGAGTCGAACTACAAAGGGTTCTACCACCTTCAACATATTTATTTGGCCACTTTTGGACAAAATGTGTGCCTCTTATATATGTCAGCCGGCTTCCATACCCTTTCATTAAACGGGTTCTAAAACTGTGTGTGACAGTGGTACTACCCAAGTAGAAATCGATTCTACTGTGTTATGGATTTTTTACTAGAGAATCTGATTCATTAGCAGTTACTATCACCGTAGGATAGTGTTAATAGGATTAAGGACCTACCCAAAGTTAGTCACAAATGCATTTGTACCACTGAGAATAAAGTGACAATGACAAGTATGTGTTTTGTCTTACAAAACTCATCAGAACACAGTAGCGCTTAAAATTGCCGTTAAACAGACAATCAGAAATAAGTGTGACAGTCTAGCCTACATACCATTTACTAGTTATTACTAGTATACAGTAATCGAGTACATAGTCACAAGTAAAAGTAAGTTTATATAAAATCAATCTGCGAAGTAATCGAGAGTAAGCAATAAACATCAGTTATACCGATAAAAAGTAATAAGGCACTAGATTACTGGTTTAATGGTCGCATCTGGAGGAAAGTAATCTATTTGTCGTTAACACAGTCAGTTTTTGTTTAATATTACTAGTTATGATATCTTGTTTTCAGACCAAAAAAGTAAAATGTGAACAATGTGAAGTTATGAACATTGAAGGTGGTAGAATCCTCTGTGGTTCGACTCCGACGGCACCAACATTACTCCATTTCTGCCTTATAACAGATGTGATAGGCGCAGCTGTGTTCTGGCTTGTAGGGTGTGGTAAGAGAGACATACTTTTCCTAGGCATTCCAGCTTAGTACTCAAGGAGCGAATCTATAGAGGACTTTAGGTAGGAAAATAATCTTATCTTATTTTTTGCAGATGTCCATGGGCAGTAGTCACGATCAGGTGGGCGTGAAGATAGGATTAGGAAAAATAGGATTGATACAGTCACACAAGCGGTCGGCCGCACGCCTGAGAAGTAAGTTGACTATGACATGGGGCTCTTCAAAAAAGGTGTAAAAAGAGCGCTCCTCCAAAGCCGGTGATGCACTGACGACTACTCTGGTGTTGCAAATGTCCATAGGCGACGGTGACTGCTTTCCATCAGGTAGCCCGTCTGCCTCATCGTTAGGTATAATTACAAAAAAAAAGGTTGAAGAGCCTTGCATAAGTGTCTCTCCCTTACAATACATGAGTTTCATGTCATAAAATCCAATCTTAGCAATGATTGCAATGTTGCATGATTTGCATATGCACACACATCCCATAGGTCACTTTACATAACACAAACAAACATGTAAGTAACTTTACATAATACATGCGTAAGCCGTATATATGTTATGTATAGTGACTTAACCAAAATCTGACCCTGCTCGCTGCAACTTGGTGTAATAACATAATTTACCTGAAAATATTTTACAGGTTGCAACAGTACCGGCCCACCTCTACCCCTAATAGTCAGGAGTAGCGACGCTCTGATCGATCTTATGTATTGCTCTAATTCTGTATAGTGTTGATTAACATAGATATAGTGTAGCGAAAAAAATCTAAGTCTATGTTGATTACAGATGTCTGTGATAAACGGTAACTACTTACCATCAAGCGAGCTACATACTCGTTTTCTATTTCGATCTTTGTTTTTTGACATTATTTTATTATATTACAACTAGCTGACCCGGCAAACGTTGTGTTGCCAGGTAAATAAAAAAAATGTTAAGGGTGAACAACCCTTATCACTTAGGAGTAGGAAAAATAGATAGTAGCCGATTCTCAGACCTACTGAATATGCATATAAAACTTGGTGAAAATCGGTAAAGCCGTTTCGGAGGAGTACGGTAACTAACATTATGACACGAGAATTTTATATTTCAATCTTATAAAATAATACATAAAATTTCATTCCCAGAATGGACATAAAAATAATTCAAAAACTTACCACAACAAAAATTAATCCAAAAAGCACAACGAAGTCGCACTGCGTCCGAAAAACAAAACACAACACAAAGTTTGTTTACAACTTACAAACACTTCAACAGTCGAAAGTGTATCACGTGCAGTCCATAAACTTAAGTAAGTGCAAAGTGTTTAAGTTTAAAGTGTTTAAAGTGTGTTATGTTATCAAAGTGATTTATATCGACGCGTGAAGCCCGCGCGTCGCGTCGGTGACGAATGATGTTATGAGATGGAGCGAGGGAGCTTCTACGTGAAAGCTTTGGATCGCTTCATACAATACGTAGCCATTAATTGAATATTAATGTGCGATTTGATTCTTATTATTTCATATGTCTAGATCATTTTATTTCTTATATTTAAAATGTGAAAGCTGTTTCATACCGTTTTAAGTTAAGTTGTATTACTTACCCTTTACTAAATTCTTTTTTGAATTTATATTTTGACACATACCTTCACTAAAGTTAGTTTTCATTTCAATTGTAAATTAAATTATTCAAAATAGCTCTCAGGAGAAGGCAATTCGTCAGAAACCAACTTCAAATAGGAATCCAAACTTATTTAGAGTTCTGTGTAAGTCTCCATAGACAGAATAATAAATATTAAAAAACATTTTTTTAGGTATATTTTGAGAGTTTCTGTCGCCGCTTACTTTCCATAACAAAACCCATGCGAGGTGTGATCGATTATTGAAGTTCAAAAAGAATAATGTATAAAAAATCAATAATTTTTTTTTTATTTCATTGATTAGATTTGAGCAGAGGCTATTTACCATCGAGTTGGCTGCATTCTCAATTCCTTCTTCATTTATATCAAAATAAATATTACCGATATAATATGTGTATACTGATATCGATATTGAGCTTCTGCATAACGCGGTCCAGCAACAGGTGTTGCAGCTTCCGCGGTGCGTCACGCCTCGCTCGTTCGATTCCCGCCTGAAGCTGCATGCGGTTACTGGATAACTTAGTGCATTTCACTTCGGAACTCTACTTGGTACGGTAAATACTAATCATTATTTATAATCGTAGTAAACGCTGATGTGTGTGTGATCACTCAAGTATACTTGTAAGAGTCGTTTTAACCTCAAAGGAAGCAGATGACAGTTCATCTACTTCCTTTGAGGTCTGTCTACAGATGATAAGCGTAGCAAGTGATGATAAATGGGACGTTCATGATAAGATATAAGGCAATAGTTAAAGTATATAACTCCTGCAAGGATTTTTTTTTATGTTGGCAGTATTTTAGATATTAATTACATTAAGTTATTTCAAGACTAAAGGTAACTAAGCATCTAATTAAAATATCTTTTTTTTATAATATAGCAGTAGCAGACGAGCATGCAGTCAACCTGATGATAAGTAGCTACTGCCGCCCATGGACATCTGTAATCAACCCCAGATAGGATTAAATATTCCTAATCCTACTAGAGGTCGGGCACAGATGCGCCGCTACCCTTGAGGACTAAGCTGGAACGCCTCGGAAAAGTATATATCCTTTACCACACCCTTCAAATGGGAACACGGCAGCGCCTAACACTGGTGTTATTAGGCAGAAATAGGTGTGGCGGTGGTGCCGCCGGAGTCGAACCACAAAGGATTCTACCACCTTCTAACACATCAATATCACATTCTTTCGAAAGATTTAGTTAATACTTTCTGTTGTTCTTTCTAGTTTTGATATCAATACCGCGGAAATTCACTTTAGCATTGACTCGTTTAGTGACTTTAGATTGACATGACATCGTTACTCATAATTTATTGTTTTTCTTTATATGTACTTTGCGTTATTAATATAAATAATAACATATTTCATATTAACACCATAGATAAGTATAGATATCTCACCGCCTTGTAATTGAAGGAAGCCATTAAATGACTTACACGGTTGACAATTCTGTCAGCCAGTTAATGGCTGTCATGGTGTAATTTTCGCGGAATAATGCCGACATGCGCAATTAAGACACGAAATCGAAGAAAAAGTGCGGAGAAATATCGTTTCGTTCGTAAATGTTCCAAAAACTACATTTTTTAAATATTTTTCAAGCACGAAAATAGATGATGACAGTGTCAATTGTCAAAAGGTTACATTTTCTTGATCGCAGCGAGTAATCTTCACTAATCTATGATTAACGCTGATTTTTCGTTCGACTGCTGGGCATAGTATCTCCCAATGCCCATCTTACACACTAGGGGGAAGTCGGGAATTTTGGTGACTTACAGAAATCAAATGTTTTTAAACTGCTCATAAGGCCTCCTACAAGATAGCACTATACCCATTGGACCATAACCGAGACCAAGGGCTTAGCTTGCCCTCCAAAGTACGGAAGATGTTTAACCATTAACCATATTTATCATATTAACTACGGTTCAAATTATAACGAGCTGCTAATATATGTAACCGGATGAAGGAAGCCAGATTATAACTATATCGTAATTGTGTTGGCAAATCATCGCATTAATTATATGTAACCTCGGTGCGAGGTCTACTAACGAAACTGGCTGAATATAAAAAAAATGCTTATTATAATGATGTAATCATCTACCCATTACTGTCCCACTGGGCACGTCCTGTCCACCACGCTGCGCCAAGTGCGAGTTGGTAGTCACATATAATCCGAGCCAAACTGCTAGTCCGCTCTAAAGTTGTTGCGAGAAGGTTTAGTCGTACAATTTGCTGTGGCGACGCGACAGTGGGACAATAATGGGTTGATGACGTGACGACATGACGGTGTTTGAAAGATGGTAGGGGCAGCGTGAAGCAGAGTAGAAGGGTGTGGCTTACATATGAGGCGACAATTTAGCCTTAAAAATGGCAACACATCAGTGATTGGCTTCAGGGGGTTACTAGCATCTCTTAACACAATATTATTTTAATCATACTTTTACTTTTTTGGCAGGAAAATTTTTAGCAAAATATGACAATTTCAGTTGATTTTATACAATGGATAAGCCAAAAATTAATAAGGGTTTAAATTTGTTTAACTGTGTATAACGGAATTTTTTACTGTTTTAAGGAGGAAATAGAACTTTCCTGAACTATGATGTTTTTTAAAAGATGGTGGTAGGCCCCCAGGTGGTAAAGTTTGTCACATATGTTTATTGGGAGCAGTGACCACATACTATCAACAGGTGGACTGCAAACTTGTCTACTCCAATCTTATTCATTTGTTAAAAAAAATGCTAACATTAATTATACATTCGGATTTAACATATCCCATTCCTTTAGTTAGATATGTAACCGTGTTTAATATTTGTAGTTACATTGAATAACATACAGTAAAAGGCGTAGAAGGCAGTTACATAATACATTATAGTACAAGACCCGACCACGTAATGTCCATCTGATTCATAACCAAATTATTTTTATATAAGGATTATTAAAAGATACTTAGTCCGAGTTTTTTCAAAATATAAAAAATATAATCATAAAAAATATTTATGAATAATATTTTTTATTCCTCGTCAATAAAGTACCGAAAAAATTTAATTAAGTCTTATTCGTTCATTAAGATAGGTACTTAAATAAACCAATTACATATTAAGCTCATTTTTTGACAAAATTTTAAACGTTGATAGCCCTTAACATAAGTGTTATATGACTGATTATATAACATACATTGTTATATAATTGGCCAAGGGCGAATCTAAGTACCACGCCAGGTTCCGTACCACCAAAATTATTTTTAGTATTTTTATATATAATAGCAGTTTTAAAAATAAATGCATTACGAAAATTTGAATTGGATACGTATTGCGGCTCAATAGATAGAATAGTTTTTGTATAGCGACCCCCGGTCATTTTCTGTTTTTTTTTTTTATTTTTAGGATCTGTTATTTTAGCGGGCGTCATACATATTTTATATTGTCTGTAAAAAAATCAAGTGTCCTATCGATTATGGTCCAAATGATAAAACCCTGTGTCAGACGGACACATACCGGAGTCTAAATAACACGGGTTTCGTTTTTACACTTCGAGTACGGAACCCGAAAAAGCAGATGGATCTTCAAACCACGCAGTCGACTCTCAGACTACAAATCGAATCCCGAGCTCAGACAATACTCTACTGCTGTCTTCCTAAAATTGCTTAATCATGAGGTCATTGACACTTTGTCTAGTCAAACAGTGATCTGAACAACATCTCTCGATCGAGATCGACGATCTATGAGATACTGACACGTTTCTAATAAAGATGTTTATCTGTGATGAAAGAGTATTGTTGTATCTTTTGTAACAGTAATGTTGATAATAATGTTGTTGTATGTTAGAATTCAATTCGCAAGCTTTTTGATTTTTTTTATAATTTAGGGTTAACAGACGAGCATGCAGTCCATCTGACGGTAAGTGGCTACAACATAGACATCTATAATCAACCCCAGATATTATTAAATTCCTACCTGAGGTCGGCCACAGATGCGCCGCTATCTCAAAAGACAAAGCTGGAACGCCTCGGAAAAGAATCTCACCCTTATTACACTGTTCAAACCAAAACACAGCAGATCTGATCACCCAGATCCAACAGAAAACAGAAATATAAATCATTTAAACATCAGTTTAGCCGGGGATCGAACTTGGAACTCTCTACGTGTCCGATGGCGACCGCTTCGACACGCGGGTCGACAATTAACACTAAAAACGATGGAAAATATATTTAAAGTTAACGTGGTAGTAGTGGCGATAGTGGCAAAACACTTACTTACTGAAAGGAAACCCGTGTCCAATAATGACACATAACAATATGATAATGATGTTATGTGTCATTATCATGATACAGTTATCTTAAGATCTACCTACTATCTGTTACAGTTACAATCAGATAAATATATTTTATAACATTAATAGACACTAATTAGAACAAACAGTCTGCAATATAGGAAGATATTTATATGAAACATACTGTTAATTCATAAAATAAGAAGGTTTAACAGAAACACATAAAACTCTTTGCTAAAATTAATCCAACCGTATTATTAAGCTAGAGGTCACGGATATATTTTGGTTTGATGTGATGCTAATAACTTGTTAGAAGAAGATAGATGGACATAAATAAAAACGATATAAAAAAGAAGAAGATAAAAAAGTTAGATGGAGTTAGTGAGCATGAACTGGGCCTTATTTTGTGTAGCTACTGAACTTCACATGATGACTTTATTTACTTTTAAAAACAGAAGTGCTACACTAGTCATCTAAAACATAAACTGAATAACAAATTAATTAAATTAATTAATTATAAATAATTATTAATAAATGAATTATTTAAATCGCAAACAAAGTTGCGTGCCTCCACTAGTTACGTTACAACGAAAAACCGGCAAAAAATTAAGTGTCAATACTTGAACGTATTACCTAATCGACAAGTAACTTTCATTAAACGAAACCAACTAATAGGCAGGATGTAAGATTACATTGGCTTATGCAATTTAAAAAGTAAAAAGTCAAGATGGCGTGCCCAATATGGCGCGTGTTCCCGCCACAGCTGACCTTAAGGTTAACTTTCTCGAAGCGAGTGCATCACAATTATTCGCGTTTATTTTAATGTAACAAGTAGATTGGTATGTCGACAATGGCACATGACCAATATGTGCAAGGTTGCTTTATTATGCATCATAAATTTATTATAAGTTACAACTTTATTATTACACACATAAAAGTACATTTTATGGTCAATATATTACTGAGTGACCAATAAAAAGGTCTTCAATATTATTGTGTATAAGATACACAAAATTTTGTTTCCTTCGAATTAAGTTACAATCTTTTACGACTACGAAATTACACTGAACCTTGAATTGTTCTTCCTTATTTTTTATTACATTAAAATGAGTTATATTTTAAGGAAAGCGTACAGCAAATAAAGATCACATGAAGCGGTCACAACTAAGGCAGAAATTCTACGGATTAAGTTGGAACGCCTTATAATGTTTTCTTTGTAAATGTTTTCTTTCCCAGACTCTCCTGGAACTCTAGTACAGTAAATGATACCAATACTTTAAGTATAGCAAGACTAAAGTGGTATAAGGCAAAAATATTGTTTTATTACATTCCTTATTTATTAAATAGCAGACGAGCATGCAGTCCATCTGATGGTAAGTGGCTACTTCCGCCCATGGACATCTGTAATCAACCCCAGGTAGGATTAGATATTCCTACCTGAGGTCGGCCACAGATGCGCCGATACCCCTGAGGACTAAGCTGGAACGCCTCGGAAAAGTCTGTTTCCCTTACCACACCCTTCAAACCGAAACACAGCAGCGCCTAACACTGCTGTTATTAGGTAGAAATAGGTGTGGCGGTGGTGCCGCCGGAGTCGAACCACAAAGGGTTCTACCACCCTCGAAGGTATTTTAAACAAAGTGTTCTTACTTAATCCTCAATACCAACGCATGTGTGGCCGAATCTAGAAAGACTCCAAGCTTATTGGGAGTTAATTACAAATGTCCATTGGCGGTATTAGATATTACTTACCAAGCCGATATGCGCATTCACTATTTCAATCCCATAGAAAAAACCTTAGATATCGCTGTCTTCAAAAAGCTATCTACAATTAATTACCCGTCGTTAATAAGCCAAATTTTACACCATGGCACTAATAATTCATTAGCTATCCGATCCTCTAAGCCATGTTAATGACTCTCATATTATGCGCTGTCATATATAATTAGCGTACTTCACGGCATACTGTAATTAATACACCTGTTTGTTTTAATTATAATTTCATGTGACAGCCATTACTGGCACCTATGTCTAATTTACTTTCTAAATTGACCTGTTACGCAATTTTCAGATTCTGCTAAGATGATAGACAGACTGGTATTATTGTATATTTATTTCTATGGTATCTATATAAATAAATAGTAGTCGCGTCTGTTCGTTACTATATAATATGAACCTTTTATTGAATATGCGTTTAAACATTTTTTTTTCAAATCATGCCATATATTATTTATTGAATAATAACAAGGTTATATAAAGTACTATATTCGAAACAATAAAACTAAATACAAATTAAACTAAAAAATTAATCATCAAATTATACACTAATATAAACTTATTTACAAAATTTACATACATACAAAAAATAAATACAATAATATAAAAACTACTGGAAAATATTATCACCATCGCTGTCCTTGGACAAGGTACCGAAGATGCTGGCAGCATTTTAACTATACGAAAAAATGTATAATTGACTAACTTTTGTTCGCGGCTTTGCGCGCGTGATATTCGTCTATAACGTACTCTGTGTTAATTCAGGCCACAAACTATCTGCATATCATATTTCATCCAAACCCACTTACATAGTAGTTTTTAGTAGTAGTAACAAACATCCATCCATTCTTACAAATTTTCTCATTTTTATCATGTAGTAAGGTAATAACATATAATTATTATTACCTATACAGATAATCCGAGACCGCACCCAATGTTACCTAACTTTGTAAATTGGTTACCATTCACGCAAGCCTCTAGGCTATGTGTTTAGTAAAATATACATATTAAGGGTTTCACCCACGGCACTTATCCGGCGATATTATCATGACTACTATTCAGTATACATAGACATTATAGCTTTAGTAATAATACCTCAATGCATTATAGTGATATGTGGCCGGCTCGTGATCAGTCGCTACTGTGTTGGTACCTACTTGAATCTATGCAACAACTTAGCAATGAAAAGTAACACAGCATCACTCAGCAAATTGCAAATGTATCGTGGCAAAAATCCACTTCAACCCCTAAGTGACTTGCATCTGAAGTTTATTTATAATACTAATACTATTGTTAGTCTAACTTCGTCAAGAATCAATAAAGCCGAAACGGAGAAAGCGATCATTCAAGCAAGGTCCGTTCCAAGATCAATCACATCCATCCACTTGATGATTGAAGAAGTTTATCTGTCACGACTCGCAACAGGTTTCGCAAAACAAACAAACGGACAGGGAAAGCGAAAGAGCACGCGACAATTAATTATAATAATAAATCTCCGGCCAGTTTCGGGTGAAAGGTGCAGCTGGTAGGATGCGAGGAATGCATTCTCTGAGGTGTGACGTCATCGCTCGGTAATCTTTACTAGATCATCATTAGCCATTATATTTCATTTTATCAATGGTGGTATCAATGAATGGTCAAATCCGGTTCAAAGGACGAAAATTACATTATGTGTAAAAATATATGATCAAGCAAACGGCAAGATCTTAAATAGGCAGAAGTGTCACGTTTGCTTTTTTCTGTCAATATTCATTTAAATAAATAGTCTATCACAACATCCAAGTGCGGAATAACTTTTCACATCTTTGAGAACTATGTGCCAAACTTTTATCATTTTATTGTGTCTTAAATGTTATCCTTATTTAATTCCGTATTTATATCTTAAAAATCAGACCTGTGTAACCTACATTACACTACATAATCACTACTGTGCGTAACATTGCATAGACATAAACCATATAGACAACACACAATTTATAATACATTATTCAAATTTGATTCATATTGAATCTCTTTGAACGTCAACAATCCACCAGCCAAATCATTTGTCATATAATACCTATGACAATGAGATGATTAATAAAAAATATATTCATTTTAAATGCACATTTAAACTTAACATTAATCTGAACGAAGAAAGTAATGGTCAAAAACAATTGTAGATTACACTCATTACAGGAAGCCTGATAATTAAATTCATTAACAATGAAATGCAACCAGAACTTTCCAAGGCATGATAGCCCTTCACTGCATTCCTCAGTAATACCACCATGCAACACATGTAAAGACAATGTATGGAAAAGTTATGGGGGTAATGTACTTATGGAAAGCTTTTTTAAAATTATAAGCACTTGTAGACCTGCAGAGGGTACCCTTGTAGAGGTTTAAGCCCACCATCCCTTAAAATTTCGATGGTGTTAGAACCCTGTGTTGTTCGTCCGGATGAACTACCGCCACTTTTTCTGCCTAATAATAGCAATTTAAACGTTGCTGTGTTCTGAGAGTGGTTCGTACTTCAATCATCTCTTTTTCTGAAAAGGCCTAAAACCCGGAATTTTGTCAATGGAAATTCAAGAATATTTCTACGAAAATATTATGTAGGACTCATAAATGTTGATAGACTTTCATAACTTTGAAAACATTTAAAGAACTTCTTTCATAACAAATATTTTGGCATGGCATTTTTCAAAAACAGCACAAGAAAGTAACAAAAGAAGAAAGTCAAAAACCCTCTATCGTAACTCAGACACTTCCCAAAGTCAATCCGTCTTTATCAGCAATCTCCCATTAGTCGGCCACACATAGTTATAATAGTCGACCACTTTCCTTATGATTGGGATGTAATGACGATCTTGACATTGGCGTCACATCTTGATTTGGCCTACTAGCATTGTTACAATCAGTGCCATCGAAATGTAATTGTAATTACTATTACACGACCATTATTGTTACAAATAAAATTATAAGCTGTTAGCGTTGTTTGAAAATGGATGGTCTACTTAGATTATTATGGTATTTTAGAACAGTTTTGTAAATTTTCTTAACATGATAGTGATAATGGATGTCTGGGTTTATACTGTTTGTAAAGTAAGAACAAGTAACAATGACTAATATTATAGAAAATGTTTTATCCAAGTTCTGGAAAGCGATAATAGTTTGAGACTTATGAATCTCTTCAACATTCATACATTTAAATATTATTACACCCATGAATTTAATTTCCATTTTAATAAAACACTTATTTCGGATTTAAAAACAGTATTAACCTGGTAAGTTGATTACAAAAACAGTGACGAAACTTATTGAATATTACAAAATAAATAGATGATTTCTTATTTGACTGAATATTTCTACCATATATTTCGATGTCTTGTCAACTATACTTTTCTCGAATCATCATCGAAACAGTTACACCTTTAAAAATATTTTTGCAATATATAGCAATGCAGTTTTGTTTTTTTTGTATCAAAAACTCTTGTCCTCTCTCTAAGCGAAGTGTTTGAGCGGTAACATATTATAACTACTACCATCAAAGCTACTATCACACACAAAACTGTATCTGCAGACATGTCACAAACAACTTTTGACGTAAGACCTTTCTGAATAAGAGCAGTGAGAGTTGAGCGAAGCCGAAGTATGCCACTGGTCAGCCGCGGTATTCCAATAAAATTTGAATAATCACAGCGCTGACCGCCATCTATCGATAATAAGTGAAAGTTATCAGTGTTTGGACTGGTTTCACCGTGAGCGAGATGCGCGAAATATGTTTAGTGTTGCTATCTAATCTAAATCGTTATAAAATTGAAATAGATTCTTGAATATAATGTCCAAACGTTCTCCGATGCCCATGCAGTGATTTTAAGTATTAGGTAATCTGTAAAAATTATGTTTTATCTTCAGGTAACCTATAAAAATTATCAACAATATCCATCAAAACCATTTCTTTAAAAGTATGCCACACTCTTGCATTACATATTTTGCCACGAAAAGAAGTCATTTACTTTTACCTTGCATGTACAACTAATAACTAAATAATACACTTAGATATCTCCTACGTAGTTAATATCCTCCTCTCCTCCAGTTGATTACATTGATAGAAGTGATAATTAATATTTAATACATATATCTTTGAAAACTCAGCGATCTATTTGTAACGGGAATGTCGGACACCTCGATTGATAGATCGATATTAAACCGCTAGGAATTCACTGTTTTTTGCAAATGATATAGTCTGCGCCAAACTACTAGTCCGCGCTTAAGTTGTTGCGAGCAAGTGCAGTCTAGGGTTGTTGCGAATATCAGCATCACCATCAGCATCCGCTGATTATCAGCTTTCTTTTACATATCAGCATCAGCATCCGCATCCGCAACAAAAGATGCTGATATTTAATGCTGATATTGAAATTGTAACGTGTTCGTTGAAGGCGGGACCGAGCTTAAATCACGTGGAGTTTTAGCCAATCACAGAAGTTTATAAACACAAGTTGTCATCAAACAATCATTCGATTGTATTGACAACATAATTTGCTCAGACATCAATAACTTTCGATCATAGTTCAATCAATCAATAACAGAATTATGTATTCAATTCATAATGCCACAACCAGTGAAAAGTGCAATATGACCAAATATTTCGTTATTGAACAAAGATACGACACAGTGTTGTTTTTGTAAAAAAATATAACAAATAAATGCCGACTTCTGAGTCACTGCAGAGTGCAGAGTTGAGGGTAGCTGAAGTGGATGTTGGTTTGGCTCTGAAGTCGGTGCTAAATATATTTCGTTGGATAACGGCGTAAACAGCGTATTCAATATGAGCGCCGGCTTCGGAGATATGTGCTGAGCCAAAATTTGTTTCAGTTGTTTTTTGCTTTGTAGTGATATGGAAGTCGATTGTATTTTTTAATTATTTTTTTTTTCACCTTTTTTAGTGATGACATACTAAAAATCTTATAAATGCACTAGTCGCCCTTACGATTTTTGAAAGTTCCCCTCGATTTGTCTGGTCTGCCATCATCGAATCCTTATAATGGAACTACTTTGGAAATATATTTTTTTCCAACAAAATAAAAATCATCCAGTTCGGTTCATAAACGATAAAGTTATCCGCGAACACACATAAAAAAAGACATATATACGGTAGAATTGAGAAACCGCCTCATTTTGTGAAGTTGGTTAAAAAAGACTATTCTCGTAAGGGACGTACAAATACCTCAGTATAAAATATATTTATATTTAGTATTTTTAAATATCAGCATCAGCTGATATTAATCTGAAAAAATCAGCATCAGCATCAGCATCAGCTGATCTAGTAAAAACCTGCATCAGCAACAACCCTGGTGCAGTCATACAATTTGCTATGACGACGCGATTCATTTCTATATTCAGGCGGACTAGCAGTTTTATGCAGACCGTAACATAGTACAAAATCCCAATTCTTTGAGAAGCGATATTAACTTGCGCTATTAATATAGCTTACTGGTGATAATGGAACAAGAGACTAAAGCCCACAGGGGTTTTTATGTGCACCGTGTCGTGGTATGTGAATGTTATTGGGAGTATGTTATTTTCTGAGGATGGATAGCCCACACAGATCGGTATCTTGATCGATGCAACATATGGTCGGCTACCATAAGTGATTTATTAGTTGAATCTACCTGTACTCTTTGAAACTTACCTTCACTCTTCATTTTGTAATAGTCATATTTTGTGTTTATGTAATTGATTGAACTGACAGATATCTTAAAGGGGTTAAATAATTAGTACTTATATACGTACGGGAAGTATCTTCGTTTAATTTGCATTCATGTCTGTTTTATATACGAGTAATGTTTTTTTTTTCATGATAAAATATAATAATGTCAATGTGTCATTTTATAGGAAAAATATCTATATACCTATTGCATAGTTTGTGTATTGATAGCTTAAATGTTGTTATATAATGATAAGACTTTAGATAATGTAAAATAATATAATGTTGTAAATAGGTTTAATGTAGGTTTATGTATATAAACAACATTATGTTTATATTATATTACTAATTATTTTTGTTTCTTTTTTCATACCCTACATAAAGACTATAGATTAAATAGATATGGATAAATATATAGCACTATTAACAGAAATTACCGAGTCAATGACATTCACATAATTCCTCAATGACATACCGACACAACAGCGAGTAACTACATAAACACCCAGACCCAGAAGACTATATAATACAAAAATTAGAAGTCTTAAAAAACTCCATTAGTTAGAAATCGTTCGTATAACTCTACCATCGCTACATGGCTTCGAATTCTCTAACATATCTTACGCCGAAGTGTCACATTGATTATATTATCTGTCTCCAATTTGCAGTAAATGTATCGGAATGAATGCCTGATTAGTTTATAGATAAGGCGCCTGACACACTATTTTCGACCTTTCTACCTTGTTATAGTGTAATATCAACAGCACGTGCACTGTGTGGGTTGCCTATGAAGAACAACTTTCGCTTTTGTCTCCCAAGTCCACATGGTGTCAGGTTAACGTGTTTTTTATGCTTTACTGACTTTTTGTATGCTATATGATGCTTCTACGATATAAAACTAAATGCATCGTATGTGTTCACGTGAGAGAACTAGATTTATGAAAAAAAAACAATTCTATTGTGCTGAGTTTTGCTGTTTGATTATCTTATGCTTTCCTTAATTATAAATGTCCCCCATGCATCCCATGATGAGTGGATATTGCCACATAATAACCCCAGATACAATTTGTCTCTTAATACTTGTCTACCACTGATGTATAGTAATTAAAGAGGTCTAAGTTGAAGCCCCCTTGTACAAGCGTGTCTTCCATAACACACCCTTCTAACCAAAATACAAGAGCCCATGAAAAACATTGTTGTTAATAAGCTGAAATAAGTATGGCGTTGGTGCCGCCGGGTCTCCAACCACGGGTGGTTCCATCATCTTTTATTCAGCTTAAAATCTTGCAAACAAAGTGAATCTACAGTGCTTAGAAGAATAAGCATCTTTAATTATTTTTTATATGGTACAATATAATAACGCTCTCTATCATAGCCATTGTTGTCAGTAACATTAACTGTACACCTGACTTCTCTACAATAATACCACCGACGATTCCGTCATACGGTATCCCTATTCCCGTGTAATATAATAAATATTTCCGCATCTTATTTCCCTATGCGTGTGATAAGTTCCCAAAGCGCTGTCACACACCACACACCATAACAGTTACTGTCATTACTACGGGGAGCTCCCCCGCATACCGGTGGCCAAACTGGTTTGTTTTCCCATAGTGGCTGCCATAGAACACGTCATGACTAGAAATTGGTAGATACTTTGAATTCGAGCGAAAATAGAGAAATTAAATTAAACTAGATTATAGGAACTTGATCTGTGGATGCACATAGATATTGACAGGACCAATATTTCGTGATTGGAAAACGACCTAAACTAAAAAATTAACAAAAACTAGGCGAGATTGTCTCTCGTTTTTCTACCCGTCTGCGGAGAATATTGCTTTTCAAGCGCATGTACCTATCTCTTATTCTTTGACATTCCCTGCAGCCAAAATGGCTTTACGGATTTTAACATGATGTGTCGTTGGAAACGTCTAAATCGTGCGTATGATAATATATTCTAAGTAGTCGGGTTTTTCAATTTTTATTTGTAATATATGGGAAACTGGGGACACTTGATCCCCCCTTTTGTTTTTTGACCACTATTTGGTAAATATTGATCCGATTTTAGATATATTGGTACTGATATACGTGGAATTTCATTGTCTATACTAAGTATAAAAGCTAATAATATCGGTTTATAAATTTTGTAACCAGCCCACGAAAACTTCGTATAGGGAATGATATCATGTGTCCCATATATATGTCTGACTTGATCCCCCCCGTCTGGAACACTTGATCCTAAGGGAAATAAGTCTCCTATATTTTCATATGATACCAAAATGAAAAAAAAAATGGTTTAAATTGATTTATCATTGATTCATTCGCTTAGTAGGTAAAGTAGAAACAACAACAACAACAACTGTTAACTGTTTTGATAAATCATATGTACGAGTATCTATGTTTTCAGCTAACATTACTTAATGTTCCTATTATCACAGAATCTTATGGTAGATATTTTTTTTTTCTTGCACCTTCTATTGTTTTATATACTCTAGGCATATTGAATCTTAAAATTATTAAAAAATAAACATTAGTAGACGCTTGATCCGGTGGGATCATATCTCCCATAAGAAAGTGTACCATGTGTACCCTAGCTATACTGTGGTTATAAAAATATATTGTAAAAAAATCTACTACTATTAACACTATTCTATGAAACAGACGTTAAAAAACATAGATAATGAATAGTTTAAAAGTGATACTTACCCAAAATAAGTTTACTAACCAATTATTTAATCAAAATGAAAACTTACGAAAAAGATTTTCTTGCGACATGAAACACACAATTATCCGCCATCTGCTTGAATATCAAATTGGACAAGAGTACCGACTTTAGAAAGTTATAACGTATCATAAACAACCAATGTTGCCACACTAGCCACATATAGTGTTCACAGAAGCTCTGTAAATCCAGTGTACCTAGTCTCCCGCAAGGATCAAGTGTCCCCAGTTTCCCCTGTACTAGATGGCGCTACCTGTTCCCTGAATCGCGCTAACACTTGTACGCTGGAGCTTGTATAAGAGCTCAAGAGTTAAAAACTGTAATCATTCCTCAATATAGGTATAAGAATTATTTTTGTAAAACGATATACTATGTTAATCATAGGAATCGTTAGAAGCGCTTATCAATTTATAAAAAGGATAAATGTTATTGTATATAGGTACTTGACCTATGGGGGTCATAATAAATTGATATTACAATATTTTTACTTAAACTACGATCGAAAAACGCACTGCACAAATTACTATATCAGCGAGATTGACCCTTGTTTTTTTGTTGTCAGTAAGTATCATTATTTAAAATATATTTTTAATTACCTATTTTATTGTATGCGCCACATATGCTACCGAAGCACGGGTACGGATATCTATGTTTGATGCACTCTATGGAGAACATAAAGCAGGGTTGGCCAGAAACCGATTTTATTGTAGAAAGCACTGACCCAGCCTACATAACACGAAATATACTCGAATGGTGAGCATCTCTATTTATTATACAAAATTATAATACTTAACCTAATCAATTAGCATTTGACCATAAAATATAGAATTACCAATTATAAATTTAAAATGAATTTTCTCACACCTTTTTCTAAAAACAAGGTAAATGCAGATATTATTGTAAAATAGACAACTTTACCAAAAATCCTTTGTAGTATCTCTTTGGGGACTCAGGATCTTCAGGATCAGTAAAGTATCTCCTGTCACACTTTTGTGTTCTTGCCATTTTAATGTGTGAATTATCGGTCGTGTTAGTTTCCTCACATCATATAGATGATAGACAAGCATAGGCCTCCCTTAATTAATTTCTGCCCCTCCTCCGCCTTCTTCAAGCTCGTGTTAATCCATCCATTAATAGATGATTACTAGCTGACCCGGCAAACGTTGTGATGCCATATAAATAAAAAAATGTTAATGGTGAACAACCCTTAACACTTAGGGGTATGAAAAATAGATAGTAGTCGATTCTCAGACCTACTGAATATGCTTATAAAATTTGGTGAAAATCGGTAAAGCCGTTTCGGAGGAGTACGGTTACTAACATTGTGACACAAGAATTTTATATATAAGATATTAAAAGTATTAAGTATTAAATGCTCGAATTTGCTTTTCGAACTCTTACTAGTAGACGATCACTTTAGTTATACATCGCTTTTAATTACTTCGGAAGAATACGTCGTTGCTCATCTCCTAGATTTAATGAATATTTGCATTCTATAACATCCCCATAAAAAGAGGCTGTAATGAATGAATACGTGTCATAATAGTTCATATCTTAACTGGTGTAATCAATTGTAAAATAAAACACAATGTCAATGATATGTGGTTTAATATGTATCGCGGAACAATATACCACTATTGAAGACCTGAAGCTATGCCTCTTTAACTACTTATTTAACATTAACATTTAAAACCGCAACACTCACATAAGACTTATAAATTTACTGCTATAGATACTGTCTCAAAAGACTAAATTGGAATGTCTGACGTGCGACTTGATTCACGCTCTATGGTTCAAGCAGAAGTAGTTCACAATATCGGAAGACTAAAATCGAACGCTTCTTGTTTCAGAATGTTGCGCACATTTTAAAACATGTTAGTATTCTTGTTTGTTTCATAGTGAATGTAAATATTTTGTTATTGAACTATCTAGATTACACACAATTAATATTAAACATACACTTACCTAATTAACTGTTACATTAACACTGATATTTATTAAATAATTTAAATGAGATCAAAATTGTAATTTGATCTTAAACTAACCAAGCTATTAGAATAGGCTAAGAATAAACTCTGATTTAAAAATACGTACATTTTGATATTTGTATTACAATATTCTGCTCTTGTAGATTTACCATGAGCCAATCAACGATAAATGGCCATCCATTCCACATCTGCAACATTCTTAAATACAGTTGCCACAAACCAAACTCTGTACTTTAAAACCAGTGGCATTACTATAGCCGGAAAAGCAATGCCAATGCTGATCAGATCTGCCTGTGATAAAATTTTATTTACATTTTTAACTTTCTTATCATCAAAATTATTGTTATCACTCTGAAATTCAAACTTTAATATTTCAATAGCGACATATTTAAAATTTCAGAGGAAGTAATATGTGTGATATATATAGCACATAAACCTTACTCAGGTCTTATAAAGCTAAATATTTCAAATTTCCAACTCGAAGGTTACATTGAATAGTTACTTTTTTCAAAACTCACCGTTCTGGTTTCGACCCTGATTTTACTTAGTGAGTTTCTTGTTGATCATGTAGCAGTAGTAATACCCTCAATGGCTGGTGTTTCTGATAAGCACATCTTTACAAAAACAACTCCACAGAAACTAATTTCTAAGTACGATGTAAGGATAACAATTAACAAGAAGTCTAGTTCTGTTCATCTGTCTATCTACGTCAGCGTAATTCCACTTGGTAATCATAATCCTCGCGATAACCATGTTAACCATGTTTAAGGCAAACGTTAAGGTGTTAACGTTTGCCTTAACCATGTTATAATAACCTCACTGACTTAAACTTCATTGCTCATTTCAATCCACAAAAGACAAATAAGCGTTTCTTTGATTTAACTATTTGAATTAACGTCGACATCGATTTTATTTGTTTATATTAACGACATTTAGATGTTTGCCAGGAACGTTAGTAAAGTTACATTCAACGTTTGTGCTACAAGACTGATCAATCCACAATCTAAGTAGTACGACAAAAACGAGCGTTGAGATCACCAAATGGAAAGCACTGTTACTGATAAATTAACAATGATATAAGGAATGTTGCATCCTTGATCCAGAATTATTCGCTGACTGTAATCGTCAGCTGCTTGCTCCTGTTGGTCTCGAAGCGATCCATGGTCTTGATGTCCATGATCATCGTGATGGAGACGAAGAGACCCAGGGACATTATAGACGTCACGAATAATCCTGACCTGGAAATTATGAAAAGGAGAAAAAGTAAGGAGCAAAATATTGCAATGTTTCGCAACTTTTCGCCATCACTAAGGGTTGACAGGTGGAGAATGCCAATAAGCATTAAGTTCGCCCGTTGTAAACCTTAGGTTTACAGTAACGTATAACTAAATACATAAATAGTTGTAGAAATAGATGAACCCTTTATGGTTCAGATAGATAGCTCTATTATTACCACTCTGCATATTTCTAAGTGCATTAATAGTGTTAGCGCCGCCATCTTCAACATTAAGGAACGAGGTAGTACAGAAAAACTTGCTAACTTGCTTCTCAAGAGTGCAAATCTATGGTCAACTCCAGAGGAAACTTCAGACTATGACTATCTGCCCTTTAGTGCTACTTACCAAATGGGTACACTTGTGAAACCAATGCAGTCAAAAGCGTCAGCAAACTTCTCAGTGCTGTCCATGTATGGCTGCATCTGAAATCAGAAAAAAACAACAATATAATTACCAAATTATTAATTATTTATTAAACTGTCCTAATGAAAGAGTCGATAGTATCAAATAACAAAACAATAAAAATAAGTAATTTACCAAAACTTATTTCTGACCTACTTAAACGGTTGTATATGTAATCTACAGTATTCGGTACTATAGGTCTTAAATTAATTTGATTAACTACTAATTACTAGTACTTCTATTGCTAAAACTATACCTACCCGCACATTAGGCAACGTCAGAGTAGCTTCTTCCGAAGAGTAGACGAGAGGCAGCGAGCAGTGGTACGCGTGGCCCAGTACAGCAGACGGAGCATCAGGGGGCGCTGGTGCTTGCAGGTTCAGCCCGGTCGTTTCAAAGCTTCGCTTCACTTCCACGCCCACTGCTGTCCACCAGCCTGCCGATTGCTTGAAGCTGAACTCCAGTGTGATCTGGAAACGATGAAAACAATAATTTCACAAATGTTTTTGTTATAAGTGTTTCTAATATGATGTTGTGTATAGAATTCTACAACCAACCATAAGTTGAAGAAAAGTCGCATGCAGTATGCAAAGTCGAAAATAGATATTTTCCTAGGCTATGCTGAAGTAAATGTCTTAATTGCGCCATCGTAGTGTATTTACAAACTTTTATTCTGGCTTGATAATTTTCTGTATTTTTTTTTTAATTGTCAGTGGGAAGTATTTACCCTGTTCCTATTATTGTCACCATCAGCGAATCTGACAACGAGGATGGTGTACAGTCTCGTGGGTTTGACAGTGGCGACTCCCACCGGTGTATCCAGAACGGTCACGGTGTTATTTGACCAACGCAGCTCGGGCCAACCCGTGGAGTAGAAGAGAGCACCGTTGCCTGGTGGTCCTGGAATCATATAAATCATATAAAAAAGGTGCAAGGAGAGCTCTCTTCCAAAGCCGGCGAAGCACTGGCGACTCCTATGGTGTTGCAAATGTCTATAGGCGACGGTGACTGCCTCATCGTTAAGATATAAATGTAAACAAAATAAAAGTGAAGTCTTAATGAAGAAATCGTTAACTTTACTGTTAGATTGTTTGATGTATTTATGAGTGTAAGATTTTTATAAAAGTAGTACGAAATTTGCCCACAGGGGCCGCCGCCTTTAACTTTATTGCAAATTACCGGTGTAATCTGATTTAACCATTATGGAATGGCAGGTCCACTTTTTGAAGGCGATCTGTCTTCATGCTTATAGGAAACAAGGTATCACTGCAGTACATTTATATAGTAACAGTTATCAGTCCTACCTTAATTGGTTTAAGAGTTCTAATCTATACGTAGAGCCGCTGATTCTATAAAGATTATAGAAAAAGGAAAAGAAAGGAGTCATATCACATTTAGATACAAAATAAGAATAGAAAGTAAAGTAAATCAGGAGAAGTTGAGTGTTGAAACGCATATGAGAGATTTCACCTACATCATGTCTAGAAAAAGAAAACCTAGAGACTATATTTGTCGAAGTGACTTCTCGATGAAAGTGGAAGGATAGCTTCGAGATTTCTATTGACAGGTACCAAAAAACGTGTTCCTATAACTTGATCTATAGCCTGTTGCTTACTATGTTGCAGAATCTCTATTCAAGTCGTCTTATTTTATAGATCAAGGTCAGTATGGCGACTTACATTCTGAATATATTCGTAAAGAAATGTATGTTTTGATTTTATGCGTTTTTAGCGCTTTATGCATTTCTTAGCCGTAATAACATGTATGAACAAAATGCTAGTTACAAGAATAAGGGCTAGCCCCTACAGCATTCTAACGTATCGCTAGATATACGATTAATATATCGACATGCCACACTAGAACACATTTAATAAGGCTCCGATAAGATTAAAGTCCTACCTATAAGATAAGCGACAAATTGATCGCTACCCTGGAGGAAAAGCCTCATAAAGTCTCTCTCTTGCGACAACATTCAATCCAGAACACATCGCCACTAAACACTACTGTTGTTAGGCCAAAATAAGAATACGTATGATCATGGTGCCCTCATAGTAGTTCATCTTCAAAATTCAAGTCACCCGTAGCGTTATAAAGCGCGAACTTCTGCAGCGCCTTCACTGGTCTCTCCTCCTCAACAGGCGTGGTGCTGGTGGGCTCTTCCGTGGCCGCCTGCCGCCGCACGCGCGCCCAGTCGCCCTCCACGTAGTCTGCTGGCTGGGCTTGGGACACCGAATTTCCTGGAATTTAACAAGATCTAAATTCACCCGATTTTTAGCAGACAAAACAGTGGGTAAATTTATTATTAACAAAAACACGGTATGGAGTTATATAATATATCTAGATCAAAATATAGCTATAGATGAAATATAAAACCTTCAAAATGATAAGTTTACTTGCATAGGTATTATTTAAACAAGAGTATTTTTATGACACTAACTTATTTACATTACATTCTTCTGTTAATTTTCAACTCTCCCGCGGTGTTGAAATCCACCGAGACCGATTGCGAATTGTAAGCTTTTGCACACACAGAACGTTAAGACTATTATCCGAGGTTAGATACGTCAATTCATCGATTAATTTCTCGCCATCAAATATAAGATGAACTATAGTTACCCAAAATCCCCAGGACTCGCCCCGGTCCGTATATGTCCTGCAGACGAGCAAAGGTTTCTGTCATCTGGGCGTCGCGCTCTGACCACGGACCTTGAAGTGTTAATACCTGGAGACAAACACTTGCTCAACCTCTGGACTACTTTACAAAAAAGTTCTGATAGAAAGTAGTCAAATACGGCGCTTCATCACAATACCGCTTCCGGGTTATGGTGCTGTGAATATTACAGGTATATACTTGTATAACTTATTAGGCATTTAATTTAGGAAGCAGTGATTGCCTTAAGGCCGTTTGTCCACAGCCACCAAGCCGTCACCGTCAACCTGATGACGGCGCCGAAGTAGCGGTACTTACATTTACTATAGCCGCCTGTCCACCGCACGTCCGCCACCCGAGCACCGTCATATCGGCCGCCGATTTTTCGAGTAGATAGATCGAAAATAAACCGGCGATATCGCATCTCGGTGGACAATTTATCGCCGTCACGTCATATTAAAATTGGCCCGAAATTATGTCGTTCTCAGTGACGATTCGGTGACGGTGGCGGTGGACATCGTAGCGGTTGAAATTTGGCCTCTCGATCGAGGGATCCGAGGTTCGAGTCCCAGACACATAGCTCTGATTTTTTAAGTTATATACGTGTACGTCAATAATTTCCACTTGATATAAAGGTGACGCATTAGACTATGGCCTAATCCTTCTCATTTTGAGAGAAGACCCGTATCTAGTAGATAGTAAATGATTGACTACAGACTTTTAATTTAAATTCCTCGCTATAATATTATCAAGTAGTAAAAAAGGTTTACAGTAAAATCTCTATGAAAGTAAATATAGTCAAGGGCAAAATTTCATTCACTCGTTTTGTTGCTATAACGTTAACAGAGATTTGTTTTGTTTATTTTTCACTTCAATGTAATGCTCCGTTTTAGTAGGATTTAGTATTTATATCAGTTGTATATCTTATTCGATATTTAATTATACATGTACGTAGTTAAGAATATTAAAAACTAGATAATCTCAAACAAAAACAAAAAGACACTAACCTGCGTTTCATTGCTAATATAATCGGGGTGCACATCCAGAAAATCCTGTGGAAGTACCAGCGTAGTCAGACCTTCCAGCATCTTCCTGAGCCTTGGGAAATTTCCACTGGACAGGGGTACAGAATCCTGGTTGTTAAACACGACGATCGCAGCCTGCTCCTCATATATCTTCATCAATTCATCTTGATCTAGGTATTTCAGGGCCGGTCGCCGACATTTGTCGAGGGATTTGGGTCCAAAGAACAAGAATGGACCCTCTAAATTTGCGTAAACACAAATTAACCATGACGAGAGAATCACAAGCGTTCGTAAGCGCATTTTGCTGGGAGTATCTCTTCGTAATAACTCGAAGTCTACTGCTAGCTCAGGGAAGTAAGTATCGATTTGAGTTTTGCGCATGCGTTTTATGAAGCACTGTTTATATTGTAAAGTCTAGAGTTCTGCTTTTAACTTTTAGACTTCCCTAATATTTTTGTATTAAGAGAATTTAGTAAATATCGGAAGCTTATAAATCTAATTTATGTTTTTAAATAGGTATCGAACAAACATTCTGTGAACATACTGTGAATCTTAAGTACTATCCATGCTCGGATGTATTGCTGCTAATGAATGAAGAATTTAAACACTTTATATTAATATGTCTGTCATAGTTTCAAATCAACTTACAACAACTTTATCCATACCATAAAGAATAACGATACTTTTATACCTTTGATTTTGTAATTGGTACATCTAATGATAGTAGTACATATCTTTGTATTTACGTGGTTCAAAAAATTTGGAAAATATTGGGCTAATAATGTTAGTTATATATAGTGGGAAAGCAGTCTATTGTTTTAACACTCTGTGATGCTGCATAAAGCTAGATCTCTGATATCCGCATTTAGCGCAAAAAACAAACAAACTCCTAAATCAGCACTTTAGTATGAAGTGGTGCTTGATCTAGAAAGTCTATCTTAGATTTTGCTAGTGAAGATGACTGCCCCATTTAAAAATACTACCGGACACTGGTTTTACTAGATACCTACTATACATTAATGATTATACATTTCGAATCCTATTTGGCTACTGAATATTTTTTTATTACATAGGAGTAGCAGACACATGCTGTCCATCCGATGATAAGTGGCTACTGCCACTCATGGACATCTGTAATCAACCACATAGAATTAGATATTCCTACTAGTGGTAGGCCACAGGTGCGTCGCTACCCCTGAGGACTAAGCTAGAACGCCTGGGAAAAGTCACCACACCATTCAAATCAGAATACACCAGCGCTTAACACTGCTGTTATGATGTAGAAATAGGTGTGGGTGTGCTGCCATCAGACTCAAACCACAAAGAGTAATCGACCACCTTCAAAAACATTCAAATAATATTAGAACTTAACTAATGATCATTACGTTATTAATGTTAATTTCAATTTATTATTTGTCTAAAAGTTTTACTCTCTCACTATTTTAGATCGTATTATACTGTAGGTACTTGTATTTATAATGAAAAGCGCTCAATACCTTTATACCCATTGTTTTAAACATTATATGTTTTGTAGGTACATATTTATCGATTCACAATCTTCACTCAGAACAGAAAACTTAATCCGTCATTCAGTTTCTAGGACAGAAATGTTTGGCGTGGGCTTAAATACTAGAAATCCATTCTTCGCTCAGTCATAATCGGTACGTCTGTTTTTAATAATCAGTATATCCATTGTTTGGCCTAACAAAGATTGTTATCGATAGATTGTGCATTAATAACGAGCTTTAATGAATAGTTAACATTAAGGGTTAAAAATAACACGGTATAGAAATTTAATAAAAACTTTATGATACTTAATCAATTGTACAAAATTGTTGAGAATTTACAAGAATTATTTAATAATAAATAATGCGAGGTATAGTAGATATATCCAGCTCAGGGGACGTAGCAACGTGGCTGATGAGGGATGACGGGAGAAGAAGGATGTTTCTGAAAAACAAAACAACATTAAGCTTGTAACTGAAATTAATGACTTAAATAATATGACGCAATAGTGTTATAAAACAGCCATTGACTACAGTGTGCTGCGAAACAAAAAAGCTACAATGACAAATGAATTATCATTTGTCAAATACCGTTTTTTATTTATGATTACGTATTTAAAAAATAAGTAGGTACAATTAAAAAGTAAAAACAAAATAAAACGTAGTATAATTATTTTAATTTAGTGATAATATATCTTTCGAACATTTTTCTCCAAATATACTGGATCTGTTATTGTTATGACGTCCATATTAAAAAGTAAATAAATAGGTACCAAATTTCCATCTCGTTTGCCAAGATTACCAAGCCGTCAATCATGTAAGTTTAATGTTGTCGGAGACCTTATAGTTAGCTAGTTAACTTACTCTTCCTTTCATTGGGATCTGTGACACCACAAAGCTTATAGGACACGGTCCGCTTGCGCTTGGTGTCCACGAAGCCCGGGATGAAGATACTGGGGGAGTCCAACCGACCAGACGCTAGCAATCTGGAAGTAGATACCAAGTTTAAATATGACGTCGGTATAAATACAAATGACGTCAATCTGAATACAAATGACGTAGACTTCAATAGGAATGACGTCAACTGAAATACACATAATGTCCATTTAAATAAAACAGAAATGACGCCTGTGTTGATACCACTATTCTAATATGTTTTACAATTACTGTATCATACTAGACATGAGTAACCAATTTGTCAATCATCAGATAGTCATGAAAACCATGTGGTGGAAAAACAAGTGCAGTTGTGGTAAGTGAGATATATTTTTCAGAGGCTTTTTAACTTGGTCCTCAAGAGTAGCGTATCTGTGGCCGGACTCTGTAGGAATATCTAATCCTGTCTGGGGTTGATTACAGATGTCCATGGACGGCAGTAGCCACTTACCATCAGGTTGACTGCATGCTCGTCTGCTCCTCCTACACTATGTTCTCCATAACGAAACACCTTGTGAAGTGGTGGTCGATGTAATGACATTCAACAAGTGCTATGTAAAGAACCTATTTTGAATAAAGAAATTTTATTTATTTATAAAAAGTCAACCCGTACCTGGTGAAGTCGAGCTCCAGGCGGTTGGCGTCGGGCCCCGCGAAGTGCAGCAGCACCTGGATGCACGCGCCGGCGTGCAGCAGCCGCGTGCGCCGCGAGTCCACGCCCACCATCCACTCCGGGACACCCATCACCTTGCGGATGTCCGCGAGGAACGCACCCCTGCGGATGTCACATTTTAAAGATAAATACGAGAAAACTAATAGTAAATTGTCGATTAATCAATGAGTTTCTTGAGATGAGATGTAAGATAAGATAATAAATGTTGCGGACGAGTTAGATGAATTTCAAGGTAGAACAGAAGATTTTTAATGAAGAAAATTTTCTTAATATTAAAACGTCAGTTCAGTTTGAGCACATCTCAGCCAAAAAAATAAGCCACACAAACATGTGCTGCTTTCCCTAAAGATTGACTAAGCAAGAATATCTTTAAAAGAAACTCTCTAAGTATCGTCCATCAACTTTGAATAAACGATATCTTTATCCAGATGTATATACCACTTAAATTTCTGTCTTAAGTTACTACTTTGTGTCTTTTTATCTTTTAGAAACGACATCAAAATCTAATTTTAATATGAAGATGAAATAAATCACATGTAAATTTCATGCCTTAAATTAATACAAACATTCACTCACAGAACAAATCTAGGCGGTTTCATAATATTGACATATTTGATGATATCCTTATCGGGTTGGATGTTGGCGCAGGCGAACCGCTCGGAGGTCCTCTCCGGCCCGAAGATGACGATGGAGCGGCCCACCGCCGACACCGTGCCCTCTAGCGGGAAGTTGCTGTCCATGAACATCTGCCGCTCACCGCCCACCGCTGGGAAAGGAAGTTTTTTTAAGAAAACTAAAGTAGTTTTTGAACAAGTAATTAATTAAAAAATCAAAAAACCCGACTGCACTATAAAAGCTGAAGTAGAATTACCAAAAACGGTGATATAGGCCGTTTATTATTTTTATGCAGAAAGCCAAATATAAAGTTTTATAGTAGGTATCTGCTTCAAAATCAAAAGATGTTCAAACAATATTATCCTATTTTATTTATCCTCGTATTGCTCATTTACGCTATATAAAGAACCAGTATTAGTAAAATTCCAGCACTCTAAAGTTCTGCGGTTTCCCTTTGCGTTGATCTTTATCGCAGCAACACTACTCATTTAGTCAGACAGTCATCTCGATGAGTTATATATATGTATATATTATAAAATGTATGTGTAATCTCTTTTAAGTTCCTTCATTTATTTTGATATCCTACTCGATAGGTTTGATTAACTTTTTTCAAAAGGTGTTACTATTTCGCAAAACAATCCACCATTTACGCTCCATAAAATATATAACTTCAGTTATTCAAAGTTCCGGTCATTATTTTACCTCGTAATGGGTAGAATTACATTATTTTTATCCAACAAGCCAAATACAAAATTTCATAGTGTTTGCTTCAAAATTGACGATTGTTTAATTGAACTTTTTACCCTTATTTTACCCTCTACGGGGTTAATTTTTCGGATGGGGATAAATAGGTGTGTCCTTGTTCCTATCCAGAAAGCCAAATATTAAATTTTGTAGCAGTTGCTACAAAATTAAAGGATTTCAAAAATTCTGTTTTCCCCTATTTTACCCTCTTAGGGGTAGAATTTCCAAAAGGCCTTTCTTAGTACTTATTTACGCTATATAGCGAGCCTTTGTGCAAAATTTCAGAACTCTAAGTTGAGCGGTTTTGGCTGTACTTTGATTTCTAAAAAATGAAAAAGTCATTTAGTTAGTCAGTCAGTCAGTCACCTTGCTGTTTTATATATATACAAATATGTTTTTATAATCTCCGTTTAATTTCCTTTCATTTGATACCCTATTCGATAGGTTCAGTTAACTTTTTTTTTTAAATGTGTTACTATTTCGCGCCAAAAATCCGCCATTCTATTTATTTTTTTCTAACACCTATCTAAGGACACTCGGGTCATTGAGACGTATATAATGACACCTTAACTGTCGAAATTCATCCAGCCGTTTGTTAGATCCGATCGTGTAAAGTTCGTTGTGACATGCTCTACTACATACATTTGATACAGGCTTAATTACATTTGTATGAACACAAAAGAACAATAGGAAGGTGATAGAGTAAACGAATAAGTTAGAAAACTTACATATGGTTCCCAATCTTGCAGTCAAATCGCCAACGTCGCAGCGGAGAGGATTGTCCGCACCGCACTCTTGGTTATACAGATCATGCTGAAAGGTAAAAATATCAACATTTCATTAAAATGTTACTCTCATTAGTATAAGTTGTTAAGACATAAATAATTCCATATTTACATCTTGAATTCTTGATCAAATGGCGAGTAACATTGCAAAAGTAGCATATACTATCTGAAAAGTATTTCTAACTATTATTTATTATTCTATACTTACATTAAGGGGGTCAGCAAGCTGCGTGAAGTAAGGGTTCCACCGGTACCCCCCGGCGACGCAACGGGTGTTGGTCACCTTCACGGCCGCGTCCACACCCACTGGGTTCACGAAGATCTCCCAATTGTGATTCTGGGTCTGTAAAGGTAAATTAAAGAAAGAATAATGAAAAAATGAAAATATTTTATTTGTATCAATACATTATCATCTTCTGTTGACTAAGTATAATTAAAAAAATTAAAGAAGTTAAGGAATCTGTTTTAAACAGTTATTATTGTACTATTGGAGTACCTATGTTTACCAATGATATCAGTTAGCCAAAGATTGCAACTGTGTGATATCTCCTCGTATTACATCATCCATTCTAATTCCTTATAGGTTTGTGAATATATCTTGACCTTTATTAGACAATATTATGCCTCTCTCTTTCTCAGTATACGGCACATCGTCATGTAAGCAATAATCGCAACTCACAAAGTTCCGATCGCGAACACCAGGATGTCGCAGCTTAACCTCAATGACAGTATCGCTGGCGCTGCCATCGTTGTGTATGAGCTGCGTCATGCGGATGTAGCCGTACGCGAACCCGCCGGGGTGGTGGAAGGACGCGATGCCGCGGATCTCGCGCGCCTCGGACGGACTGTAGCCGCGCTCGATGGAGGAACACGCCCAGCGACGGTCGCGGCTCTGGGGAACGTTAAGATAAACTTTGTGAACAATTTGATGAGAATATTTTGTGACTTTACCAACCACCTAAAATTCCTAGCTCATCAAAATGGCTCAAATTGTTCATAATCATGCTCATTCACATAAAAAACTTCTGATGTTTCAAAATTATGCGTGTAATAGAAATTAAATATGACTTGCATGAACAGAAAACATCGCACAACTGTAAAGTGTGAAGATATAAAATTTACAAATACATAGTCCTCTAAATTGTCCCAGTTTCAGACAGTTAGTAGTAAAAAAAACACAGTTGTAATTTACTGAATATTTGTAACCTTTATAACTTACCTTCTTATAAAGAACAACTGAGCGTCCCAGAATGCTGTAGGGTCCAAACAGAGACACCTGCGTCTCATTGTAGAAGGTGGTTAACCGCTTGACCTCTTCCAGGAGGCCGTACTTGTCGCCTAAGTCTCCTACAGGATACTGGTCTGCTGTACCTAAATAGTCAAATGGTATTACTGCTTTACGTACTTTTACATTTACTAATTCTCATTTACAAATATCTTTTTGAAGTTTTCTTTTTTCAGAATACACAACCTTTACAATGAAAATCAGTCTAGCTATTACAAAATAAATCGTACTCGAATCATCATATTACAAAATAAATCGTAATCGTAATCGAAAATAAATCGTACAAAGAAACCAAAAAATAAAAACGGAATTTAACTCATTATAATATTTTTACTTCTTATTTCGAATGGTTAAATTTATAAAAATGTATTATTCATACGTGTAACAACTTAAAGTTGTTACCTCAGTATCGATCAATTTGTCATTATTTGCACAGTTTCATACCTTTTGTGGGCGGAGGATTGCCTGATTTGTTAGCGTTGAAAGGGTTGAACGTGTCATACAAAGTTGTCTTTTCACAGGGAAATTCTAGTTCTCTTTCGACAGGTACCTGTAAATGAAGTAATAATGTAAAACTTTGAGGACCTCTCTCTTAAATTTATACTAATATTAAAAGTCTTGAAAATTATTAAATTTGAGAAACTCTGCCTCCGTTTTTATTTTAAAAATCCTTAACATACATACCTATCGCAGTTGTTAACACTCACCACATGTATCTTATAGTTCCTGACTTCATCAGTCAGCCCCTCGAGCGTGACCTGCACGTTGGTGACGTCATACTCCGACTGCTGGACCATCTCGATGCGGCCTTTCACTGACACAGTGTCTCCGTTGCCGAACCAGTCCCGCACAACGGCTTTGCGACGATGGAGGCCGTTGATTCTGAAAACAAGCATAAACTTCACACTTACTGCTTAATCAGATAAATCAAAAATTACCCAGCAAGAAATATTTTCTACAGTCATAGGTCGCGATATTATTAATTATATCTTGGTTGTTATAAACAAAGACAAAGAGAAGTATTCAAGCACCCACGTGTAGAACAGAAACTGGACCTTGGTGACAATCAAAACTGAAAAAATATATTTACCTTTCCAAACGAAATCGCTACTTAATCCCAAGAAGAGACCTCTGAAATCCTTACTTCTTATTATATTTACTTTTAAAAACACTCCATCTCCACTTACATAGAGCAAGCCATCCGTTCTCCTCTGGCGACGGGCCCGTGGTCGTCGTAGATGACGAGCGAGCGCTTCATGATGGTGTACTTGCCGGCCAGCGACACGATGTTGTCCGTGAACAGACGTCGTGTTAACACTGCGCTGTCACGCTTCTTACCCGCCACTGCTAGTGTGCCGTGCCTGAAATTTGTTCAAATGTTATTAGGTTATCAATATAAAATGGTAGAAAAAGGATAAAGACTATATAAAGGTTAAAATCATCATCATCATCATCAACCCATTATTGTCCCACTGCTGGGCACGGGTCTCCTCTCAGAATGAGAAGGATTAGGTCATAGTCCTCCGCGCTCACCAAGTGCGTATTGGTAGACTTCACATACCTTTGAATTTTTTCTTTTTATAAAATGTTATTAAACAATGAATTACGATAATTCAATGAAAGGAATTAATTAAATTAATGAAACATATGAAATGAATAAACTGAATGATAAGTAATAAATAAATAGAACCTCATAACTGAATTAAATGAAAAATATAAGTGAAATAAATGAAACGAAATACATGAAAAATATGAGTTAAATGAAAGTGTTAAATGTACGAAATATTTGACACGAATAAAAATTCAAGACATAAGCAAAAATAATGTACGAAATTATGTTATGAACGACATG
Source organism: Epargyreus clarus (assembly GCF_041222505.1). Taxonomy (NCBI): domain Eukaryota; kingdom Metazoa; phylum Arthropoda; class Insecta; order Lepidoptera; family Hesperiidae; genus Epargyreus; species Epargyreus clarus. The sequence continues at coordinate 10,825,680 of NW_027332210.1, forward strand.
AATAAAACGTATAAAGTGAATAAAAGAAGAGGAAGGTCAGCTTAAAAAACAAATGTGAGTAGCGTACCTGGTGGTAAGATCCCCAAGGCGGCAGAGCCCCTCCAGCCCGCGGCGGCAGTGGCGGCCGGGCTCGCGCGCGTCCACGTCCAGCCCGTGCGGCTCCAGCAGACGGCCGGCAGACAGGCACCGCGCCGTCCAGTTGTAGAAGTCCCGGCCTGGTGGGTGCTCGTTTAGCGACCAGCGGTGCTCGAATGTGTTGTTCACACTTGCGCCGTCCGCGTGCACCTGTGTCACGGAATTGGGGGTTAACTAAGGCTAACTAAGAGGATAGAAAGAGAAAACATTGTCATGATTGTTGATTAAGAATGAATAAGAGGAATCGTGATCATGGTTGACAGTTGAAACATAACAGATGGAACATAAAAAACAGAAGAAAAGGGCATAAAAATGAGAAGAAAAGGAACAAATAAGAGAGAGAAAAATAAATGTAAGGGAAAATAGGGATAAAACAAGACCGTACCAATCCCTTTCATAAAAAGAAAGAAACCATCTAGTCAAAAGGTAGCGCTTCCAAAAAATATTCTGGAAACAAAAATAAAACAAAAAATATGTAATTAGTTTCATTACCATGCTCTCGATGATAATAGTGGTGTCTTCCCATGGCCGGTCGAGCGGCTGCCGGAAGATGACTCTACCGACCAGCGGGTACCTCAGAATGACCTCCGCTGACATCATCGGAGTCTGATACTCCGTGCCCGGCTCGTACTGCAGGATGGTACCACAGAGTTCCCGACGCGGAGGCCTCCTATTGATGATTCAAATTAAGGGTCATTAGAAATTGTGCATAATATATTTCAGTCTATATAAGTACTATATTTTTACTGGATCACTAGTCATAGACATACTTGTACATAGGTAGAGGAACATTCATTATGTTAAATGGAACTTTTAAGTCATCAGTTACAATGTTTCGTGTTCTTGGAGAGAATCTAGATTCTAATATAATCTTGCATTACTTCAAAAATAATTAGGTTGTATAAATTAAATACAGTAAGAGAAAATCTATACGTATACAATGAATCAAAATCCCGGTATTTACCAATAACCCGGCCATCTTATTATTGCCTTTGAGTTATATCTATGAACCATTTACCTATGTTATATAGTATGAATTGTTTGTTTCCCTATTAAATAAATAAATCTAAACAAGGCTACAATTTCTCATTGTTCTCTCCACATTAAAAACCTCTCACCTCGTCAACACCAGAGCCCTGTGCAGGACGCTCATCATGCCGCCCAGCGGCAGGAACACGTCCCAGTAGGCGCCGCTGAGCTCATTCGCAAGACCGGGCAGCAAGTACTTGTGGTTTAGGTACTCTGTACGATCCTTGTACTTGCCCAGGAGGTCGCCCACTGGGTACTGGTCTTGGGTGCCCATGCCTTATAATAAAGTAATTTAAAGATTTGTTAATAGAAAGTGAGAAGGTAGACCCTTTGTGACGCCCCCCTAAAGGTATGGTGGGAGGGTGGAAAGTTGGAGAGAGAGTCTAAGATCATACAGTTTGTCGTTCAAATCGACAGTGAAAATTAAATATGATGCATGTTCATCTATCTGGATTTAAAAAAGGCACAAGAAAAAAACTCTAATAGATTAAATGCTAGACATCATACAATGATTAAAAACCAATTTGTTTCATTATTCGTGCTCCTAATTTCGTCGATTGTGATAGGCAATTTAACATTTCGTTTAATCACAGCCACCAATTATTAAATTCATGTTTTCTTTTAAAAAATCGTTAATCGTTAGTCGTAGAATGTTTTTAAATTAATCTCAGGAAGCTATAACTTAAATTAAATTGCCGATATAAACATTCCAGCATCGAGAACATAAAACTACGTAACCTTCGCAACATGCAACGAATGCATTACCTCCAGATCAACAAATACCGAATGCCACTGGAGCAATCGGATGTAATCATCCGAATTCCATAGTAACATGCTGACGCACTGAAAAACGTAAACTTCCACCGATTGGCCGCGTACCAAGAAACCGGCGAGCACCGAGACCGGCCGAGATCTCGGCTAATTTAGGCTTACGGAATAAGAATAGATGGAAAATATTTTTGCGAAACATCTTACATAGTAAGGTGAACCAGTTTCCAAAAGTCATTCTCGGAAATTGTCTAATATTTCAATTTGTAAACCCTTATGTAGCCCATGTTTGAATTGTAATACGAGGAACAATATTCAATACTATTTATTTTTATTATGTTATATTAAGACGCTTATGATTTTTTAAATTGGCTTATAATATACTCGTACATCTGCTTGATACCTTCGATTGTTGATCGAAGCTTAATCCCGACAACATTTTAAAATTAAACTGATAGTAGGATTTCAGTTATAATTATTTTTGGATTAACCACAGACCTCTATTTGTTTTCTGATTAAGACTATACACTACTATACAGTACTTAAAGAGCTACTTGCTATATTGTCTTACCTGGCGGCGGAACATCCTTAGCCTCAATATTAGTTGGATTATACAATTTCCCCGTGGTATTACAAATGTGGTCAACCATGCTAGCGTCCAGTAGCTTAGGCGGGAGCTCCCTGATGCTGTACTGGAGCATGGAGCCGACGAATCGGAGGTTGGACTCGTAGTCCATGTCCGCAGCACCCAACTGGAAGTTCGCCCAGGTCGGATCGAATGGCGAATGCTGGGTAAACTCCACCATTCCACGTATTCCGTCCATGTTGATTAGAGTTCTGAATTTAGAAAAGTTCCAGTTAGAAAATGACCTTTATAATAAGGACGATATTAATAACGTATGACGAGGTCATATGCGCGTACCCTTCGCTGAAAGTTTGATATTCAATCCCCGGGTATGCAAAGAACTAAATGATAAATTATTGATTTATGTTATGTCCATAGTTAACTTATTCTTGGTTGTTGTTGTGTTACGTACTTAATATTTATTTATGAAAAAGTCAACAATTCAATTCAAAAATGAGGTTATAAAAATAATTTACCAATCAGGCAACATAATGTTATGTCATAACGTAGTTGATATAATACTTACTTTGTACTCTTCGGGGGTATTAACCTCAACTTAGCGCAGGCCAAAAAACTTTCAGTGTGACTATTATCATAAATCACCACGTACAGATTCCTCTTCGTCACCTCCATATCAGCTCTGAGGATGTCAATCACTTCATTCTTGTACAACGTTCTCACTTTCATTATGTTAGCATCGGCAGCTACTTTGACAAGACCTAAACGACTGTCCAGATCTCCGACGCTCATGCCGTCTCCACTGTTGTCAGGATCGAAGACTGCTTCCAATACATTACAGTTGTCTTCATGATTAGCACCCTTATCAGAATCAAAGATATCAGTCACGAACAACTTCCATTTATGCTCGGTAAACTCAACATTCTTTACAGCTTTCGTGTGATACAAATCTGCTTGGATATAAGAATCAGATTCATCGTATTCTTTCGAATAAATCCAGTGGAAATTTAAAACCCCGGCTATGGGAGAGAAGAACCTTGCCATCGCATGCTTTTCATAATGTTTTTCAGTTGCGAGTATAGAGGCGCATATTATTCGGTCTCTTTCAGCTGATTCTAAACGTATACTTTTACCCCATAAGCCTAAGGGACCTATTAAACTGTTCTTGCTTTCATACTCAGCGTGGTCCTTACCAGGTACCACTAGATAGCCTAATTCTTCAGTTAAATCTATTAACTCTTTGCCAAGATTCGCTTCGGAACATCTTTCATTCGAAAGGTCTCTGTAGTCCACTGGGAATTCGTGTATAGCCCACTTCCATACTCCGTCAGGGTACTGGAGGGTTGGTTTCAAGTTGGTTCTGACGCTGATGAGGGTGTCGTTTTTGTTTGAGAACTCGATCTCCCCGTGGAGACCATGTTGAGATAAGTAGGCCCGAAGAACGAGAGAATTTGATCCTAGAAATCAAATATTTTTCTCTGTTTAGCTAGTTAATTTTGACTAATTATTTTCTTGTCATTTTCAGTTTTTATAAAACTTTGCGTGCGATTATAGGAAGCTAAACAATTACGTAGTGTATAATTTATTAAAAGAAAACTGTTCTAAACCACATGTAAATAACTGGAAAATAAATATTAACAAAACAAAATCGCTACGTCATAGTAAATAAGCCAATATAATTCGAAAGGCGTTTGATAATAATAATAATAATAGTTAATTTCTATATACTATTAATAGATTACTTGTTGATCATTTTGTTATAATCATTATATCACTATTATCATTACCGAACAATCATTACATATGATTACACATAGCAATTGATACTCAATAGAAATCGCGCTCAATGACTTTCCGAGAATTCGAAACTATCGAATACTTACCATTAAGTAAAATTACTAACACTAGCAAAAACTTTGGTACTTGACTAACACAGTTGCACATTTTCTAACTTTTCACTTACATTTTTTAAACAAAGAATATTATTTATCAAGTTACTTTTGGAACCATATTATGTTGTCGTAACTCCGTATCACACTAAGTGAAAGGCAGTGGTTCAGGTCTTACAACTTAGTGAGCGAGAGGGGGGCCTGAGTGAGAGAGAGGTGGTCTGACGTCATGAGGTAACGTAGTCCACACCTGACCCATACCAATTAGCTTACATTTCGACCATGTGTTTGGGGTAAACACGCGTGCCTCGAGCACACAAACAATGGATGCTGTGAGATTACTTCTGAGTATTCAGGAACAATGTAGAAAACAAGTGAATTTAAAGCGACAAAATCTAAGATACTTTAAGTATCTTAGACTTAATCAATCAATAATAAATAAATACGTTACAGGAAGTAACAGTATAGCTCGATCTTAAATCGTAACAACCCAAAGACTTCCGCAATCCATTTTAAATTAATAAGAACTTTCATATACCTATACTTTTGCTACAGATTTTTTTTTGCCATACTATAGAGGACCTCATGAGACCTAAATGTAACATTATCGAAAGCCTTCGAGTTCTTAATCTAGTTGTACTACTCGGGAAGCAAATCTTAAAGAAAAGGTTTAAGTACATGTAAATGATAGCCTAGTGGTTAGGAAAAGCAGTGATAGCCTAATGGTTAAGAAACTTGGCCTCTCGATAGAGGGGTCTGAGGTTCAAATCTCAGGCACGCACTGATTTAGTTAGGTGCGTATCAGAAATTAATTATCCCTTGCTTAAACGGTGAAGGTAAACATCGTGAGGAACCCTTCATACCTGAGAGATTTATAAAAAAATCTCAAAGGTATGTGAAGTCTACCAATACGCACATGCCTAAGCCTTCTCATTCTGAGAGGAGACCCGTGCCCAGCAGTGGGACAATAATGGGTTGATGATGATGATGACATGTAAATAATATTGTGTTATAAACACCGTGAACATTCACTTCAAGACATTTCTCATGATTTATTCCCAATACATCTCCAGCTCAGTACCCTGACGTAGAACTGACGATTACAATACATATTGTAATACGGCTTCTGAAATCCGCATTCACGTTATATTCAATAGCGCTGGATCTATACATAACAACGGGACAGACTAACATTGATAAACAATGAATCATTCATCTATAAAAAGGTTTTGAAATAATGTCACGGACATTTGACCTTGCTGAGAAAAAATCTGGCCCAACTGGCCGCTAGCTGTAATGAAATATATACCTGCACTGTATATTTCATTTAAAATCTGTATGCAATTTAATATGCAACTGTCTCAACTTCGCCTAAATCGCCACCCAAGGCCAGGCTACTAGGTACACTACAGGCCAGGCTACTATATTTAACTGTACTTCGTGGCTTAGTTGTGTTTGGTTATTACCAAAACGAATTAATAGAATTCATAGAAAATGTTTCATATTTTTAATTCTAATTGCAGCAGTGTCTTGTGCTGAAATTTTCTATTCGCCTGTTGAAATACGTGCTGACAATTTTCTTTCACAACTTTAAACAACGATTACAACAATTTACTTAGCGGATAGATGCTGTATTTGCAACTTATTTAGCCGAAGATTTTATACCAAATCTTTGTTAAAAGTGTCTGGTAATTAAACTTAGATACTTTTAAAATCTTTTTTCGTATCTAACTTGCATTACACGAGAACTGAAGAATTTAACTTAACTCTCCGAAATATCAATCTATCTATGATCATTACGATTAGAATTCATTCATTCCGTTCAGTTGAAAGAAGTCCACCGAAGCACTCTACTACCCATGAAGTGGTACATACCCACTAAAGAAAATCCTAGCGTGTTGGTTATTGTCTTAATGTTTGCTAATTCCTCAAAACATAGTGAGGAGGGATTCCAAAGAATAATTATGGTATAATCTCGGCGTGGTCTCCATCAGCGCGCGCCGCCCGCGCCATTCGATTCGGCTCATCCCGCGCTATTTTCAGCACTTACTCACGCCATCGAAATAGGGCTATTGTAATCCACACCGATAGGTCACCGTTCGAATATCGAGCCGTGTTTTTCGTACCTGGATATTTTATATGGAAACATACTTCACTACAATAAACATATTAGTTTAGCGTCGTAAACGCACTAACTCTAAAACCGACGACGGAGACTGGCGTGACATGATTACCACATCGGTCTGCTGCCTGACTCATATAAATGTAGGTTTGATTTCCAGCCAGGCAAAACATCGTAAAATGAACGGACTAAATGTCGTTATGGCATTATGAGTCCGAAAGCGATGCTCTTTAATGATATAGCAAATATAATAATCGTTCTAATTGGGGTTATCATCTAATCAGCCATACGCATTACCTTTATTTTCATCACTCTATATAAAATTATAAGTTAAAACAATTTTTACAGTATTACTTTTTAAGTCTTTAGGGACTGTTCTTTATAATAGGTATTTCAAACACTCTTTAGCATTCACACACGTAACTTCATTCATCAAGCTTTCATACTTTAATTCTGTGTCAGAACCATCGATGACTTATAGGAACATTAGTGATCGAACTCACCTTTCCACGGATTTTTCTGTAGGTATTGATGTTAAAAACGCACCTACGTTAAAAATATTTATACCTACATTTAACCGTGTTTCGACTCGTAGTATTAGTTTACTTAATAATGCTGCCACAAAAATATCAAATATATATAATTCAAATATATTTATACTCTATTACGTAGGTAGGTATATACTTCTAAGAAACAACATTTTCAGTTTCATTAATGCATCAAAATTTGATAAAAACGAACATAAAATCATTTCAAAATGCGGTTTAAAAATACATCATCATCATCAACCCATTACTTTCCCACTGCTGTTCACGGGTCTCCTCTCATAATGAGAAGGATTAGGCCATAGTCCACCGCGCTGGCCAAATGCGTATTGGTAGACTAAACACACCTTTGAGATTTTCTTTTATTTTATAAATCTCTCAGGTAAGCAGGTTTCCTCACGATGTTTTCCTTCACCGTTTAGCAAGTGATAATTAATTTTCTAATACGCAATTTTGAAAAATCAGAGGTGCGTTCCTGGGATTTGAACGAGAGACCGAGATTCTTAACCACCTGGCTATCACTGCTAAAAATACATGTCTGACAGATAATATTTTTCTTATTGTAACTTATTGAAACATAGACGCTCGATTTTACTGCCTAATCTGGCGATATTTTATATACAAAATATCAAAATTTCTAGCAATTGTCAAATATCGATCTTTGGTAGGAAAACATTGGACGGATTGATCAATAATAATGGGCGTTAGAAATAACACTAAAATAGATGTTTCTATTATTATTCCGATTGAGAAATTATTGGCATCGATAACCATTCGAGATTCTAAATCACAGGGAGCCAACAACGCACTTAATTACAAATAGATCAGCTATGATGCATGCTCCATTTAAAGCAATTGCTGTAGAAAGTGCTTAAAACACGTTTATATACACGTGATTTTTTATGATATCAATTTAGCATGAAGTCAACCTTATGGTAAACCTGATGCCCATGGACATCTGTAATCAATCCTAGATAAGACAAATGTCCTATGTGAGGTCGGCCACTGATGCGTTACCCCCGAGGAATAAGTTGGAATGCCTCGGATAAGTAACTGCGCTCGGATCATTTCAAGGATGTATTAGGGGAACCACACCCTTGAAACCGCAATACATTGCGCTTAACACTGCTTTTACCAGGCGGATATAAGAGTGGCGTTAGTGCCTCTAAAGTCGAACCACAAAGCGCTCACCATCATCACCTTTGAAATTTCATTAAGTAGTAATTATCAAATATTGCGACACAGATACATTACCAACGAGTAATAAAAATAAAACTAATGTCAGCATAACAGAAATCATTATGAATATACACATAATTATGATATTGGTCACTTTCTTTTCAACACTACCAAGGACTACGAAAAATGATAATGAAACCTTTAAAAATCTGGGAGATTCTTGATTACTTACGGATATGGTTGTTAAATAAATTGTTCTTTTATTCAAATAAGTAATTTTACATTTATTGACAAATTTACTCGTAATTAAATAAGGAAAGCAAAATTCGTTGTAATAAGAAATACTCCTAATTCTAATATGTATAATTTAAAATAAATACTGTTTATTAAGCATTTGGCAGACCAAATGACAACATGAGTAAATATCTCATGCGTTTATCAAACTGTGTCATCGCGTCTCATTAAACGACTCATGAAATAATATTAAAAGATCATTGCACCATTGACCTTAAACTTAGTTTTTTATTCAGTATACTGTTGATCCTATTATGTGTACAGGTCAAGGATCTGGATAAGATTCTTTCAAATTCAATGCCAAGGTAGATAAAAACAAATGCAAGCCTCATTGCAAAGCTAAGCGAAATATTTTAAACTCTACATAGTAATATAAAATAGTAGCAGTCTGTAAAAAGATTAAAGAAATAGATTGATGATAGCATAAAATTATACGAGAAATTCATATCATTGCGATACATTACATGCATGTCGTTTAATTTATTTTTATGGAAAATTAAGAGTGCTGCCAACATTTTTACTGAGATTATTTGATCAGTTGTAATATTAAATTGTTACCATTTTTTATCGATATTGAACAATTATAGTAGAGAGCCATAAATTCCCAGAATAAAAATATTTAGATAAATAGACGGACATTCACAGAAACTGAATCCACAAAATTACTCTAGAATATAAACATATTTTTATTCCGTTGACTCATATTCCCGGCAGATTATTATTTAGTCCATCAAGTCATCCCGTTTGAAAAGTGAAATTCGGTCGCAGGTGAGATATTTTTAAATTTGTACAATGGCTGCGCGGCTGAGCCCGTGAGCGAACCGAACTGTTCTGATGCCGATTCGTCTTGTAGCTATCCCATTTGACGAACTATATATGGAATCGTGTGCGCAACAGGCGGGAGACGGAGGGGGGAGAGCCTGTAGGATCTCCGAGAGGGAACGAAATCTCGGAGTCAGGGTGGGACTGCCGAGCGGTTCAGTCTCTCTTTCGTCGATCCAACAAACAGCACAATGGTAAGTGCAAGTGACACGAGTGAGGCCACAAGTGATTAAGTGAAATGTGAAGGAAGTGGTGGAATTGTAAACAATGGAAGTGAACTCGGTGAAAAATTATCTGACGTATAACAAGTTGCTTTCGCGAACGCCGTTAATCTATAAGCAAATCGGATCTTATAGTAAGAATAAAACGAAAAATAAAGTAATAATTGCAATAATCGTCTTAACCATGGAAATCCGTTAAAGTTAAATGAATCTTTGTCCAATTAAATGCACTTAAAAAATAAACCAAATTCAATTTAGATAAACAAATTAAAAAAAATAGACAACAATTTGAAACTTTTTAAAACAATTAACATCGCGAATGTAATAACTTCGAGCTGTTTTTGTCAAAAATAAAAAAATAAAATGAAATTCATAAAGAGCATGGGATGGCAACGAGTTAAATTGGAGCAAATGAATCTATTTCTGATGCTTTACGTAATACACAGTCGGAGCTGGCTCGTGTAAGCGGACGCCGATTGCAGTCTAAATATAAAGGCGCCTCGACGCCTAAATCTGGGAGCAAACCGTGAAATGAATTTAAAAATAGAATTATTAACGGCACGCGCGGAATATGATATTCTGATTAATCGAATCAATTAACGCGAAGTTTAGAAGAAACTGCATTGGATTGATGATTAGGGATAATATATTGAAATTCTTTCGGGATTATTCGACACGTATTTTGGCCGGGCATTGAAAATCTACAAAAGATGTTTAACATGGCAAAACCCCAAAAAAATACAATTGATAAATTATCTTATACAACTAAAACGAGTCAATTCGCGAACACATAAAAGAATCTATAGACAACCTTAACAAAAATGTTACCTAATCATCTATTAATAAAATTATTGAAAAGAAAATCATATGAAAAATGTTGAAGACTTAACGAAAGGTAAACACGTAAATAAATGGAGAAATCAAGCTCTTTTAAACTCTTTGATACTTATGGCGAGCTCGTCCACTTTGGAATATTTTGTGAAAAAAGATAAACTTCCATATGTTAAAAAACTAGCATCTTACTGACGAAAAAAAATATTTCTCTTCAGGCGGATAAGGAAAAGAAGATCAAGAAGAAGAAGGCAAAAGAAGAAGCGCCCGCTGAGGAGGCGCCCGCTGCTGGCGGTGGTGAGAGGCAGTCCTCGCGCGGCAGCCGCAAGGCCAAGCGCACTGGATCCAATGTCTTCTCTATGTTCTCGCAGAAGCAGGTCGCTGAATTCAAAGAGGTAAGCACCGAATACGTGCACACAAGTACTGATTCTATACCAAAAACTTGACATATAATTGTTTCAATTGTTAGTGTCATCAATTTTTTTATTATACGAATTATATCCATGTCTTATGCATATTTTCTTAGTACAATTCATTCCTTAGAGCTATTACTATTAATCAAGACTGTTTAGCTCGTGCTCTGCTGTTTGTTTTATAAACACACACCGACGCCGGTAAATGTTATGATTCCTCTTATAGCGCACAGAAGACGTGACGTATTGATTTCAATTTGTGATTTGAAAAACTATCACATTTTTAACCATTATCTACTAAAACGTTTAGTAATTTATATCTCTTTTATTTCCCAGGCCTTCCAGCTAATGGATCACGACAAAGATGGCATCATCGGCAAGAACGACCTCCGCGCCACCTTCGACTCCCTGGGTAGGCTCGCCACCGAGAAGGAGCTCGACGAGATGGTCGGCGAAGCGTCCGGCCCCATCAACTTCACCCAGCTGCTCACCCTCTTCGCCAACCGCATGTCCGGAGGCTCCGACGAGGACGATGTCGTCATCAACGCCTTCAAGACCTTCGACGACGACGGCAAGATCGACTCCGAGAGGCTGAGGCACGCCCTCATGACCTGGGGCGACAAGTTCTCCGCCGACGAAGTCGACGAGGCGTACGACCAGATGGACATCGACGATAAGGGCTTCATCGACACCGGCAAGCTCATCGCCATGCTGACCGCCAGCGCCGAGGAGGAGGAGGGTGGCGAGGCCGCGTAATTCCAATACCATCGACTGAGGAGCTAACCACGGAGGTGCACACCGCCCGGCCGTTCGGTTCCGTGACATCGGATTAAACTCCATGCGAACCGATCAATTTTTTATTTAATTTAATATCACTTATGTAATTTATTGTTTCCATTTTTTAATTTATATATAATGAAAATATAGTTCTACTATACCAACAACTGTAGTACTAAAACTGTCCCCCGTCGGAAGTGTACTGCGGCGCAAGCCACGAATGTTGTAATGAATACCATGTATTCATGTTATACTTTGTTCAAATAAAGTTTCGATCAAGTCTGACTATAATGAATGGTCTAATACCTGGCCATGTTATTTAAGAAATCTGGACTTATCATTACACACCACACCACATTCACCATACACAGAAATACTCCCCGGAATAAAAATGGTCTCTTGCATTTTAATTTAGGTGTTTTAATTTTACAACAATTACTTACTTTAGGAAATTATTATCAAATTCACAAAATTAAGTTGTAAATACGAAGACAATGTGAAATGACTTAAGAATTATTCACATTATTAGTATTTTTAGCTGCGTAAAACATGAAATGATATACATTGATATAATATGATATGTCGATAGATACAACGAAATAATGTGCATAAAATATTTCTATGATAGCTTAGTAACACACATGTGGCAAATATTTCAGAATCTATATTTAACTCACACGAGCACAAGAAATTCCGAGGCCATTTATAAACAGTAAACTAAAACCGTTCTGCATCTCCAAGGAAGTTGGTATTCTATTTCAGAAATGAGTTAGTGGGCCATATGTTTAAAGAATTAACGAGAATAAGATTTATTCTAAAGGTATGTTACAAAAATATCTTCGAATCTTCGCCTTTCTTAGACATATGAGCATAGCTCAGCCCCATCCACTTTTATAAACGGACTTACATGCATCATATTTCATATCATGTGCTCAGTCCCCGATTTCACATAAACATAGCCCTGTTTTTTGAGATACCTCGTGTTATTCTTTGCTACTATTTGGGACAACTTGTTGACCAGTTGCAATCAGTGCATTGCATACTTTTATTAAATATCAAGAGCAAAATAAGTACTTTAACAATAGTATAGTCCGCGCCAAACCAGTCCGCTCTGAAGTTGTTGCGAGCAGATGTAGTCGTACAATTTGCTATGGCGACGCGATTCATTTCTATATTCAGAGCGGACTAGCAGTTTTCCGCGTATTATACAAATCGCTATATTAAACAAAACAACAGACATGGTGTATTTTTATATAAGCACCACGAAAGTAACAAAGATTTCGTGCTTTATCGTCGCATTAACAAATAATTGGCTAAGAGCAAGTTGAACTCGCTCACTGAGAGCTCCGTACTAGGGTTGTTGCGAATATCGGCATCAGCATCAGCATCCGCTGATTATCAGCTTTCTTTTAAATATCAGCATCAGCAGCCGCATCCGCAACAAAAGATGCTGATATTTAATGCTGATATTGAAATTGTAACGTGTTCGTTGAAGGCGGGACCGAGCTTATATCACGTGGAGTTTTAGCCAATCACAGAAGTTTATAAACACAAGTTGTCATCAAACAATCATTCGATTGTATTGACAACGTAAGTTGGTCAGATATCAATAACTTTCGATCATAGTTAAATCGATCAATAACAGAATTATGTATTCAATTCATAATGCCACATCCAGTGAAAAGTGCAATATGACCAAATATTTTGTTATTGAACAAAGATACGACACAGTGTAATTTTTGTAAAAAAATAACAAATAAATGCCGACTTCTGTGTCACTGTAGAGTGGAGGGTAGCTGAAGTGGATGTTGGTTTGGTTTTGAAGTCGGTGCTAAATATATTTCGTTGGATAATGGCGTAAACAGCGTGTTTAATATGAGCGCCGGCTTCGGAGATATGTGCTGAGCCAAAATTTGTTTCAGTTGATTTTTGCTTTGTAGTGACATGGAAGTCGATTGTATTTTTTAATTATTATTTTTTTTTCACCTTTTTTAGTGATGACATACTAAAAATCTTACAAATGCACTAGTCCCCCTTACGATTTTTGAAAGTTGCCCTCGATTTCTCTGGTCTGCCATCATCAGACCCTTATTTTCTTATAATGGAACTACTTTGGAAATATCTTTTTTTCCAACAAAATAAAAATCATCCAGTTCAGTTCATAAACGACGAAGTTATCCGCGAACAAACATAAAAAGACATATATACAGTAGAATTGAGAAACTGCCTCATTTTGTGAAGTTGGTTGAAAAAGACTATTCTCGTAAGGGACGTACGAATACCTCAGTATAAAATATATTTATATTTAGTATTTTTAAATATCAGCATCAGCATCAGCTGATATTAATCTGAAAAAATCAGCATCAGCATCACTTGTCATAGCCGCCATAGAAGTGAATGCATTGTGAAAATTTGAACCGTCTACCTATTACGGTTCAATATATAAAGCAAAAAACATCGAAAAATATTGGTTCCTTTTAAGGCGACGCCCATTGATTTTCAACTTTTTTATTTTAGTATTTGTTGTTATAACCCTATATAGGTTAGCATAGTAGGTTACCTTTGGACGCCTTTGGTTATAACGGCCACCCTTATACATACTTTGTAAGAAGTTCAAGTGTCTATCTCCAGTTCAGGCTCAGAATAATACTACATATTGTTCTGAGGGTTCAGGTCATAGGCCAGTGACAGACGGACAGAGGGACAGACGCCCAGACGGTCAGACAATGGAGGCTTAGTAATAGGGTTCCGTTTTTACCCTTTGGGTCCGTAGTCCGTACCCAAAGAGTACCAAACCAAATACCGAACCTGTACCAAAGGACTTCTACTAGAACTACTTGTAGATTGCAAAAAAATATATAATATAACAGAAATTTTGAATCATGACTATATTTAAATCATCAAACTGATTCATATTTTGATAATGCATACAAACAGTTGTTATTTCATTTTCACTTCATATATTATCAACTCGGAACTAATGAAATCAAAGATACGCTCGGATTTTTGGAGTTTACTCCTTGAAACGATTTGAGTTATAAGGCCCGGTACGGAAATTTTATGAGGAGTAAAATCAAGTGTAACACGAAAAGTTGAGGCGTAACGGAAACCAAAATATGAATCAGGAGTGCTTTTATTAATTTAAAATACAGTAAGTTCAAATCCCATATGAAAGTAATTATTACAATAAAAATAATTAGCAATATATAAAACATTAAAACGTCATTAACTAATTTGTTTACATTTTTGCATAAATTAAGTTATAGGTTTGATCATTTATAAACACTGTGAAAAATATGAACATTGGCGCCATAATATGATTAACAATCTTTTATGAACGTTTTTTAAAGAAGAGTAACATATAAAATCAGTAAGCAATTGAATAAGATATAATATTAGCAAAATAAGTTTTTAACATAAAGAGGCTTTTGTAAGTTACTGATATATTAATTTAACTTATAAAAATGGATGCATTATTGATCAGCACCATCTATCAACGATAAACGGGCAAAATCAAAACAGTATTATTTAATATTTATTACAGAATTATTGCTAATGAATTATGTTCAAAATAAGTTATATAAAATTAGCAATACGTTTTAAATGAATTCTAGAATTATAAAACATTCAGAAACAATCCAAATTACATATAATAACATGTTTATTGAGTCTCATATAAATTTCATCCGTAAATTGCAACAAGGATATTTTATAGATGGCAAAGAAATTATAATTATTAAGTTTTATGTTATAAAACGTTTAACATTGTTTTAAATATAAATAATTATATTATATTAAAATTTACTTTAATATAAACAATTATATTAAGTTATCATTATAATATTTGGAACCAAAATACATAGATTGATAAACTTGCAAACTTACAATTTATAAAACTTGCCACTAGATGGCGCTATTTTATATTATTTTGTAACATACTTTATGTAATACGCATTTTTGAAGTAATATAAATAATCCGAATAATTACAGATATATGTTTGTTTCTCTTATCATTTTAGCAGATGCGTTCATTTACCTACCCTTTTTTCTATTCGATATATATCATAATTATCATTCGTAAGGAGTAAACTCCAATCGTGCGTCGTAGCCGACACACACACACACTTTTATTATTATTTATCTGTAAGTACTACCAATCAATGTCAATTTTGTTTACTGTCAACGTCAGTTTTGACTTTTACAACGTCAGAACTTGTCATTTGTCAAATTCTTAAACAAAGGGGTGTTTCATTGTTATTATTTGTTTGTTATTAAAAATGTCGACAGAAACAGTCCAGAATACGGTGAAAACATTCAAGTTCTCGTTCCCGACATGTACGAACGAGGAGGTGCTGTACAAACTGGAAGTGCCGGTGGAAATACCGCACGCAGGTTCGCCGCGCGAGTTGGTGCAGAGGGTTATTAAAATGTTCCACATTCCTGTGTATTTAGAAGACGGTGAGTATGTTTATTATTGTGTGTAGAAGTTATACATATTGCCCATTCATGTAAAACTTGGTTAGCTTCAGCAGAAGGCTGTATCGCAGTATAGAACTCATAATCTCCGACCACCACTAAAAGTAACGCAAAAATATATTCAACTACAGACACCTGCAGCGAAATAAAACGTGGCATATTAATAATGTCTCACGAGGTCGTATAATCAATTTACTTGTCCACTACCTACATTGGACATCTATAATCAACCACAAATAATTATGGTTCAAGTTTAGATCTTTAAGTAGGTACTTAATTTTAACAAAGTGTAATGGTAAGTTTTATAACTACCTCAAGACTTTCTTTTTATCACGTTTTTGCTTGACCTGTATGTATGTAATGGAATCTGTGAACTCGATTGTTACCCTCTTTGATCAGTCTGATTAATTTAAAATTTAGTACACTTATCAAGAACTGATGACAATACACAATTTTAATAATTTTATCCAATTCCACTCGTCAGAATTGTCAGGATTAACTATTTCTTTGTGCTATTTCAGTGTGGTTTTTAGTTTTTAAACTATAATTATTTGTTAGTTTTGATTAGAAGAAGTAATACATACTTTATTTAAATAATAAGATAGATGATTATACTATTCATCTTCAATCCTCTATCAAACATTGTTGACAGAATTAAATGAAAAGTTAGCCACATTCATAGCAGACGAGACAAAAAACTTCCACAACGAAAGGGATGAGAAACTTTTAAATCAATTGAAAAATAGTGAAATTAATGTAGAAGGGATAGTCAAAAACTGGGAGAGACTCTTCAAGGAGAATGTGGTGGAGTTTGCAGAGCAGAAGGGCACGTCAGATGAGGAGGTGTTTGCTGCAGCTTACCACAAGCTGGTTCACTCACCTGCACTGGAGACCATCCTGCAGGTGGAGAGCTCCTATGCTAAGACTGTGATGAACATGCTGAAGAATCGGGATGAAGATATCAAAAAACTGACACAGGCGTAAGTAACATTGCACTTTACAACCAATAAGTACCTACATTATGATTATTTAAGAAAGGTATGAATTAATCGACAACCCTTGACATACACGTAAAAGAACATAGCAACATATAAATATAGTAAAACTGTGTTTCAAGTATTTCTAGGACTATTTCATTATTTCAGATTAATTATAGCTACCATTATTTTGTTAAGATTGAGGTAGAATATAGGCCTTATTAGACCACCCAATTTTGAGGGACCCTAACCCTAACTAAGAGTGGTGTAATAAGACTTAGGGAGTTAGTGTCCCTATTTAGGGCGATCGGATCATCCCGATCTGCCTAGCTCCCTAAGCGCCCTGCAGATCGGGTAGTGTAATAACGTTTAGGGCGGTTAGGGAGCTCAGTTGCTTTTGCTTTTGTATGTAAGGTGTCACCAAACTCAATAAGTGTTCAAATTGTTCTGCACCTACTCTGAGATAATTCCTTAAATCTCCCGGTTCAAGCACGCTAAGTATTTGCATATTTGAAAGCTTTTCACGTAACCGCAAATACTCTTTCACCCAGATCTTTCTCTTCTTTCTTTTTTTAATATTTGTTATTGCGAGCATGGTTGTCACTGCTACAGCAACTTTTTGAAGTTTCGATACTGACGACGGCATAATGTAAAATGCGACAATACGTTTATCTCTCTAGACATTCGCGTATAAACTGAGTTAGGGCCCAATTTGCAGAGAAGTGTAATAAGCGCCGCACTAACTAGGGTACATGCCCACCCTGGATGCAGGGCCCTTCATATCGGGTTGTGTAATAAGCGTTTATAATAAAAATATGGCCATATGAATTCCTAATCTAATGTGTGCAGTTTAGCTGAAATTCAATGGCTAGCCATCCCTGGACATGTGTAATCGCTAGACTTGGAATCTCAATCTCAAGTTTGCTACAGATGCATTGCTACCACTGAGGACTTAGTAAGAATGCCTCATATAAGTCTCTCTAACCATGTTCTTGTAACCAGAACAAAGCAGCTTAAAACTATTGTTAGTAGATCAAAATATAGGACTGTGTTTAAGGATCTACTTTCAAAATTGGTCCTATTGTCACTAGGCAAACAGAAGAAATGGAAGAGAAAGTGCGCCTCCTGAATACATCGTCAACAGAGGAGGAGATTAACGCATTAGCTGCCCAGCATTTCGAACAGCAGAGCTTAGCGGCGGGCCGCTGGGACTCGCAGCTGGACGCGCTCCGCCACGCGCAGCGCGCCGCTCACCGCGCCTGGCTCATGGCCACGCTCGCTGACTATCAGGCCGACGAGAGGATTACGCCCAGGTATATTTCACATTAATTTTTCACTAATTGTGTAAAATACATACAATAAAGGTAATACATACAATAAAGGTAAAAAGGGTTTAAAGTTTAAACCATAATCCACCATTGGTGTGAATTGGTGGTTTACACAGTTTTGTGATTTACTTTATAGAACTCTAACATATGTAGATTTCTATATTTTTGTTTGTCATTATTTTTTTTATTTATATCAAGTTCTACAAGTATGTAACCTTTAAAAATCACATATGCATACTTAATATTTGAAATATTGATCCTCAGCATGATCCTCATCATTCTAAGCGGATTTTATGTATACAACTAAATTATCATTATTTACAATGTTCATCATTTCCCCCAACATGAAATATACAGGTATATCCTTAACAATTACATGACAGTTTTTCTCTTCACCATATACATTCTATTAATTCCTCTAACATATAACACTATCTCATGGCTTAAACGACGTTCCAGCAACTCCCCACTATGCACATTCCCGGCGGAGTTCCCGCTGGTGCGAGCGCCGCCGCGGCCGCGGCTGGAGGAGAGCTTCACCATACACCTCGGCAGCCAGCTCAAACAAACACACAATATACGACTCGTTGCTGTAGATATGATGGACCTGTGCTGTGTTGATCATGGAGACAGGTGAGGGTAGTATATAATCTAAAATTATTTAAGGAGGTAGTAGTAAAAATTTCGAAGCGATAGAATTCGTTTTAGGTTAGGATGTTTGTTGAAATGCAAAAAAAAAAATAAGGCCAAATAATAGCAGCTGGTTGCTTTTAAAAAGAATCTGTTTTGTATATGTAGAAGTCTTTTTTCTACTAGGTTTTTGTTATTTGTGTGTAGTTTAAAGTGACCAGATGTCCCGTTTTTCGGTTGTCTGTCCCGGTGTCCCCAACATTAACCCCGGGAATCAAAAATTTCCTGTTTTTCGAAATGGCGTGAAAATCGGCAGAACCGCGTTTCGTCGCTGATACTCCCGCACGTTCTGTCGGTTGTCTACCAACAGGGCGATGAGGGGAAAAGCGATAAGCTTGTGTTAAATTTTGATTCATGATTTTAGACATTTATTACGTATCGGGCTTATAAGTCACACATTAGACGATCTTGTACATTTTGACCTTGAGTTCGCCCTTATCGCTATAGTAATAGGCGCTATATTTGCAGTGCAAATGTTTCGGCAGCGTTTTTGTTTTTATTGTCACGAAACCTGCTGACTAACGAAAAACTCAATGTCCCGAGCTGTTTGATGTTTTGAGTTTTGAGCCGAATGTTTTGAGCCGAAAATAAAATGGTCAGGTTAGTGTAGTGCTACTGTAGCACTTTCCTGTTTTATAGTAGTGTTTGGTTTGGTGGATTGCAAATCAATGTATAATGAACCTTGATCTGATATGATTATATTTAATGTGCTATTTTCATTATTGTTTGAATTGAAGTATTTTAAACTATCAACGTGCCATTAGTTAACCTGTAAATGTCCGGTGTAGCGAGGCGGCGGGTCGCGTGCAGCCCGCACTGGCGCTGTACTCGGGCGAGCTGAGCGGCTGCGTGGTGCTCGCCGAGGCCGCGCCGCTGCGCTCGCCGCTAAGACACGCCGCGCGGGCCTCCACTGAACACCACTTTGACGATGTGGAACTGCAGCTCAGGGATATTGTGGAGAAGATTAGGGAGCCTGTGAGTATCTACAATGCTTGTATTGATCTAGTTACAATGGAATAGACTCCATACTTAATTCATAAATAAACGTCTAACAAAACGATATTTCAACCTATAAGATAAACGAAATTGTAATTGTGAATCTCTACAATGCTACTATTGATTCAGTAATATAATGGTGTCGACCATGAAACAATATGGGATAAAATGATGTTTTTGTGAACGTGCAAATCGTATAACTTTCTAATTTTAACTTTTTTCTTATTAATATGTTATAATAAGGCATAAGTCACTTCTGTTTGCGATGACATCGATTGAAAACTATGACGCACCTTACGGTGTACGGTGTACGAAAGAATTAATTTTTGATCTTGTGTCGGTCGGCTGCACGGGTTCAAAAATGTACACAGTCTATTCCCACACGCAGTACACACACCCACACAGGTAGATCTCTTTGGTGCATCGTAGTGTGTATGGCAGGCAGAGGCGGCGTAAAGCGTTGGCGAGGTAGGCCACCGCCCACGGCCTCGCGACCCAGGGGTACGCGCACCTCTAGTGGTTAACGAAAGAAAAAAATGGTCGCAGAATGAACCCATTACTGAAATCTATGTGACATTTGTAATTTTGTAAAATGAAATTAACTTTTTAGACTAGGGGCCCCCATTCCACTCCCTGAGGCCCCGGGCCTCTGACGGCCTTAGTACATGACTGTTTACGGTTGTATTGTTGCAAAGAGCAAAATTTATTTTGCCCACATAAAATTTAGGTCTTACGTCGCCACTGGGTCAAGCTAATAAGAGCGTAAAAAAATGCGCATTATGTATCCAGGCGGAGAAGCGCAACGAGCAGCGTGTGGCGGAGCAGGCGCGGGGCGGCGGCGGGGCGGGGGGTGCGCGGGCGCGGGCGCGGCGCGCGCTGCAGACGGGCGACGTGTTCGTGACGCGCCACAGCAACCTCGCCGAGCCGCACGTCGTCTTCCATCTCGTGGCTGACGACGACTCGCTCAGATCCGGTACACTAGCTAACGCATTACACGTCCGCCCATTGATCGAACCGATGTGTAAATATTTTGTCTTCGTTGTTTTACAGGAGTTTCATACTTAGATTCTTTGTCTGTTCAGTTCAATTGTTGCGTTAAAGAGGTTATTAAGTAATTCTATAATTAAAGTACATGCAATATACTATATTAAATAGTTTCAGAGCCACATTTTTTGATTACATCCATAATCCAATAGATTCTCAAATGTATTTTTACAAGATATATTCTGGTCCTGACTGTAACTCTGGTGTTATAAGTTAATGTTGTAAAATTTTATAAAAAAATTATTTTTATTAAAAACGCTATTTCTAAATAAATAATTTTATATTTTTTGCTTTGTTTTAGGAGACATTACATCTCGTCATCCAGCAATTCTTGGACTTCGCAACATCCTTAAGGCTGCTTGCTGCAATGACGTGACCAGTATCGCTATACCTTTATTGCTTCGGCAGGAACTCACAGAAGTATTATAATATTTATTTATATTGAAATAGTAAAGAAGTATTATATTCCATTAGGTCGTAAGTGACTAATGTTGCCCACGGATATTTGTAATCAACCGTCCCTCCGGAGTCGAACCACAAAGGGCTTTATCATTCTTAAATATGTAGGCGTAACTTTTCTGTAAAAACAAATAATTTGAATTTGTCGCTTTCTTCGTCCACCAGGAGATGACGGCGGCGTGGTGCCTGCGGCGCGCGGAGCTGGTGCTGAAGTGCGTGAAGGGCTTCGTGCTGGAGGCGGGCGGCGGCGGCGGCGCCGAGCTGCGCACCCTCACCGCCGCGCTGCCGCCCGCCGCCGCGCCCGCCGTGTTCGCCGCCGTCGCCGCGCTGCTGCCCGCCATCTTCCGCGTGGCCGGGCCCGTGCGCGCCCGCCCCGCGCGCCGCTAGCCCCGCCCCCCGCCGCCGTCGCCGCGCTGCTGTCCGCCATCTTCCGCGTGGCCCGCGCGCCACTAGCCACCATCCTCACATATGAAGATAGTATAGTCCGCGCCGCTGCTCTGAATATAGAAACGAGTCGCGTCGAATAGCAAATTGTAAATATTAGCTAAACGAAGACAGCGCGAGATTTGCGGCCCCAGCTACTGCCGGAGTCCTGACCATCCACCTCTTGTCATATGGGGATTGCGGCTGACCCAAGGGCACCTCCTGTGAGGCACGGGCCTCGGCTTAGGTCAGTTACATTATTACAATTGTGTGCATTGTAATAATTATGGGACTATCTTATTTTTGGATGTAATTAAGTCATCAGAAGTGTATTATATATTATATCATTCCAACTTTTTTAAAATGTATATAAACATAATTTATATATTACTTATAATAAGTATTTATGAAAATAAAGGCCTATTAAGTTATTCCTTCTTTTAGCATTTCACTTGAAATAAAAGACAATGTTACGTCCACATGTTTATTTCAAAATCATTTAACAATATTTTAAAATAGTAATTTGGGTATCGCATAATATAGTATCTACACTACAAGCTACATGTCTTCGAGCAATATTGTTCTATACATATATTCACCTTGCAACACTCGTCGGTCGGAAATAGTTCAAAACTTTTGTAGACGAGAATAAATTGGTTACGAATTATGCGCTTCTTTAAAAGATTTAGGTTTATTCCAGAGTTCTTTATCAATTGTTACTTTGCTAACGAGGTGCATAAAATTAACAAAATATTCCTACTTCCCGCTACTCGTCAAGAGATTGCGTTACATGTATTCTAAATCATGCTATTAAAGTTTTCTCAACGTCTTGTACACAAGCTCCGAAGTGAGACTGTCAAAGCACGGCAGACTAACTCCTTTTGCCAAAGTTGTATAAATAATTCGTGGGTGTTATATTCTTAAAAGTTTTTACAAATATTTCCGATCGACAAATCATATCCTTTATAACCGTTAACTAGTCTACTTTGAGCTACTTCGAAACAAATTAAATCGTTATTCATAACTTACTTGTATTGTGCTTAAATACAGTAACGGGATTACTGTTGTAATATGCAACATAATATGGTAATTATAAATCAAAGAGACTAAAAGAGAAGAACAAACTGTACTAACATAATAACAACGCATTTGAACTTTCCTAATAGGTTACTACAATTATTGATTGATACAACAATTAACATGAATACAAGTTGAGTTTTCTGTTCGAGTTATGATTATGCTTAATTTTTCAACACAACAATGTCACTACAAAAGTTATACCAAAATAAAATATTATTCTACAATAAGTATAGTAACGCCCGCTAGTAATATTAAATAAATCCTAACCATATTTTGTCTATCAAAGTTTGAATTTTAGCGACGATTGCCTACAAAAATTAACAAATTTAACTGGTCTTAGCGAATAAAAAATAGTTGTTGCTAAAATTCGGCAACTTTTCTAGGTACTTTTTATTATTATACTAAAATGGAAACATTTTTATTTTGGTTTGTAGGTTTAACGACTATTGATGACAAGCCACTCGGAGGTTTCGTAGTTAACAACAATGAATATTACTAACGGGCGTACATACATGGTCTAAAGTACAGATATGCATAAAAGACCCGCCTAACCACCCCACAGCTACATTTAGCGTGTTTCCTTGTGCGCTCTGTGTGTGTGACGCAATAATTATAAACACTATTCATTAATTTTAATGTTCTTATTACAATTATTAGGTTATAAATAGACGACAAACTATTACACCATGAAATACATATATCAATATGTGAAATACATGGTATATCAATATGTAATCATGTTTTAATATCCTGTAAAAGGTTATATACATATGTAGCACGTTATTCTTGTGTCAATAAACAGAATGAAAGATTGGTTCGAGAACAATAGAAAAAACACCTTTTTAAACATTAAAGATAAAGTTGTAAAAACATTCCACAGAAAAAACATTAAAATATAAAAGAGAACACTAAAAGAACAACCAACAGTATTGTTGTACATTCGTCGTATTAAATAATAAGTTATAACTCTAAATAAACGCTACAAGATGAACAAAGATTAATAGAAGTTTGTAAATACACAAAGAGAGCGGCTAACGACACGAGGTAAAAAATATAAACAATCAGTGAAAGATTCAGACATTTCAAAGATAACAATTGATTGATTGATAAAACATTGTCATCTTTTCAGTTTTTAGTGTAAAATAAAATAACTTTTATTTAATCGTAGGCTTCACACACCTTTGAGAACTTTTTTCAGGATGGTCTCCTTACATTTTTCCTTCGCTGTCCCACGCACGTGGTAATTAATTTCTAATACGCACATGACTTTGAAAAATCAAGGTACGAATATTAGAAAATTAGTTAATTTATAGAACTGAATTAATGTGTACCTAATATATGGAAATATTAAAAAATATCAAAATATTATTGACCTGTAATTAATTGTTTATATTCTAATATCTTGTCTCATTGGTCGCTCTCAAGTTGAATAATTCAGTGATATATCCACAATTTTACCGGAGCCTTTGAAACTCCACATAGCACCCTACCAGTACAAAAATCATACTTTTGTATAAAACCGTCAATTATATTAATATTGTTATAGATAAGTTCCAACTATCGTCACTAAATGAAGCACCTCACATTAATGTATGTGCGAGCGCCACTGTTCATATATCCTTTAAAAATGCATACACTTATAAAATCTTTGTTACACTAAATTTAAAAAAATGTATTTAATAATTTAGAGACCTTGATTTTGTATAAGCAAGATAAAATAGGGATTACAATTGTTCATATTTATCTAAAACCATAATGACATCATATAGGCAAACAATATTTATTTCTGAGTACAAACATTTTTTCGGCAAATTGTTTATAAAACTTTGTCAAATACAGTATCAAATGATAACAGTGGCGGTCCCACATACCGTGTGTTGGTTTACAATAAATTCCTGTCAAAGGAATGCACACACTCTACTTATATACTCTACATACATCAAACACATGCCCACAGTATATTGGGGCTTCTACGAACCTGAAACAATAAAGAAAGATATGTATATAATTACAACTAAATATTTATTTTTTTCTTTTTAATAAAAAAATATATATACAGGGTGAATTTGTCAAATAGGCCTTCAGGGCCAAATCCGAAACTATAAGGACTAGCGAAAAATGCTGAAAGGAGTTACGAGGCCGATTTTCATAAAAACTAAAAAGTGGAATAATATTGAGGGTGTATTTTTTTTCAAAATGAACTCGTTCGATTCCCGGCTAGGGAAAAAGATATTTTAAAAAACTACTCCTTTCAGCATTTTTCGCTAATCGTTATAGTTTCGGATTTGGCCCTGAAGGCCTATTTGAAAAATTCACCCTGTATATAAATAATGAAATAACAATACAAGAAAAATAATCCAATCATCGTTAGAATTTCAGCTGTCTTTTATGGAATTCAACATTACTACAAATATTATTTCAGTAGTAAGTATTGTTGTAAAACTTACAATCTTAAATAATTTGTTTGTACTATCAGCTATCTGCCGGCCGCTCCCTCTGCTATCTCCTGCGCGCCCGACCGCCGCGACCCACTGCAAGTAATAATAACTTATAATTCATAAGATTCTGACAGACTAACCCCTCTTACATATAGTCCACGCCAAACTTCTAGTCCGCTCTTCTAGAAATTTGGAGCGGACTCCACCAATCGTAAAAGCGGGTAACCGGTGCGGCTACCATTATCTTAATTTTATGGCAGTTAAGTTCGTACCTTCTGGCCGAGCAGCCAGCGACGCCGCGCCACGAGGCTTCTTTGTCGGCTCCTTCTTGTTTTCTGCAACATTATACATTACCGTTTTAAACAGGCCTCCATCAAACCATACTTGCGTCAAACCGTTCATAATAAGGATTCAGTCAAACCTCATCGTCTAACATCTCACAAATGAGTAAAGCAATTTAAGTATTTTCAGCCATAAAATTATACCTTCTCAAGCTCTTTCAGTCATAAAATTATTTCTTCTCTACATTTCAACCTTTATAGTAACAAACATTTCAACTGACCTTTGGCATCTGATATTTCAACAATAGTTCTCTTCTTACGACCGCCCTCTTGAGGTACGCTGTCCGCAACTGTTGCAGCCTGTAAGCAATAAATGAAAAATCTTTACATATTTATGATTAATATCATATTTAAGTCATTGTCACATTGACAAATTTCGAGGTACTGATAACACAGATATTTTTATTACTTTTTTATATTGTGGTAGCAATTAAGCATGCAGTCCACCTGATGGTATGTGGCTACTGCCGCCCATGGACACATGTAATCAACCTCACATAAGACCATCCTATCTGAGGTTGGCCACAGATGCGTTGTTGCCCTTGAGGATTAAGTTGAACCGCCTCCGATAAGTATATCTCCCTTACCCATACCTTTCAAAGCAGCACACAACAGCGCTTAACACTATTATACAGAAATAGGTGTTATATTTTTTCTTACCTTTGTTCCTCTCACTGGTTTAGCTTCGTCTTCTTTTTGAGCAGTATTCCTCGTCTTTCTCGCGGTCTCCGCAACAACAGCCTTAGCTGTAGTTTTCTTCTGGTTATTTTTGGCTTCAGTCGCATCTCCGGCGCCCTTTTTCGACCGAGTATTTTTAACTTCCTTGCTCGTAGGTTTTGTTTGCTTTCCTTCATTTTTAACGGTCTTTACATTACGCGTTTGTTTAGTTTTATCCGCTTTTTCTTTGGCAGGTACGTCTTCTTGTTCCGTATTTTTCCTTTTACGACCACGACCGGTGACTTGTGGAACGGGATCTTCAGTCATTTTTCGAGTCTTTTTATTAACTTCGGGCAAAACTTCTTGTGCTTTGCTTGACCGGCCTCTTCCGGCTGTTTTAGGTGCAGGCTCGTCTGAAACAGTCGTTCGTCCTTTACGTTTAGTGGTTACTTCTGGTACAACAATATCCTCGGCCTTGGTGTTACGACCTCTCCGTTTCGGTGCGGAATCCTCACTCGCTTGTGGCTCAACTTTTTTACCGCGTTTGGTAGTTATAGGTTCTTCATCCTTACTCTCTGTAACTTTGCGCGTTCTCTTATTTTGTGCGTTATTTGTTTTATTTTGTGCTTCATTCTCAGCTGGTTTGCGCGATCTCCTTGTTTGTACTATGGATGCAGATTTATCGACGTCAGCCTTCTTGCCTCGGCTTTTAGGCTCTTGTACGGTATTCGTTTTTCGAGTCTTTCTCGCTGGTTCCAATTCCATTTGAGGTTCTTTTGAAGATTCGATCATCTTTCTTTTATTTTTCGCTTTAGGCTCGGGTTCAGTAGTTCTGGTCTTACGTAGTCCTTTTGTTTGCGGTTCGTCATCAATCGGGATGGAATTATCAACCTTTTGTTTCGGGTTTCTAGTAGCTCGAGGGTTTAATTTCGGAGATGGCTTGGTAACGATCACACTAGTACGTCGGACTTTTGCTCTAGTGTTCTTAGGAGTAGCCACTTTAACTTCTATGCTAACTTGAGTTTGTTGTCCTCTCGTCGACCTGGTTTTCTTTGGACTTACTTTAGGAACATTTTGTGGTTGTGGCTTCACATTCGTTTTCCCTCTACGCGTTAATCTGGGAGTTGAGGGTTTAGGACTTAGGATTGGAGCTTTCTTAGTAATAACAATCGACGATCGACGTTTCTTGACATTGAGCATCTCCTGATTATCGATACCTGATTTTCTTCCTCTAGTAGCCCTCACTACAGCGGGGCTGCGCTGTGCTGCCTTTGTTAGACGTGTTTTCTTAGGCGATGGTTTGGAACTTCTTATTGATTTCTCTTTTAAACTGGTGTCTACGGTGGCCTTTGCTTTACTGGCTTGTAATTTCGTTTTAGGAGATACTTGGGGCTGCGACGACGACCTATAAAAAGATACAACATTATTAAATACATGAAAATCTATATGAAATCCATACAAAAGATAACAAATGTTTCTTACCTAACTGTTCCTATTTCGGAAATTTTATCTTCAGATGATATTGGCGACATCCGACCTATCTCTGAAGCATTCATAGTCATAGTCATATTAACTCTACCTTTAACTGGTGTCGAATGTACGACCGCCCTCTTCTTGATGGGCAATTTGTTAGATCTGTCATTACTACTCTTATTAATAGATGCTTCAACTAAAGACCTCTTTTTAATAGGCAAAGTGTGGGCGCTATATACTTCAGACGCAGATTTCTTTCGTGACAAATCGGATTGGTCATTCTTAAGAATAGAACTATTCCGTGTTCTACTGATTATTACTGGAATAGTGCCATCGAATGTATCAGTACTTAATTTTTGCAGTTCCCGTATCAAATTTATTTTCGAAACATTTTTTGATTTATTTGGCGTCGACTTCTTACCCTTAGACGTTGTTGCCTCCGAAGCAACATCAGTGCGAACTCGCTTCCTCAATTCATTCTCAAGCCATTCTTCAACATTACTTGTGATTTGAGTAATTGAATCATGTAAGGATTTTGATTTCAACTTCGTGTTTTTCTTCTTATCTACTTTGTTTGTAGTAAAGCTCCTCGATTTAGCATAAGCTCTTATTGGAGGACGACCTAATAACAGATCAAATGTACTGTCAGAGTTTCCAGATTCATGGAATAACTGTTCGACCCCACTTACGTCACTAAGTTCGTTTCGTTGTTTCTCTTGTCTAAACAGTCGTTTAACACCTCTTACGTCAGTCAAGTCGTTTTTGGGATGATTGCGTTCCACGTTTTTAGGGCTGTTCTGTTGGAATAAATTCCTGACGCCTCTGACGTCATCCAACTCGTTTCTGGGGGATCTCCGCTTCTTTTTATCAGAACCAAATAAAGCTTTGACTCCAGTTATTCGCCTTAAATCATTTTTCGGTGAAGCAGCAAATACGTTTTTAATTCTAACATCACTCAAGCGGTTTCTAGGTGATCTTGCGAAAACATTTTTTACACCTGATACATTCGTCAAATCGTTTTTAGTCGATTTTCTATAACGAGGTGTACGCAACAAGCCTTTAACACCTCTTACGTTCCGAAGATCATTATTTGGAGTGTTCTTTTGGAAGAGACGTTTTATTCCAGTCATGTTCGGGCTGTTGGTCGGTGTATTTAAAGGACTTACGAAGACTTCGGGTGAAAATTGTTCAGTACGATTCATAAGCGACGTGTCCGGAGTTCTACCAAAAGCGGCTATCGTGGCCCGAGTCGATCTAACAGGGCGTTCATCATCCTCAAACAACTTTTTCCTAGAAAACTCAGTCATGCTTTGCGATAGTTTCCTTTTCACGGGACTATTGAATAATTGTTTCACAATATCAGACTCATTCAGGTCGTCTATTAAAGAACGTTTCGACTGAGGTTTTTTAGCAGTCGAGTGCTTATTTTTAACACCTTCTTGTACAAGTTTCACAGCGCTTTTCGGTGTTACTATATCCTCCTCGTTTTGAGAGTCTTCATCAGACTCGTCGAAGTTCGCTGAAATATCTCTACCTCTCAAGGATCTTCCTATATTGAGAGATTTGGATTTCTCGGCGGGTCTGCCTCTTCTAGGGTCTGAACGCAAAACTCCAATTGTTTTTCTCTTTAGATTTGACTTCTTACTCATACTTACTGCGTTTGGTGATTTCGTGGACTGTTGACTAGCATTCAGTAGACTTTGAATTCTTAACATTGGTGTACTGGCTTCCTCAGGGCTGCGCCGATTCTCTGGTGTGTGAGTGCCGGCATTAGTCGGGCTGTCAGTAGGAGTACCGTTAATAGATGTATCATTGCGAGCCAATGGACTCTCCTGGTTAACCTTACCTATTCTCTTAGAAGACTTAGGAGATGAATCTTCTTCCTCCCCTTCAATTAATTGTATATCACTATCATTAATTCGCGAACGGCTTTTCGTAGCCCGCGATATCCTGGTGCTGTTAAATGTTATATTCTTAGCAGTATCTTCATTATTTTCGGGCGTAGTAACAGAATCAGAAGTTACAATTGAAGTAGTAGGTAAAGAGTTTTGTTTAGAAAGTCTCGATTTTGGAAGTAGCGATGCTTGCCGCCTGGTCCGAGATGTTGACATATCCACATCAGGTGTTGAAGTTTTTCTTAATCCGTAAGGCGTACTAGACCCAAGAGTCGGTGTATCGTAAGTTGCATAACTGCTAACGGAACCAGCCGAAGTATAAACAGAGCCCGATCTACTAGAAACGGAGTCGTTGGAATTAAATGATACGAGATCGACGATAGAATAGGACTCTAAATTGTTTTTACTCTCTCGGGGACTCGAGGTTCTTGTTTGTCGAGTTGAAGCGGTAGTCCCGCCCCAGCTCTGATCCGAAAAGCTTTTTGTTGCTTGACGAGAAGTCGAAGGAATATCCATAGCATCTAATGTTCCCAAAGCATTTTTAAGAATAATAGATCCCCGTAAAGATTTCTTTGATCGAGGAGATTCTATCGGTAAAGATCTCCTTTCAGATTTAGAATATTCCATAAGAGACGACGTTCCCAAAGAGTTTTCTAGAATACGATTGCTTCGGGAACTCATCAAGCTCCTCCTAGGCGAGTGTGATTCTGATTTAGAGGTAGGAGACTCTGAGTAACGTAAAGTTATATCAGTAGATTCGTCGCTGTTAGACTGATTTCTGTTTGTCTCATTGACCAGCATGACATCAGATGATCTATTGTGGGAGTTGTTCTCAAGGTTGCTCAAATCAAACTTAATAGATTCAGTTTTTCTACTACCCATCTTCATACTGGGATCCTTAAGAGCAGATTTCTTAGTGGTTGCTAAAGCTGGTGTACTCAAAGAACTGATATTGGTTGATCGTCGAGTAATGCTGGATTTTGTCGCTGAATCTGGGATTTCTATAACCGAGGCCTATAGAACAAGAAAAAATATGTATTTAAAAAAACTTTTAAAAAACAATGCTTGATATGACGTAATATTAATACTTGGTATACTTACACATCCTTGACTGCCAGACGATTGGTTTAGGCTATAAGTACTGCTTCTCTTGGGTGTAATTTTTGGCGTTTGATTGCCAATTGACGACTTATTCCTTTTGTTAACGGGGCTGGGTTTCTTGACCACATAAGAAGGACCCTTGGAGCCGCGGCGGGGGCTCGGGGGCTTCGACTTGGGCGTGTGGCGCGTCATCAGCATTATGGCCGCTTGCTTCGTCGAGTCTATGAGGGTGTGCCACAAGTTGTTTGTAAGTGATTTCAAGTAATGGAGACCTTTCATGATTGCTACACTTAACTATAACTTTTAAAAAAATTGACATGGACACTAAATTTTAATTTAATAAATTTAGTACTAAGAATAATAAGATCGCAATGACACTAAAACTAATAAATTTTCGTTTCGATTTTCGTTTTTTTTTTCGAATTCGTTTCGTGTTTCTCGTATGATCGTCGATTTCACATTGTACTTTTGTCATTGCTACGCTATCTACAAACTTCAAACTGGTTTCAGTGATAACTGGTGCCACTACATAATGAAATCGAATTACAAAATAGTAAGAGAAAATGTTGCTCAATTTCTAATTTCTTCTGTAGATAAGATAAGTTATACTACTAACTTTTATTAATGGTTGACAAATTTAGATTTTTTCAATATAACATTAAGGCAAAGTTGTGTGTCTATCAAGAATTTTATACACACTATTGCAGATTTTTGCATCTTTCATTCTGTCACAAAATTTAAAATGACGTTTATTTTTAAATGGCTTTACTATGTTATTAAACTTCAAATTCAATTTCAATTCAAAATCATACGAGTTAGTCGCCCGCATAAAATCGGTATTCACTGTAGTCCCAGACATGCAAAACTAAAGAACTGATTAGCCTCGATTAACATGAATGCAATTACATTTTATATACCTGCACAGTATAAACAATTGTATGTGTTTTTTCCCATAAATGCAATTTACATTGAAATTCATTACATTAGCTTATGCCTGAAGTAAAATCAACAATAGCAAATAATGATTAGCACCTGTTATAAGATTTGGCTACTGGCGTATAGCCGGAAAAAAAAATTTGATGATGATGCTTTCAAAAATAATGATGTGTATTGTAAATGCTCACCTATTTTCAAAGGCGCCTGTATTTTCGTGACCTTCATTTTGTGCGCGCTCTGCGCTTTCCTCAGCACGGCCATTCGCAAGGGCGTACTCTTCTTAGCCGAAACCACCTTCCTCAAGTTTCTAGTTACTGGTGTGTTACTGGGGGTTTTCACTGGCGATTTGGCTGGCGACTTTGCTGGTTTCTTAGCTGGCGATTTTTGTTTCACCGGCGTTTGAGGCTTAGCGCTCTTTCGTGGGCTAGTTTTCCTTGATTCGATCCAGAGCGTCGCTTTGGTGGTGTTAGACAAGTTGGGACTGTTCCGAGGGCTGCCGCCCGATCTGCGACCAGTCGCAGTCGCGGGCGCAGTCGCAGGTGTGGGTGTGGGTGTGGGCCCGTCACTATCGGATGACATGACTAGGTTTGCGAACTGGTTGCTATTCCGCGTTGACCCCGGTCGTGTGTTCGCCGAAGGAACGTGTACTACCCTGGCTTGGTATACCCTGCCGTGCACCAGCCTGCCTTGAATCAGCCTGCCTTCAATCACTGGGTCCTGTGATGTCTCTCTGGGTGATGATTCTATGACGAATTCATACACAAAAAAAGATGTTAAATAACTTAATAACAATACTTTTCTTTAACTTACGTATTGTATAAATGTGAATTAGTGGTAAGAGGCATGAAGATTGAAAAATCATCATCATCATCATCAACCCATTACTGTCCCACTGCTGGGCACGAGTCTCCTCTCAGAATGAGAAGGATTAGGCCATAGTCCACCGCGCTGGCCAAGTGCGTATTGGTAGACTTCACATACCCTTAAGATTTTTTTTTTTTTTTTATAAATCTCTCAGGTATGTAGGTTTCCTCACGATGTTTTCCTTCACCGTTTAAGCAAGTGATAATTAATTTCTAATACGCACATTAATTTGAAAATCAGAGGTGCGTGCCCTGGGATTTGAACCTCGGACCCCTCGATCGAGAGGCCGCGTTTCTTAACCACTAGGCTATCACTGCTATAATTGAAAAATATGTTTTAATAATTATTGAGCGAAAATTGAAAAATTTGAAAAATGCCATAGAAACTCACCCGTCAAGTCCCTTGTACCTCTCCTATGTGGCTGAACAATGGCGACTTGCCTCCCGCTTGTAGAAGCTGTACAAATATATAGATGAATTAGTCATAACAACTAATTGCTACATTGAGTTGTTCATGCCTGTTCAGGCCTCGCCCAGAAAATGAAGTTTCTTCCTGTCGTGGTTATGAGAGAATATACATGCTGAAGGGCAAAATAGTGTTTTTTTTTTAATATCTATATTTTTATTGTAGGTTGGAAATATCAATGTTGAAAATTTCATACGATGTTATCGATATATCGATTTTTTTTATATATATAATATAATATAAGAGTGGCAGATGAGCATGCAGTTCACCTGATGTTAAGTGGCTACAGCCATCAACCTGCAATCATATTGGATATCTGTAATCAGCTCCAGATAGGATTAGATATTACTACCTGAGGTCGGCCACAGATGCGCCGCTACCCTAGCGGACTAAGCTGGAACGCCTCGGAAAAGTATGTCTTTCACTCCCTTCAAACCAGAACACAGCAGCGTTTAACACTGCTGTTACGAGGTAGAAATTGGTGTGGCGGTGGTGCCGCCGGAGTTGAACCACAAAGGGTTCTACCACCTCTCATTCATAAAGTACTCAATAACAAGGTCCGATATTTCAGTATGTGTTGTAGTTGTGTTTCAGTGTGTCCCCAGTATGTGTCGTAGTGTACAGGATCGAGTAGCGTTACCGGGCATGGAGGCGCGGTGCTCGGGCACGAGCGCGTCCCGCGGCGGCGGCTCGCTGCCGCGCCGCGCCCGCGCCGCGCGCCCCCGCCGCGCCGCGCCGCGCGACAGCGCTGCACGGAACGACATCGCATTAAGAATAAGCCTGCTGCAGAGCCACGCGAGAAGTCTCCCCGAGAAATTGCGCAACGACCGAGAGGGCACGTTCATGCGACCTTTGCGTTCTCGATCGTTGTCCCGAACGGACGACAGTGCAGTTGCTCTACCTCCGCAACAACGTACAATGTCCCGGTCGCACTGAGACCGAGGAAGAATGTGATACCGTTTTCTTTTCTCGCTCGAGAAAACCCTTTGAAGCAGGGAAAAATACAGCACTGATCGGAAAACAGGCTAGCGCGAGAACGAAAATGCAAGAAAGCGATCACATTCACGCATCTCGAGGGTTCTCGGGAGTTCTCAGCGTGTAGCTGTAGCAGCTATTACTTTTTTATTACACCAAAATGTATAAACCATAGAGAAATAGATTGTACAAGCTACTATGAATTATAATCATATTATCTAGTCATAATGTTTATATATATCAAATGCATACTATATCATATTCTGTCAGTATACAATACTACCCTTAAATACTAGGTGTATTTAAGGGCAGTATTTCCTATGAATACTTATTAATAATAAATGTCTAAAAATCCATTTAATATGTGACATAAGTTTCCATGGCTGAAAATAAAAATGGCAAACATAAATTGATAAAAGAATGTTCTCCATTTATAAAATTAGCCATCAAAGAACATTACTGAATTCACTTCTAGTATACAAATGCAAAATTACTTTGATAAGATAAGACACATACAATCACACACAAATATGAAATACTAGAATACTTGCGAATGCATACAATTTAAAAAAATGCCAAAGAGTAGTAAAGATTACTTACTCCTAACAAGAACATGTAACCAGTTTTGAGAATTGAAATAGTTACGTAAAAAAGTTTTGCCATGTCTCCGTCTTTGTCTGTCACCGCAAAAATATCCTTAAAATATTTGAAATACTTACTTATTTATTATGTAAATTACGCAGTATTAGTTATTTATTTGGAATTTACTCTAAAAATGTTTTTTATTTGTAAGGAATTAAAAAAAAAAACTGACAAATTAGCCTTTTGCGGCATTCAATTTCAAGGCGGCGAAGTATCTTTACTTATCAAAGATGATTGTGAGCGTTTACCTGGCTGCGGCGCGAGCGGCCTGGCGGCGGCGGGGTCGCTGTACTCCCAGCGCAGCGCGCGGCCGCCCAGCGCGATGACGTCGCCGTGCCGCAGCGCCGCCACGCTCACGGGAGCGCCGTTCACCTGCGTCTCGCGCTCCGACACTGAACGCACCACCGTCTGTGCAAATCGAATCATTTTTTTTTATACAAAACAGGTTCCTTACAGAGCACTTTTTGAAAGTCAATACAGTTACTACCACTTCATGAGGTGGATCGTTATGGAGAAGCGGCGAAAGAAACTCCAAAACACACATCTTTATTAAAAAATATGTGATTCATTGTTTTATCGGTCAAATAATCACTCAGCCTATAGTATGCTTTTTAACATAGAGTTTGTTTAATGATGAGTTTAAACTATATTTCTGAGAGATTCAAGATGTGGTCGGGTATTTTATTGTAGTAGCAAATACCCATGAAAGATCTAGCCACCTGACAAGGCACGGAAACATCAACACATTATTGTCCCACTGTGTGGGCACAGTTTTCCTGTTATATTGAAAAAGGTTGGTACCTAAGACAACCTTAGAGCATTCATGCCAAGAGCAATTTTGTAGACTTCATACTCCTTTGAGAACAAAAGTAGAAAAAAGATAAAGAAAGTATGTAACTACTAGTCCGCTCTGAATATATAAACGAATTGTGTTGCCATAGCAAACTGTATGACTACACCGGCTCGCAACAATTTCAGAGTGGAAAAACAGTTTGGCACAGACTGTACTACTAAATTTTGTACTGTACTTCAATTAATCTTTTTTTATTATTATAATTATGTATAGAATATTATATGATAAATTAATGAAAAGTTATTAGTTACAGTGTGCTATAATGACATCTATAATCTATAATAAATATATTTTCATACCCATACCTGATTAGCATGCACCACAACAGTGGCGTGATGAGGGCTGACCGTGGGCAGCATGACACGGATGTCGCATGCAGGGTCCGAGCCCAGGGTGGCCAGCCCCTCCGATAGCTGGTAATACTTCACATCCCGCCCGGCGCGGTCCAACACCACCAACCGACCACCTGACATCTCTGGGATACATATAGATATGTTTATTAGAATGTATTTTAATGATCAACACATGGACACATAAGAAAAGTCAATAGCATTATACAAAATTTGTAAAAACTTTAATATTGGGCACAGTTCTAAGAATGATTTTTGTATCTTTCAAATACATAATTATATCATTAGATTATTCTTCCTCTTTTTTAATAAAACTTGATTATTATGTCTACAATATGTTAATGTAAGCGAATTTGATTGAAATAAAAGCGTTGCGAACCATTATGGTTTCGCAACGCTTTTATTTCAATCAATTTCTTAGAGTATTTATTTAGTGCAGTGACGCTGCGATGACATGAGTCCAAACTCGACCATTATTTTTTGACCGCCTTAGGTTATTTACGACGTAAATACATGAAAAATAAACAAACAATTTAATATTATGAGATCCTAATGTGTTACTTTTCTTGCTTATATAAATATACAATTATACTGATATATTGGTTTTCCCATAAGGTTTCAAAATAATAAACAATAATTAAATGATGACCATAGATTAGTAAAGATAACTCACTCCATACAAGTCAATGAAGCCAGTTTTGACAGTTGGAATTGTGTGCGTAAGAATAAAGTGTTGCCACGTCTCCGTTCTAGTCTCCCTAAAATGTTTGAAATGCGTATTTATTTATTATGTAAATTACGTAGTATTCGTTATTTATACGTAAACTTTCTCTAAAAAGGTTCTATTTGTCAAGAATTCAAACAATAAAATGACCAATCCCGTCGTCTGTATCTACACCACATTACGAATTGTTTTCTTAGTAGTATAATTTAGTAGGCGCTTAGAGTAGCAAGGAAAAAGGCATTAAATTAAATGTGTATTACGAAAGTAATGTTTATTTATTAAATATACTCAACGCACGCCATAACTAATAAGCAATAAAAAGTAAAATATATTAAAAATTCACTAAAAATATACAGAACTAATAAGCAATAACAAGTAAAATATATTAAAAATTTACAGAACAACAAAACATATACAGAAATTAACAAAAAATATACAGAAGAAAATATATGACAGTGACAACAACAAACATAAGATATACAATTGCTATAACAACGATTAACTAAATCCGTAAATGTACAAATTAAACAAAAAAAATAATAAATAAACAAGCTTCATGGAATCACAAATCACAAGTAAATGAGGTGATATTATTGTTTCATTATTTTTTGTGTTTGGTCCGCCATGATTAAGTTACTGACAAGAAAGAGACAATGTATTCCTTCCAAAAGAAAAGTGACGCAAAAGTTACGTCGATATTTACGTATGAATATTTTGAAGGTGATTATTATTATTATTAACCCCTTATGATTCGGCTCTGGCGGCACCACCGCTACAAATATTTCTGCCTCATAACAGCAGTGTTGAGCGCTGCTGCGCTCTGGTTTAAAGTATGTGGTAAGGGAGACATACTTTTCCGAGACGTTCCAACTTATTCCTCAGGAGTAGTAGCATATCTGTGGCCGACCTCAGGTAGGAATATCTAATCCTATCTGAGGTTGATTACAGGTGTCCATGGGCGGCGGTAGCCACTTACTATCAGGTGGACTGCATGCTCTGCTACTTCTATATAATAAAAATAAAAAAATTAAAATCCTTGAAAGTGTATTAGTTTCTTAAACTTTTGCCGCTTCGATTCTACAGTTGTGGTTATATTATTTATTTTTGCAACATGGTGTAGTCTTATTTTTAGATATTGTTCTACGACTAATCTTATCAAACACACTTTATGACCATGACCAGCGAATGCATGATCATTTTCAATATTTACGAATGTGTTGCTGCCTATAAAATATTGTAAAATTTGTGTCACTATATATTTGTATTGAGTTTCTTTAACTAAATTTATATGTTCCGTCGATATTTTTTTTAAAACAACTTCACAAAGCGCACATATTTTATAAACATCTGTCGACGGAAAAAGTAAGCTACCTTTATTTCTCGCTATAATTAATTTATGAAACTCTTGAATTTCACTGGTTTGTAAGTAATTAAGGCATGTCGAACATTTTAAAATTTTTGAAATGTAATGAACTGTACTACCGGCTATATATCCAATAATATTTTTTTTAAATTCGTTTAAGTCCGCCACGTGCAGAGAGCGGGCCATTTCAGCAGTATCTTCTTGTATATGACGGAGAAACCCTAGTGCAGACAATTCCTGCTCGTCTGATATATCTACCTCTACGTGCCTATAGGAAAGTGACGTTGAATTAAGAGTATTTAATGTGCTTGACTTGGAATTTAAAATGGCTACATCTTCTAATGGGACACAGTTGCCGGTTGTTAAGGCTTTTATCTCGAGGTGACAAAGTAGCTTCCTGTAAGCGCCTTTCAAATGACGCACATTAGGATTGTCATTAAAGCCACCTTGGATTCTGATGGATGAAAACATCATTTCCAAGTGGTCCTGGCTCAATTTATATATTGGAATGAAACATAGTTTATTTTCCCTTTCTATTAAGTTGTGGTAAATAATTTTCAAACTTTCTATATTTATTATAACACCCAAAAAACCTCGTTTACATTTAGCATCAAGCACTGGCTTATAATATCGAGTAATGACATAAACTGGACGACCATCTTTAATAACTTTGCGCTTGGTAACAGATTTGACTTTTAAATTTATAACATAACTTTTTAATTGATTGAGGAAAGTAAAAATTAAATCTTTATTTTCCGAACAGATAGGTTTTTGTAACCCAAATTGTGTCGTAGATTTTGAATTAAAAATATCGAACATGTCATTCATTATTTGCACGAATTTTTCTGTACTCCCTGCATCTGTAAAATAGGGAAGTTTGAGATCCTCTCTGCATATTTTTAGGGCTGTAGCTACACTCCGACTAAGTAACTGTGTGGCGAGTTTCACTTTCATTATTTGGTTTTGAAAATGTATATGCTTTTTTGTTAATTTATTACCTAAATGGATGCCAGCTTCGGTTTGTAAATTATTTAATTCTGCTAAATATTTCCATGATATTATATTATTGCTTTCATCAACAAATTGCGTTTTAGATTCAAACTGGTTTCTTATCAGTTTGATAACGTGACTAGGGTCCATAATACAGGCGACTTGGGAATCATTCGCAGGATGTTGAAATGTGGTTTTGATGTTTGTTGGATTTGAGAATTTACACCCAAGTAGTTCCATGGCTGTAAAATTTGTAGAGTGTCCATCAAATGTTATGGAAACAACGTCAACATTGGCTTCAGAACATTTAAGGAGACACACTTTGATTAGATTTGCCTTTTGTTCTCCTGAAATACTATTGATTAAAAAGTAACCTAAAGGAATTTTAAAATTGTGATTTATTCCAACCAAGAGAAAGACTAATGCTTGGGTAGCTAAAGGAGCTGATTCCTCTACACCTGTTCCCATGTCCACCAAACCTATATATTTTTTTCCATCCCACAGCTTTTGCGCTCTAATAGCCATTTCGTCAAACATCAATGAACATATTAACCGATCTTCCGTAAGTGATTTGGCTTTTAAAGCCTCAAACGATTCTTCTGTGAATCCTGGATTTCCCTGAATGCATCCGTACCATCGGGACAATGTACTTGGATGTGGAAGGCATGTTTTAAACGTTTTCCTAACATAGTCATAGGCTTTTGGAGAGTAATAGTTAAGAGTAAGACAAAATTTTTTAAGTGCTGGTGTATACTTGATATTCTTCTTTGCCTTTTTCCGGTTCAAACTGTTAAATAAGTTAATCTTTGCTATGTTTTCATTTAAACTAGAATATAAATCTGTGTCAATGAAGTTTGCTGATTTCAATTTGTTGATAATTTTTATGAGGGATAGATTCCTATTTTTAAGGCGTCTGACTTGTTGTTGTAAAGCTTTAACTTGTTTTCTTTTTTTTCCTAAATGGATGTTCTGCTTCATTAATCTGTCTCGTAGTTTTTTTTTCCTTGGCGTGTCAATCACGATGCTATTATTTGGTTCTGGCTTATCAAGTGAATTCTAGAACAATACAATATGATACTGAACATTTTAGAATTTTGAAAATAAAGAATATACAATTAAATCTGCTCTGCATAATATTTACAAGAACTGTGACAGAGGATGTGCTCGATAACGAATGGCAGGTACTCTCAATGAATACACTAGGCCACCTTCTACTAGTAGTTGTAGTGTACGCCAATCTCTGCCGGATCTCTGCTGTTGTGTTCCGGTTAGAAGGGCGAGGTAAAGAAGATATAGCTTTCCGAGGCGATCTAGCTTAGTCCTCAGGGAACACAACGCGTCTGAGCCCGGCCTCAGGTAGATCTCTAATCTTATCTGGGGATGAGAACAGATGTCCATGGTTGCAGGTAGCTGCTTTCTATCAGGTAGATTGCATGCTCGTTTATTAATTAAATATTATAAAAAAGAGCATGTATTGTAATGCATGTAACAATATAGTCCATTATTGATTTAATATTAAGTATAGGTAAGTCATTTTTAGGGCTTACTTGAACTTCTGTAGGAGAAATAGTCGGCAATATAACGCAGTTATAGTCCGTAGACTTGTTAGGCTGAACTGGATTTACCAGGACCATGGTGGATGTGCTAGGGAATATAGCGCTGTTGCCTTGGATGATGGAAGGCGTCATTGTTAAGTTCTAAAAAAATGTTCATTGGAATATTACAAATTTTGTGTGTGCAAAAGTCAGAGGACGCAATTTTATTTTTCGAACTTTTATTTTAAAATTAACCCTATTTTGTGGGGTAGAAAATCTTAACCTACAAGCGGCCTCTTGAAAAAATGTTTTCACAAAATAGTTTGAAATTGTTCATTTCAAACTATTTTTCGAACACAAAATATGTAAGAAGAATTATGGTACCAAATCTATAACTTGTGTTCTATAACTTTTTGTTGTAAAACCAAAAATAAAAAAAAGTAAATATCGAAAATAAATTTAATTTATAACTTTTTTAATCCTCATTTTACAGAAAAATGACATGAGAGTTTTTGTTAGAGAAGTTTTTAAGGAATATTTGTGATTATAGTTTTTTTTAATAAAAAGTGTTTTTTATTATCAAGGAACAATTCAAAAAAATATTTTTTAATTATTCCTTCCAAACTCCTATATGAAAATGCTCCAATTTCATTTTGCTGTAAAATTACTCGAAAAAAGTTACAAATAAATTATTGTTTTAACAATAATCGTTATTAACTTTGTTATTTTTGGTTCTACTACAAAAAGTTATAGAACCAAAGTTATAGATTATTCAACTAGGTACGACAATTCTCCCTGCCAATTTTGTGTGCGACGAA
The DNA here is from genome assembly GCF_041222505.1 of Epargyreus clarus. Lineage (NCBI taxonomy): Eukaryota > Metazoa > Arthropoda > Insecta > Lepidoptera > Hesperiidae > Epargyreus > Epargyreus clarus. The sequence continues at coordinate 10,867,181 of NW_027332210.1, forward strand.
TAGTTTGCCTGATAGAGCGTGAAAACGATCTGCGCCCCTTTTTCAAGATGGCGCCAGAGGGATTTATCATGCATTTTAGAACAATACAATATGCTACTGAAAATTTTAACCTATTAACAAAGATTATACAATTAAATCTGATTTAATTGAAATCTTACTTGAACTTCTGTGCAAGAAATAGTCGGCAATGTAACGCAGTTACTGCCTGTAGGCTCGTTAGGCAGAACTGGATTTACCAGGACCATGGTGGATGTGCTAGGGAAAGTAGCGCTGTTGCCTTGGATGATGGAAGGCGTCATTGTTAAGTTCTAAAAAAAATGTAGTTCATTGAAATATTACAAATTTTGGCCCTGTGTGTACAAAAATCAGAGGACACAATTTTATTTTTCAAACCTTTATTTTAAAATAATCTTAACCCAGAGGCGGCCTCTTAATATAAAGTAATGAGTAAACAATTAATGGTAAGTTAGATAAAACAAAAAATACGCGTTGTTTTGGGCGAACTATAAAACTGTCTATAAATTTTGACGTGATATTGGGTCGCCATATTTGTTTACAACATAAATTCATTTGGAATTAACTTGGAAGATAATAAAAAATACCTTTCTTGGATATGCGCTTCTAGTTAGTCGACGCACTCCACATTTTGTTACATATAAATCAGTCTCATCAAAATGATCTGAGCAAACTACACTCCAAGAAGTTGCTTGCCAATGAGGATCATTATGGCTTAGTTGTATGGCAGCCTCCCATTTATCATGTAGCAATATATTTTTTGGAAACCTAAAATAACCACATTGGACAGAAAGATAAATAATAATATTATGCACTATCTACGCAATATGAGTACATAATCAAACGATTCAATTGAAAAAAATATTTTCAAAATTTAATTATAATTTAATAATATTATAAAATAATATTTCAATTTATAACATTTATTCGTACGTAGCTATTATTTCTGTTAAATTTAAATAAAACACATAATCAATATCTAATTTTACTTGCAAGTTTTTTCCCACATATAAAGTAATTCACAATAAGGTACTGGCAACACTTAGTACTGTCAATGTTATCTATTTTCGTGTTTGTAAAATATTAAAAATATGTAGTTTTTAGACCACTTACGAATGAAATGATACTTCTCCGCGCTTTTTCTTAGATTCCGTGCTGTGTTTGCACCATTTAACTGAACATGTCGGCATTTTTCCGCGTAAATTACACCACGACGGTCGGAAACGTTATGGGAAAAACCGTAAACTGTTTTACGTGAGTGTGTGCGTAATTTCGTGTACATGCATGAAACCCGTAAGCTGTTTGATTTTTTTTTGACTTCGTCAATTACAAGGCGGTGAGATATCTTTACTAATCTATGATGATGACAGACAACGTATATTTCCCGCCACTTTTACCGAAGTAAAATTAAACAGTACGAAAGGGGAAACACATTCTATTTTCAAGACCAGATTAACTTTATTCCATAAATATTCATACAGTATAACAAAATATAGTGTTCGGTGAAAATTAAAACGCGCCATACGTGCCGGCATTGCGTCCTTTCAAAATGGTCACAAGTCACAAAAGAAACAGTAACAAACAGAACTCACCGATGTCAAACAATGGTCCCCAATCCAACAAATATCCACAACATAATCAAACATTAATCTTGGAAACAAAATTATACCACTTTTTCACTATTCATAAATGTCTCAAAGCGTGGAAAATACCAATAATTCAATAATTCTCCACGCACGCATCACTACAACAAAATAATAATGGCGTCGGTTATTGGTGTTGCCATTTAATTGTTGTCCGCTTTTTAATTTTAAGATTAATCAAATAACTTTCTTCCAAGGACTTTCTTCATACCAGTAAATATTGCATAAGTAAAATGTTTCTGTATTTTCTTTAACGGATTCTAATTATTGATTCTTAATATCGTTCTAGTTATTGATATTGGCAACACTACAATTGGCATATTTCATGAAGATGACAACAAATAAATAACCATAGACAACACACTGTTTTATGTGTCTACCAGGGTTACCATCCTAACGCCATCATCTGCCACACACACAGTTATAATCAAACAAATAGCATTTGTAAGTGTTATTCAATATGCCCAGGTTACAGTTTTTAGTTTTTATGTTAATTGTAATTTTATTAAATTGGAACCTTACCCTTAACCTTAAAATTATAACTTGGGTCATTTATTAGTAAAATGGATAATATTAGACATTATTATCATAATTTCGTAACAATATGTAAAATATTGGTAAATACACTTAATATGGATATGATTTAGATTTTCTTGTAATATTTTTCGTCGGTACTTTATGGTCCTGAAATTACATCTAAACCATTATTTTTTTCTTTATTACGTATTAAATTGATTAAAACTTTAATTAAAAATCTTAAATTATGCGAGCAAAATTCAAATTTGCAAAATGCATTGCCATTACTCGAATCGAAACATGACGTCACGCAGCGTGTTACGATGTATATCGGCGTCGATATTCATACTCTTTGAGAAAAAAAATGTATGTATTTATATTCCTGTTGTATTTCTTATTACCTAGCGCGATTTTACTATATAGTATTATTAGGAATAATCAAGAACAATGATTGAAAGTAGTTTTGTCAAAGCACAATCGGACTATTTACCAGAAATATGCAAAAATGGATAAACAGGTTTTTATGCATAAGTCAACTCAGAAATATTTTTTACTAATCGTAACTCAAATGTTGTTAACGTTCACCTCTCTTTTATAAGAGAATAATTTTAATGCATTTCTTGTGTTTCAAACGATAGTAGGTCTGTAACGAAGTAGATGATTAAAGCAATATTTTAAAATTATTTACATAAAATTAGTGTTTGTTACAGTAAATGCAAATGTTAATGCGATTTTGGAGACACTTTACCTGTTTCCCGTACTATTTCCTGTAATCTTACAACATTTTTTTCGTATTTTTGCATCTTTTGGAACAGAAAAAAACACTATGTAATACAATATAATGTCTTTATAGTAGTGTTTTTGCACAATAACTCTAGGAAATATCTATAAAGTGGTTATTTAGATGATTTTAATAGTGATTAAACCTAAGAACCTTAAATAATAACTTTATGAGCATATATTTATCGAGACAAAACACGCTCCGTGACGTCATTCATAAACGCGAAAATGGCGGCGTTCAAATGAATCAAATTTTATCGATACTTTAAATAAGTAAAAAAAATCAATCACTAATAACATTATTTGTATTTTTTACTATGTTAAAATGAAGTGATAGGTGATTTAAAATAATAATATAGAAAATATGCATATTCCCTATTGTTAAATTTTCCCAGTGTTATGGTAGTTTTTACAACATAGCAACATTATGATCACCAGTGGTGCTACCGGACATACCGATAGGAGAAAACTGGATGTAATACAAAAAAAAAAGCAATAAGATTAATTAAAAGATAAATATAATTAAAAGCTACATTCCATCATTTATGTATGTTAATTAAAAAGGCCTTATGAAATGTATAATTTAGAATAAAGGTTATAAATATACAACAAATGTTTTGAATCGTAATGTTGTAAGCACTGTATATATGTCATTGTCGAAGTGAAAAGATCACGTTCGATTTGTTTGACATAAATCATATCATATATTCAATTTTAATCTGTGAAAGTGTGAACGTTTTATTTCTATTTGTCCAACAATATTCTAAATATTGTTTATTTATAGAATTAATCATTACTGTTTGATTGCATCATTGTACAGAAAGCGTCTGCATTTGCAAACCAGAAATAAAAAAGGACAAAAAATATTTTGCATAGTACAATACATTATCGTAATGGAAGTAAATAATCCACATAATCAAAGTTACTGGTTCGTAGTGCGGGAAGATCAAAGCAACGTCATATTCAGCAGCAACAACTTCACAATACAGAATCCGCAAAGTTAGTTGCACAATGTAATATTATGATATAAGCAAGACTTGTAATCCAGAGTCGTAAATATTGTCTAATAATAATTGACTTTGTGACCTTATAAATATATAAAATAAGATAAACATGTAAATTATGGTATAACCACATGTTACTGTTTTTTTCTAATTGCAGTTGCAGGTCAAGAAACCAGATACATAGTAGATACCTCAGACGACAGGCAGTATATCCAGATAAACGATGCACCACTTACACTCCAGGAAGACACTTCAGAACATTGTGAGAAGGAAGTTACCCAGCTGCCCAAAGAGGATGAGAATTTTTGGGATCGAAACAAAATTAAATCATTACTAACATTGTGCCTAGAGAATAGATATAGGATAAGTAATCATGACAAAACCCTGTGGGAAGAAATAGCCGCTGTCATTGGCTCCACTGCAGAAGAGTGTGATAAGAAGTACAGGAACTTAAGGCGCACCTACATCAGGCTGTTAAAAAAGAAAAGGTTAGGCAAAGATATAAAATGGGTTCACTACAACTTGTGTGAAGAAGTGTTTGTAGATTGTAAGTCTCTTTCACCATCCATGTTGGAGCCCTGGGAAGACACTAAGATTAGAAGGTTGCTGAATCTTTACATTGAAAATATCAACAGGTTCCGCAGCACAGACTGCCTGCAAAAAGAGGTCTGGAAAGACATAGCCACTGAATTAGCAACAACTGAATATAATTGCTATCACAAATTCAAAAATTTAAAAAGAACTTACTTCAATTGGTTACACAGGAGTCGAGAGACTGGCAAAGTAATAAAATGGCCATACCACCATTATTTTGAAAGAATATTTTATAATTACAACCCTAATATAGGGCCCTGGAACAGAACCAAAATAAAACTCTTAATAGATGCTTATGCTCAAATAGCTCACAAATTTAGAAATCCAAAATTTCAAAAGAAGGAACTATGGAAGGAAATTTCAAGTGTGGTTGGTGAAAGCCCCAATAACTGTGATAGAAAATTCAGGAACCTAAAACAAACTTACATTCGTTTGAAGATGCGAGCAGAGGCTGGAGGGTCAATAACCAAGTGGCGATACTATAAGGACTTTGAAGTAATATATGAAAATCCAAGATATAGTACTATGGATGATGGTATACAGAAATACATTTACAAATCAGAAGATCAGGACTACATCAAACAACTTCTTACATATTACTTAGAACATAAGGAGAAATTTAGAAATCCATTTGTGAAAAAGAAAACATTATGGAGAGTGATTGGACCCAAGATAGGATTATCATCAGATGAATGTGATAAGAAGTTCAGAAACTTGAAACAAACTTATATAAGGCTGATGGAAAAGAAAAGACAAACAGGTAAAGGGAATAACTGGCCTTATTATACTTATTTTGAACAAATATATAATGAGCCCAAAAGCTTAAGGGATCAGCAATGCAACCACTTGTACAGTATAGACAATGCAACATTGACAACAATCAAGAGATCTGTGCAGAATGCCTGCGATTTTAGAGAAAAAGATAAATTTGAAAAGTTAGTACAAGCTATAGAGGACTCTAATAATATTCAAAGAGAAAGGAACAGAATACTGCAGGCTCTGCTTAATAAGAGATGATTGTATTGAAAGCACGATCATTTAATAACTTGAAAGTAACTTTAGTAAATATCAATGTGACCTGCCCCAGAACTGCTTTACAGTGGTAGCAGGCAGCAATTTTGTAATATTGCAAATACATTATAGGCATTGTTGGAAATCCTGGGTATGGCACATTGTGTTCAAATGCTTTTGTGCATCTTATTATAGTAAAGAGAAGAGTAAATTAAAGTTTTTTTAGCAGTGTTGAGTAACTAAAACTTAATTTAAGTGTGCTTGTGCAGTATGTGTGTTATGTATGTCAGAAACTATTCAAATTTTTTTGTATAACTTTGGACTCAACCGTGATCAACATTTTTGTGATAATGGAACCTTATTTCCAAAAAAATGTTTAATTGCTTGAACCAGGAACTATAAAGGCATGTATTTTCAATCAGTTCATAACATTTATGCTTAAGAAGTACAGGTACCTACGAGTATCTCTGCAGAATTTTTTATATAATCTACATATTAGTTATCTACATATATAAAAACGAATGTGTCTGTATGTTTTTCATAGAATAGTTAACTGTATTTGATCATGTGATGATCTTTAACAAATTTGTGCACAAGCCTGCAGTTTCAGAGTGGATACAACCAATTTTCGTCAGATGGCACCACTGTCATTCCTATGAAGGTACATTTTCAGTTATATGAATGTTATTTTTTTTAAATGCAATATGTATTTGTCTCTGATAATTTAAGCAGCAAAAGTCAAGGTAGTAAACAGGAATAAAAAAAAACATGATATGTTTAGAAATGGTTTTATTTTATTATTACCGTTCTTATGTTTTATGTATATGTACAAACAAACTATAATAGATTATCAGTTTTCATTCTGAAATGAGAAATCGTTAGCAATTCAATACATGTTGTCGACAGGCAGCTACTCGATACAAAATGATCAATGTCTTAACATACACTGATTATGCTTACGTCTTAACTTAAAAATACATCTGTGTGAATTTAAAACTTATCATAAATTTGCCATCAATAACACTATACCACAGTAAGGAATGGAAAAAATTTAAGTTCAGAAAAAAATGAAAAATAAATCACACTCGATCTTCAGTAACCACGCAGGATCGGATCAACGGTTGCAGATACCTCGACCGGTAGAAACTTATCACGAACATATACGCACACGTCCACTCTCTCACTCACGCTCGAGTCGATACAACGCTAACCTAGACTGAATTACCACACTATGTCGTACAACTAAGAGATGCGCCCGTCGACCGCCCGCGCGCCGGAGCCAGCGTGCTCGGAACATTACACTAGGTAGGATTACCTAAAACTGTTATACGGAGTCAGTCTTGCGGGCCTGTCGGTCGAGCGGCGGCGGGCGGGGCGCCGGCTCTTCACTTCTTGGCGTTCTTCTTGGGCGACGCGGCCTTGCCTTTGGCATTGTTTGAAATTTTCGGCTTCTTGCCCTTGGGCTCGCCTTCCTCATCGTCCTCGTCCTGCGCAAACGTTTCATTTGTAATTTAAAATTATTTGACCAACGTTAAAGGTGGAAGTGCATAACAATGTCCTAACTATTTAGGAGATTTATTACTAACATAAAATTACAACAACTCTAAAAACATAATTTTACTAGCTTATGATGCAAATAACGCAAAATAAAGACTAATTTAAATGTGTATCTACTTTCAAGCTATCAGAAGGTAAAGGGAATAGGAATGAGTACAGAAAACCACCAGCCAATTTAAAAATTAATACATTATTTTATCAATAATGAAAAAAATTTTGATGAGCAATTTATTGCAATACAGGCCCAGTTTTACTAAAGAATGACAGCCGAAATTGTGTTTTTTTTAAATTTTGATGAATATAGTTGCAAACTTAGCTGTTCAGATAGCAACTGTCATAGTTTGGCAGAATTAGGCATAACGCCCTTTTCCCTCTGTTAGATGTCTAGGTGTTCCATTCATTTTACTTAGATATTAGTTGAAGGTTTTCAGTACCTCATTCGTCTTGCGCTTGCCTGCTGACGCTTTCCTTTTATTCTCATCTTCCTGCAAATTTAGTAATCTACTGAATCACTGAGTTTATCAAAAATACAATATCTTAATGTAACTGCATTGATAAAAATATTAGATTAATCATTGTGTTGATAACCTTGACAAATAACATTATACATGTGAATAATAAATTAAATCAAACAAGATACAAGCCAATTTATTTAAATAATGCAATATTTTATAGATATTTATTACATGGCCAATTATAATATAACTTATAATTAGTTTTAATGGTAATTAATGGTATGGTATGTTAATTACATTCAATGTCATTAAAATAAATTACACATTTAATAAAAATATTTCAAATTATTTACCATAAAACCCAGCAGTTGTATGATATGCTCGTTAAAAAGCAGATGGACATGGAATGCCTTTAGTTAAATCTTATACTGATATGTATACATGGTGAAAGTAACAGAAATATTTTATATCTATAGATAGATATTTAGAATACAGCTAGTCATTGAACAAAGACAGATTTGACAGAAATGCGAAATTCACTTTTTATATTTGGATAACATATTGTCTAAATATTATTGCTGCATTACGGAAAAAAATCATGTATTTTAGTTGTCAAATTAATCAGTCGGTACAAAGACGGATTTGAAATGCGCTTATATTAAAATTACATTTGTGAATAACTTGAAATGGCTGCCTGTAAAGTTTGGTATATTATAAATCCGACTTTGTTCTACGACTATGGCGACATGTTTTATTAACATGGATTTCCAAAAGCATATTGTGACTTAAGGTTGACATTGACTCTACTGACCTTGAACTGGGAGTCATCCCCCTCCTCCTCATCCAGCATCTCCTCCTCCATCTCCTCCAAATCTTCAAACTCCTCCACCAGAGCACCGAGTAGATGCTGACCAATCAAATGCACCGGCCCTGACCCCTGTACACAACAAATTTAAATAAGTCATGTTTCCCACATAATAAGGATTTTTTGTGGAGGTAATACTCTAATGTGAAATCAGACAAATGCCTCAAGATATCATAAGTGGGCAGTGCAACATCAAAACAATGTCACATACCCATCAAATACACATTGGTTGTTTTATCATCATGTTTCAAAATTTATTTTTAACAACTTATTTCTACAATGAAATAGAAATTCACTTCAAAGTCCAAGCCTAAAGAGAGTAGAAAACAATCCATGAATTTTGATATTGATTAAATCAAAAATAATGAACAATTTAAAAACATGTCTTAAAATCTTATTATTAAATAAAACTTGTCTCTAATGTGGCTACTGTTCTAAATATAAACAATATTTTATAAAGTAAAATTTACCTGTACAAGAGTGAAGGTAACAGGCGCATCGGGGAACTCAATGTCGAGGCGTGCATGCCTTGTCTCGCCAACCTTCAGGATGGCCACTGGGATCTTAATTGAGTCTTGCAGGCACATCGTCTCCACCTGAATATTAATTAAATTGTCTTTTAATATATGGACAAACTATAATCGCTATAGTCGTAAATCTGTATAGATAATATCAATCAGACAAATGCCTCAAACAATCATGAGATAGAGAATACAACATTAAAACAATGTTGCAAACCTTTCAAATGGAAATTGGTGTTTTATCATCATATTGATAATTATATGCATCTATAGACACAAATTATGTCTATACACAAATTAGGCATAAAATTCAATATGGATATTTAGATACATTATCCTTATTAGTGTAATGAATATAGTTTTAATTTTTGTACACTACTAATATGTTAATATTAATGGACAACAAAATAATATCAACATGTTCGGTTTATTGCATCTGTAAACTTGTGCATAACTTACAACAATCACATAGCATGAGGATTGCAATTTTGAGGTTATACATTTCAAAACTGTAATAATTATTACCACTCTTGGTTGGTCAAAATTTTAACACAAGCCTTGGTCATAACTCGCGCTTTGTCCCTTACATCAGGTACTCTAACGCAATTTACTCTTGCGTGAAATCCACATGTTTAACATTTTCCATCAAATATTAGCGCGTCACACAACTAATATATAAAAGAGTATATTATCTCACCTGGACGACGTTGAGTTCATCGGGCTTGGCATCGGGTCCGAGCAGCGCTTGGCGGATTAACAGCTTGTTGCTGCGGGGGTACTCCGCCTTCGCCTCGGGGTCCCACGTCTCCGTGGGGTGTGACGTCGAGAGTGTGACACCTGAAAAACGCCGACACACATCTTTACTTCACCGATAAACAACACCAGGAGTAATGAACTTCCGAATCTTTGTACAACAAGCGCAAACGTCACATAAACAAACTGCAACCGGCCCGCGCCTACAACAACGCCGAGAGTTGAACCGACGGTTACCAACTAGAGACGCTTGGACGCCATACTTTCAAATTACCCGCCTCGCCGACACCGACTTCGCACAACGCATATTCGCAACACACCGCGCCCCACAAACAGATCGATCGATAAGAATTATCTCACTATAACAAGCTAATGACTCGAACGACGTATAACGCCCTTCTTCGAACACCCTAACTGTTACATGCAAGGTTTCGCTGTAGTACGGTGAAAATGGCGGCAAGGTGTTTTTGTTCGATTACAAATACAAATACATTTACAACAACATTTTAAAAGTTACAAAACGTTCACTATCATACAAACGTTTATAGCAATTGAGTGTAAATTACGAGATTACATTGCGATATAAAATGGCGAAGGAGCCGGATGTCAAAGCTAACGCTATATTCACCAATATTTCGTGGACAAAGTACAATACTACAGAAGTAAATAATATAGTAATCATGTGCCTAACTAGTAAAAGATTAATACATACCGTAAAAATATTCGTCAGACATGGTGATTTCACTAATTTATTGAGATTTTTGCGACACGTTCACGTGCGATGCCGGCGCACACAAATCTGAGACCAATGTTGCCATTGACTTACCTAACTTCACAACATAAAAGGTTGCAAATTTTGACAGTTATAGTGCAAAAAAAAGGTTTATCTATCGACCAACAAAAACACTTCGAAATTATATTATTGAATTGTTAAAAAAAAATATAGTTGTAAGAACGTTACAGAGATGCATATGTTGCATGTATAGTAAGTTTATTTAGTACATATAATTATTATTACAGATACGAATGCCTTAACATACTGTAGCTTAGAGATGGGTTGCAAAATAATAATTTTATATATTTAACCTTACACATTTTAGATAGTTATGTCAAAAAAAGAACCTGTATCTTTATATAGAACAAATGAGTTTAGTATATCAAATTAACAATAAATATAATTCACAAAAATCACAAATAAATATGTAAATAATAAAGAACATACACAGATTTTTTTCGTTACAAATATATTATCTTGGGTTATTTTAATTCTGTAATACTGTATAACAATCCTTCCAATCTATTAATTTAGTGATTTAGTAATTTATTTCTTATAAATTTAAGTTAATGTTAATATTTGTTATAAATGACATTAATTTAATTTAAGATTAAAACATGCATATAATATTTATGTTACAATTTTGTGATCCTGTATATTTTTTCGTTTTCTAATGCCGATATCATTCAGAATGTGGAAAAATAAATAGAAACATGGCAACACTGTTTTGTATTCATGAATTGACGTACAATTTATTTTTATTGTACCAACCAAAGACAATATAACCACAAGTCCACAACCGATTAGGTGCGTTTAGCGTTTACTAACAACATCCAACGGTTCAACACTTCAGAAATATTTTTTTGGTATTACTATTACTATTACACCATAACTAGGAAATAAGAGTATATAAAATAATTTTGTTTGTTGATCTTTTTAGATCAAAATGTTATCGAACTTTCAATAAACATTTGAGGCATATGCTTCAGATGTCCCTTGCAAAGAGTATAGTAACCTATATGGAGTGCCTATATAATATACATCAAAATATTATAATATGTCGTTTTATGTAGGTGGAATCTGACACCAGATTTATAACACAACAAAGTTTTTGCAAACGAGAGGTACGGATTTAAACGATTAACATAATAAAACTTACTCTGGAAAGTAGGTTTTTCAGTTTTTGTTTTAAGAAGTTGGAAAATATCACTATGGACTACTATGGAGATATATAATTGTAGAATTAAATAATTAAATTTAAATACGATATCAACGTAGTTTTTAATGATGTAAAAGTAAAACATTATGATTCTAATAATGGACACATTTGCCTATATAAAGTAGGGTCATGGAACAGAAAAAACTTATTTTTCTCTTCTATGAGAAGGGTATTGTTTTTTAGGGTTAAACAAAAATGATAATATATAATTATATAACTTATTAATTGGTAGCACACCTAAACTATCTATATTAAATAAATCGGTTATTTTACCTAATGATCATTTAAATATAATATAATATTTAAATATAATAATTTTATATATTTTTTAAATATAAAATGCACGTAGGTAAAAGACAAAGTATGCGGTGTTTAAATATTGCTTAGAATGGAACGTATATCTGCAAGGTAAAGTAGAGGCCATTTTGAAAATATTTATATATGGGCAAAAATTGATTGGTCAATTACTTTGTACGCCTTTTTGTAATTGGTCAGAAAATCCCGATATGCGGAATATTAACCAATGAAGACTCACAAAAGTTTTCATTTCATTGATGCATGCAATGTTGCTGCCCCTTGTTACGGGCTGACACAAATTTATTTGTCAAAATACCGTATAAACTTAATTGTCTTCATCTCCGTTGTTTCTTCTGAGTTTTTGTCCCGTCGCCCCCAGTTTATTTTGCCCGTCTCTTATGTACATATTTCAGTAATCAAGTGCAGTTTTTGTATCGGTAATCGCATTCGTCAATCATCGCACGGAACAACGGGCACTATTTCTGTAATAGAGTGAGTAACTCGTATCGCTTGAGTTCTCGTTCTTGACCTTAGGCCGTCGATGCTTCGATGCAGTTTTATGTTGTGTAACGACGCCAAAAATCGCGGACGAGCGATGCCAAGATCGCCGAGTGTCGCGTCGTGCGAGCGCCGATGCGCGGAACGGCTCGGGCTCGCTTAGCGATCTGTCAAACATTCCAATAAGAATTCGACCAGTGAAATTTGCTTATCGTTGCACTTTTTGCGACGTCCGACGCGTAAGTAGATTAAGACGGCCAGCGCGACGTCGCATCACCCTCGCGCTGAACAGATAATATTTTATTTTTAGGTGAGTGATAGTATCGAAGCGCACAGCGTCGCGAGCGTGCGGAGGTCGAGTACACCTGTGTAAATAAGATTAAGGAAAGAACATCGGACGATGAGAACGTCATAGCGGTGCGGCGAGCGTGTGAAGTACCGCGCGGGACCCACATGTTATAGTGCATGGTACGATGAGCGAGGAGGCTGCGAGCGATGGCAGCAAGAAGAGTCCCTCGGTGGGCGCGGCGGCGGCGGGGCTGGCGGGCGCCGCGTGCACCGCGGTCGACGCCTCCACCAACATCACACACACGCAGGCTGCGCAGGTACACCACACACCACACACAACTACATCACATCACCACATTCACACCACCACGTCATGTAAACAATGAATGAGAACATCACTAAATTACGTTGATGATTCAATGGACACAACATATTTGGTCATTTTCTTGTGTATTAACAAAGACAAATTAATAACTTAAAAATTAACAAGAAAGTCAATTTTTGTTAAGCCTACTTTGGTTAGATATATTCTGACTATGTACACGAAGAAATTTCAAGAACCTCATCACATTAAGGAATATTTGAAAAAAAAAAAACTATAAAAGTAATTGATTAAGGACACATTGTAAAAGTACTTCCTGGGTATGAGGTTGAAGTTATTAACATAGGAGCAAGTTCATACATTATTGTTTGTACATTAACAAATGCATGTAGCAATATAAAAATATGTAAATTTAATTCACATGTTACCACATAAATTTTATTGAATACATTGTCTTGTGACAATCTCGTATTTTGAACAAAAAACTTATGATTTATCAAATATAAACTAAGTGTTATTGAAAATCAAATCACAACATTTGTTACTTGTTGTTGTTTTGAAAAACAAACATTTCCACTAACCAAATCATGGTTATTGCAACTTTGGCATTCTATTTCTCCAATACATTACCCTCTTGTATGTAAATAGGTCACCAGTAAGTTGGACAAACCAAACATTTTTTTTAAACTTATTTACTTAAGAGCAAAGATAACATTGAAATAATATTTTAATCATTCAGATTTGCTAGTTCATGTTAGGTCGTGTGGGTTATCAAGACTCGTTACTCATTGTTTTTGTAAAAAAATGTATGTGTAACAATGTGTACAAGTATGAAGTTAAACTATTACAAAATTATTGGTAGATACATATCATACCAATTTTGTATAGTGTCATACCATAATAATAATTATTGTTGGGCCACTCAGATAATGCATTCCTGTCAACTAATTTGCGATGATAGAAACTAAAAATATATAATGTGTACTATAGCCTCTGTTAATGTTTGTGAAATAAAACTATGTTGTATTGCTCTATAAAAGTGAAATATTTTATTCAAACTAAATCAAAATCATATATAATAAACATAATATTATCCTCTAACTTACCAACATTAAAAGCTATTATTTCCCAAACAAAATTTAAGTTATTTTACATTCATCAAATCCATCTTTTTCATGACATATATATTCTATGTTCTGACATACAGACAGAATACTTCATTCACAAATAAATATTACTGGAAACTTTACCATTTACTCAAATTTGAACCTTACATATTTGGACATGTTAGTATGGTATGAAATAATATGGTTTTTCTTTCTTATATTTTGCTGATTAAATAAATAAATTAGATGTAAAATACTATAATGTTATACCATAGTATTACAATGTAAAATACAATAAAATAGTTTAATAATAAAGTAAATATTATGCTGCATCCAAACTGCATGCAAGAAGCAATAGTACCTTTTATTACTCTGGTAGAAAATTCCAACCTTAAAAAGTGTTTGAGGTCATCATTGATGCTAAAATGATTGTCTGTTGTCATATCAATCCAATCTGTTCTAAATATTCATTTAAATATGTTTCTGCTTGTTATTTTATTGCTAAGTAGAACTTCCATTGCATTTCTCAACAATTGGTGACTTGGCTAAAAAAAAATAATTGTTGAAAATATACAATTGATTGTGTTCAGCAGATGACAGCGAGTTCAGCACCCTCTACCGAAAATCCCAAATGGAGCTGTGAGGTGTGCACCTATGAAAACTTCCCACTCTCACGAAAGGTATTGTTGTATGTTTCCCACATAATCATACTTATACTTACTATGCGGATGCTATTTTAATGGTTTTGTTATGTTAGTAAACAAGCATAATTGGCAATTTAAACTGGGATTAGAGCTATTAATACATTTGTTTATAATATTATTGATTATCTATTTATTTCCTTTAGAAGCAAAAGCTTTAGATCCCTAAGTAATAATTCTTAGCATCTATAATGTGTTGAAATTATTGTAAATTATATTTGTCTTATTTTTATTTTAAATTAGAATGAGTGGAGAGATTATGATCTTAAATCAATTTCTCAGTTATAAATAGTGGACTTTTATTCACACATCTAATATGTAAATTTACTATGATAGATATAGTCCAGGTAAAACTGCTAGTCATTTCTGAATATAGAAATGAATCGAGTCGCCATAGCAAATTGTATAGCTATACCTGCTCTCAACAACTTCAGAGCGGACTAGCAGTTTGGCGCGAACTATACTTTTATTAAATTAGACACCTACTGTAACTGTATAGCAGTATACTGAAAGCTGCTCAGCAATTAAGAAAATTAATTTAATTATTCCAGTGTACAATGTGTCGATCTCCGAAGCCGTGTCTCGGTGAAGATATCTTCAAGCTGCAGGACGGGGCGAGCGCGCTACCGTCGCCCGACACCTGTGGTATGTATCCAACACGGCTCTCTAACATACCCATACATGGTAACTATGTATGTGTAAGGGATTTTAGGTGGCCCTGATCTTTACTTTGGTTACAGATACATAATAAAAAAAAACTATGTTGTTACTGGTAAAACTAAAGGTCTAATACGCAAAGGGACTGCTTTTTTGTGTTAAACATTTAGCCTTTCCAATGACGATTCAGAGGCAAATTTATTAATTTAAAAGTTATATAAGTAACTGTTGAATGTTTCAACACTTATTGAATGTTTAATATTTTTGTGTTTTATTAAAATTGTAATTTTTTCATTTAAATGTTAATATATTGTCATTATTGTTAAAGGAGCGGAGGCGGTAGCAGAAAGACTGAAGCCCTTGAGGATATCGTCTCCCCAGGGCCAGGCCAGCGCTTCCACTGTGAGCAAGTGGCCTTGTAGTGTGAGTATATTGTTTATATTAATTCTACTGGCGGTTATGTCTCCATTTAGAAAATTTTAATAACTTTATCTTCACAATAATATATAATAATTCCAACTAGATTAGGCCCCATTTATATTTACAAACATTAAATGTATTATGTTAGAAAAATCATTATTTATCTACAGTATATTTTGACCGGCACGGCGTGTGTCTTTGCGGTCGCGTTACATAACATATAAATATGGTCATACATATAGAACCTTATAAATTTGTTTTACCACGGAACGTGCCTGACACGTACGATGTCTGAACATATAAATGCGCCGTTAATGGCGACCTTAAATTGCGTTAATGCACTCAGCACTAAAATGAACTCATGTGTGCTTTACGTCACGCAGTCACGTTTCGTAATTTGGTGCGTGATCCATCCCCATCGGAATGAGTGCGAAAACGTAATGCAACATTGCAGTTCTGCTAGATATCGCAAGGATTACACCAATGTTTTGCCATAGCGAGCGGTTGCGTTAAATTTGCTTGCCAATTATTATATAATAAAAAATAAGCATGTAATGCTCTCATTACTTTAAAATATAGTTAATGAGATTCAAACTCAGGCAATCATTGCAAGAGGCCGTTATGAATACCAGTTGCATAGGATATATTGTTTACAATCTGTTATTTCATGTTATATGTACTCTTAAAAATAACAAAAATTTATTAAATTTGGTTCCTGTTTCATTAATGCTCTGTTATCTCATATTAGGCACAAGTGTCTTCTCAGAGGAGTGTCGTTCATTATTTTCTTTATTACTAAGGATATTTCAAAGCAATAAACTTGCCCAGACAAATCACACAGCAGATGGATGATCTGCTGTCTGTAAACGGGATCGTTTTTTAAACATATAAATGTTTTTAATTCATATACTAATGTTCTAAAAATGATGGCATTTAAAAAAAAGAGAATAATAATTATTAAAAAAAAAAACCCACCGAGTTTCTTACCAGATCTTCTCAGTAGACGTCGCGTTCCGATCCGGTAGTAGCTTAAGATAAATATTGTAACTGACAATTTGTAAGTGCCGCCGTTGGCCTATATAAAATGAATATATTTAATTTCTGTTTGCATGATGTATAAGACATATGTTAGCAGTATTGTGTGTGTTCGCAGACGTGTACGTACGAGAACTGGCCGCGCTCGCTGAAGTGCGCCATGTGCGGCGCCGCGCCCGCGCCCGCCGGTAAGCACTAAGCAGACCTTTTTTTTTGTTGATGAGGGCGTAACCTTCAAAAGGTGCCCGATGCCATGGGACTGACGCCGGGTTTGTGGCACTTTCACCGCACTAAAATCCCTCCGGTGGCCGTCCTCGGCGTTTGGTGGAGAACTCCGGGATCTGCAACGGAACACAACCGGAGTTCTCCTAACGCGATGCCCTTCTATCGGGCTCTGCCCTGGGGGGAGCAATTTTCGCTCCTCTCCTATCTCCTGGTGATTACAGCGATATGCGTCCACACAAACCGCTGTCCTCCCCGGGGTCGCTTGCTGGACGGTTTGAGCTCCTACTCTTGCCGCCCGCAACCCCGGAAGAACCTTTTAGTCGCCTCTTACGACAGGCAGGGGATACCGTAGTCTTATTCTGGTCCCGGTACTATAGGGACGCCGGTAACCTCCTCTAACACGGCTTATAAAGAGATAAAGTTTGTAACTTTGGTTGTTTGTTAGTTCGTAAGGGCTAATCTCCAAAAGTACTGAACCGACCATGAAAATTCAGAAAGCTACACTATTCAGGAGTGCTCTAGGCATAATTTAATATGAATGAACAAAAAACGGGCGAAGCCGCGGGTACTGCTAGTTTGAATAAGTAGGAGGTTGACTTACAATTTTAAAATAATATGGCCTTTGGCAACATACAATACTCGTAACATACTCGTACCGTCTCTAATAAAAAATATTTAAACTTGTCCATAGGTATAAATGAAATATGCAATAGTCAAAATGCGTCTCAACACGACTTGGAGTCGAACAGCCGTCGCTCTAAGCGACGGAACAATAACCCTGACTGGATCTGGCTCCAGGCCTGTCTCGGTAAGTTGAATGTAGTTAACTGACATCATATAATATCCAAGTTCATTTGTATTTGTAATCTATTGTTGTAAGTAGAGATGGGCAAACAACCCGGTTTAAACCCTGTGCTGGGTTTAAACCCAATAAATACCCGTTTATTTCCTCCCACTGGGTATTTATTTGGGTGTTTATAAAATGAGTTAATAAAATCTACACAAAGCTTTTAAAATAGTTCAAATGTTTATTTAATAGATATACTATAGGTTTTTACTGTATTTCTAATGTTTTTACATTTTTAAATATTACATTTTTAGGGGTTAATCTATTTTTATTACCTTTTTAATTATTATTTGTTTGATGAAACAAATAGCGCACAACTAAAACAAATAAATATACCTCTCGTATACTATTACACAGGTGGTGTGGGAATATGAGCATATAATGTAAAATGTAATTCTTGCGTAACATCTTAATAATTATAGCTTTAAGAAAAAAAATATAAACATTATTTTATAGAAAATTTTAAGTGCTACAACTTTAGTTCAAGGTACTTTTCGATAAAATTTACCGTTTTCGAGAAAATCCAGAAACCCGAAAATTTTGACGTTTGACCCCGAATAGTGCCGACACACACATCGATGAGGACTTTTGGAACTTTACTTGTGATTGTAAACCCAAGGTCTCTACGGAAATTTAGCTTTATGTTATTTGATTACTATTTTTATGTCTAAATTTACCGGACTATAAAAACTCCTCTATCAAAATGTTTCAATGTCATTTTCTGTAAATTAAGTAGAAAAAAGTTAAAAAAAAGTCTTCCCAAAGTTTAATCTATTATTGTTATTATCTTTGTTATTTTTGGTTTAACGACAAAAAGTTATAGAACTAAAATTATAGATAAATCAATTTGAAACCATAATTGTTCTTACTAAATTTCTGTGCGACAAATAGTTTGCCTGGTAGAGCGTAAAAACGCTTTGTGCCCCTTCTTTCAAGATGGCGGCCGAGGGACAACAGTTGGGACTCCACAAATTAGGATTTAACTGTACACTAAGCCCTTTACACTAATCATTGACATCTATAAAATAAAATTGGGTCTTCGAAAATTGCAACCCAAATGTAACACATCCGAATGGACTATAACAGCGTAGTTAAATGAAATATGGGCTTTTAGAGTGCATATTTAGTGAATCGTTTACAATATTATTTTAAAAATGATATTACACGAAGAAACTAAAAATATGAATGACAATAATTTACACCCGCTGTTTGGGTGTTTATTTGGGTTTAAACCCTATTTCACCCAAAATACCCGGTTTAAACCCGTATCCACCCATTGGGTTTAAACCCTCTGCCCATCTCTAGTTGTAAGGGATTTCAGGATCTCGTTCGACATGTTTATTTTTTATTTTGAAGAAATTTGAGTTGACATAATTTTTATTTGTATTATTATAACTTGTCTTATGATATATGTTTGCAGGCGTGGTGGAGGGCGAAGCCCGGCGCGTGGAGGCGTACCTGGCGGCCGGCGGAGACCCCGCGCGCGCCCTCACGCCGCCCGAGGTGGCGCTGCTGGACCGCGCCTCCGCCTTCGACGCGGGCCACACGCTCGTGCACCTCGCCATCAGGTACAGCGCTGCTGGACCTGACTGGAGAACCTTCATGAACTTAAACAATAGTTGGAGATTGAATTGTCTCAAACAGATGTACCATCGTTAAATGACCACACGTAAATAATAAATGACATTGAGTGTAGATGTCATCATTTCTCATCATCTTTTACAAACGTTCCAAAAGCAGTATTACCAAATTAAAAAATATGTACTTATAACACAAAAAAGACCATAAAATTTTAAACTCAGTTAATAAGTAAATGTACACATTTCGTTGTAAGTTGATTTTAACATGTATGTTTTTATGTAGGTTTCAGAGGCAAGACATCTTATCCACATTACTGTCTCGGATATCAGGCGGCGGGCCCGGCTTGAAGCGTTCACCATCCTACGTGGGTAAGTAACTATGATCATGATTATGATTTGATTTATAAAATGTGCTATAAACTCTGCTGTTTACAATGTATCATGGCCATTGTTTATTTATACCATATTTTTTTATTTCCAATGGTATCGCTATCATTAATAAATCTTTATTAATAAATACATACGTAATATAAAATTAAATTTAAAAAAAATATAGTTTAACTGATAATGAATGTCGGATTTGTTAAAGTTGAATCACATGATATTATCTTACTTGATTAGTTCAGATCTGATTATTTGTGCGAAAAATTATAATCGTTGTCGTTTTACGCAGTGCAAAATAAATTGCGAGAATCTCGCGAGAATGTTGAGCGGGCTTAAACGTTGTTCGTTGTTTATTTCCAGCGCCGGACCTTGCGACGGCGATCCGGCGGCACATCGCGAGCTGCATCCGCTACAAGAAGGGCAGCTTCCCGTGCCGCTACGTCAACGAGATCTGCACATTCTCGCTGCCCGCTGGTACATATACTCCGTAGACCATAAATTAATGTTCTTTTAAAGATTTAATATAATTAATTATGAATTATTGCTGTAAAAGAATTTAGTCGTTTCAGTACAAGATTGGAAATTTATATCATAGCCTATGTCTGTCTTATGAAAATAGTAATGCTATGTTCTAAGTTGAAGGTTGAGGTAAGGTAAAGATGAGGTGTTCTATTTCTGTCCTCGAGGGTTATGATTTTTGGCCGACCTTAGATAAAAATCTTACTTAGGGTTGTAATCGTATTAAGGGTTGATTACAGATGTCCATAAGCATAACCACTTATCATCAGATGGACTGTATCATCATCATCAACCCATTACTGTCTCACTGCTGGGCACGGGTCTCCTTTCATAATGAGAAGAATTTATTCCAAATTCTTAAAAATAATTTTACTAATATATTTGTATTGTGATTGCAGAAATAGAAGAGCTTCCAGCAGCGATCCAGGAGCAGCTGTTCTCGGAGCTGCTGGACCGCGACGCGCAGCAGACGCTGGAGGCGGACCCGCCGCTCATCAACTGGAGCCACGAACTCACCACATTAGGTAATTCTGCCCTCTTTCATACCCTACAGGACACTTTTACTTCTTGGCCGATTCACATGTAATTCAGTCAGTATTCACAAACCCTTTCACCGGAATGAAGACATGCTTCACGCTAGTATTAGCAGTGGCAATAGATTGGTGTATACTTCTGGTTCAACCATAGTGGTTCGATCATCCTTCAAAGGGTGTGTGCGTTGCAATAAGGTAGGAGAGCTGTTGATTGATAATGATAATGTGGTGTACGGTTTGCAGTTGGATAGTGATGTTGTGTTACATGTGCAGGATCGAGATTGTACGCGCTATGGAACCGGTCAGCGGGCGACTGCCTGCCGGACGCGGTGTGCCAGGCGGCGTACGGCGTGTTCGACCGCGGGAACGCGCTGCGCGGCGCGCTCGCAGACGCGCTGCATCACGCGCACCGCAGGTACTGTGGGGGGCCGCTGTGGACCCGGGCGGCGGGCGACTGCCTGCCGGACGCGGTGTGCCAGGCGGCGTACGGCGTGTTCGACCGCGGGAACGCGCTGCGCGGCGCGCTCGCAGACGCGCTGCATCACGCGCACCGCAGGTACTGTGGGGGGCCGCTGTGGACCCGGGCGGCGGGCGACTGCCTGCCGGACGCGGTGTGCCAGGCGGCGTACGGCGTGTTCGACCGCGGGAACGCGCTGCGCGGCGCGCTCGCAGACGCGCTGCATCACGCGCACCGCAGGTACTGTGGGGGGCCGCTGTGGACCCGGGCGGCGGGCGACTGCCTGCCGGACGCGGTGTGCCAGGCGGCGTACGGCGTGTTCGACCGCGGGAACGCGCTGCGCGGCGCGCTCGCAGACGCGCTGCATCACGCGCACCGCAGGTACTGTGGGGGGCCGCTGTGGACCCGGGCGGCGGGCGACTGCCTGCCGGACGCGGTGTGCCAGGCGGCGTACGGCGTGTTCGACGTGTACTGTGAGAGCGTACTGCTGATACCAAAGGAGTCGTTATGTCAGGAAGGGGAAGGATTTTTTTCTAGAAATACAAAAGCCATTGTTTTATATATTGACGAAGTCCCTATGGATCATTGGCAAAGATCTCACAAACTAGGTAATCATGCCCGGGCCATGTAAGATGTTGAGAAAACTTCCAGAGCGTGATTCAGAATTATGAAGCCCCATCTCTTGATGGGGTGTATTCGCTACGTTATGTATACGTCGCTTTCTTGTGCTCTATTTTCGTTACACGTCCTCACGTGATGTCTCACATCCATAAAATTTCATTATATTTTCTTATTGATTATGTAGGAAGTTTCGTTTTAAATATAGTCGCAATCGTATGTAACTGACGTGTCCGTGTCCGTGTCCCGTCAGTTTCTACTCGCGCTGGGCGGCGTGGGAGCGGCTGCAGGCGGCGCGGCTGCACTACGCGCCGGAGGAGGCGCAGCTGCGCGCCGAGTGGGCGCGCCTGCAGGCCGCCGCCGCGCGCCCCGGCACCGCGCTGCACCAGGTACCGCGCCGCACTACACGGCACAACACTACTGACCATACCAGCTGCGATACGATACGCTTGTCCTTCGTGTTTATGACATTGAAGTAGTAAATGAGCATGCACTCCGTTATTATTCTCAGTTGCAAATGCATTGTCACCACTAAGGACTAAGTTAGACTACTTAGCGTATTTTTTTCTCTTTTAATAATATTTAAGTGATAAGCGACCATGCGGTCCATTTAATAGTTAGTGGCTCTTTCTGCCTATGATTTTTTTGTAATTAAATCGAACTAAGTTGGTACGGCTCGCATAAGTAGTCAAAACACAGTAACGCTCGATGACGTCATCTCTACTGAACACTATATTAATGTATAAATATTTAATAATGAATGTTGACAATTTTTATTTCACATTTCACAATTTATCGTATTTGTCAATTGTGGACAAAATAGCAAAATATATTTTTTTGTTAATAATTCCAGATACACGTATTCGTGCTCGCTCATGTAATGCGCAGGCCGATCATAGTATATGGAGTAGATATCGTGAACTCATTTAGAGGCGAGGCGCTCGGCTATGCTCGGTTTCAAGGTAACTGAACACTATTTATTTGTGTGTTCTCTGGATTGAATTATTATTTTAATAACTTAAATTATTTTTGTGTTTTTGGTTCGATTAACAATAAAAGCATATTTTTTGTAGATTTATAAAACTATTATTTATTTATATTTTTGCTAGTGATTAAAGGATCGATTAAAATATTTGTAAATTCGCGTATACCTATATTTCTTAAATTCCTTATCTGTTCGATAAGTTCGTAGTAAGTGTGTATAATGTGTGCAGGCGTGTACCTGCCGCTGCTGTGGGAGCCGGCGTTCTGCTCGCCGTCGCCGCTGGCGCTGGGCTACACGCGCGGACACTTCTCCGCGCTCGTGCCGCTCGAGCCCTACGCGCCGCGACACGCGTACATCTGCAGGTACCCGACACACGTCACACATGTCACGTGGGAGCCGCGCTCTGCTCGCCGTCGCCGCTGCCGAATATAAGAAGAACGGAATTGTTTTCGATTTCTGTCTATAATTAACCTAAATTGAAAATGGTAAAGTTTACTTTATAACAATTATATAATTTGTCTTTATTACAGGGAACCTCAGGAAGAAAGTGAAGAGATGACATTTCTACCGTTAACAGACTCTGAAGGAAAACTCTTACCTGTCCATTTTCTTACGTGTGATGAGGTGAGTGCTTTAATTCTTTTATCAAATTTCTGTCAAATAAGTGACAGGTAGGATTAGGCTTTTCTCATATAGAGAGACAATAAATTAAATATTTAATTTATCCGTTGGTGTAAAATGTTGTTCCCCCCTGATGCGTAGTGTTTGCCGTGTGTCAGATGTCGGACGAGGAGGGCACGGTGCGGCGCTGGGTGAGCGCGGCCGTGACGCGCGGCGGCGCGCTGGCGGCGCGGCAGCGCGTCCACGCGCGCCCGCTGCTGCAGGCGCAGATGCTGGAGGAGTGGCTCAACCACTACCGCCGCCTCGCGTAACTACCGCACGCGCACACACACACACACCGCACGCGCGCCCGCTGCTGCAGGCGCAGATGCTGGAGGAGTGGCTCAACCACTACCGCCGCCTCGCGTAACTACCGCACGCGCACACACACACACACCGCACGCGCGCCCGCTGCTGCAGGCGCAGATGCTGGAGGAGTGGCTCAACCACTACCGCCGCCTCGCGTAACTACCGCATGCGCACACACACACCTCTCATGCACACACACACACGCTTGCACACACAGGCGCGCGCGCGTACAGACGCAGACACAGACGTGCGCATGCAGACACACACACAGACACACACACGCAGATGCGCGCACGTCACAAACACTATCACAATTTACTAATGGACACAAACACATTATTGATTTAGTTTTCACAAATAAACATGAATTCCTATTAATCAAGTGTTAAATTTGTAAGAATACAGCTTACAAAAATTGACTTCAAATATGGGATAGTTCATTAATCACTTGAGGCTCCAAAGAGAGGAGGGGGTTCGAAAAAATCAAAGTGACACTGAAACTTGAACTTGCGATTGCCGCTAAAACCATCCAGCTCGACCTACCAATGGCCAGTTAGTCTGTAATCGTCATATCAAAAATACACAACGTTAAAGGAGAAGAAGAATGAGTAGTAAACCGCTCCCTGGTTTAAAAATGTGTTTATAATACATCACGTAATTTCACGAACAATTCCAATTTTAGATTTATTATCTGTGACTGATTGGTTAATTCTTATAATAAATAACATTCAAAATTAAAGTACATCTATAAGTCACTCAACTCTTACACTACGTTACCACAAACGCTGGAATATGCGAGCTGACAGGTGTAATGTTTGCAGGCAGCAGACCCGCGGGCCGTTCCCGCCGCGGCTGCAGCCCGCCGCCGCGGAGTTCTCCAGCGGGCCCGACACCGACGACGAGTGACACGAACACACCCTCCACACGCTCGCCCGCGACACGCGGAACGATATGGAAATCACCTCCAGTGGTCGACGGCCGCCGAACATACATATATGCATAGATAAGTATAGATATCTCACGTGTGTCAGCCGTTTAATGGCTGTGATGATGTAATTTACGCGTAACAATGCCGACATGCACAGTCAAGTGGTGCAACAACACAAAATCCAATAAAAAATGCGGAAAAATATCGTTTCATCCGTAAATGCTCTAAAAACTACATTTTTTTTAATATTTATCAAACACGAAAATAGATGACAGTGACAATTTCAATTGTCAAAACTGGTGACATTTTCTTGTTAGGAGTGAGTAATCTTTACTTATCTATGCATATATGGAATAAAAATATTTACCTTTTTTTCAATTCATTGTTTTACTCGCTTCGGTAGAACGACTAGTAAAATTAGAAATTTGTTTTATATTAAAAATATTGTTCAATATTGACTGAATAGTTATGTAACGTAATATCGCGCCGAGGAGGATTATTTTCAAATCGATTCGTTCCTGCCGCGGGTATGGATTGTGTTGCAACACGCTACCCACAGGTGTCAAACTCTTAGTGTTGCCAGTCGAACCCTGTTGCGATGTAAGTAATGCCTACGTTCCGAGCTCGATTTAATAAGGAACCAATTTTTAATAAGGACCTTAGGTAGGATGACCTTCCCGTTTAGATATGCTAGATTAAAACCAAACGAGCGAATGCATAATAAAATTATACCCCTGACTGGCAACACTGAATAGAACCAATACAGGAAACTTTATGTAAAGAATTGGCGAATGTTTTTAAAAGTATACTTATATAATAGTAAAGTGATATTGGTCAAATTACTAAAATACAAAAATGTATTCTTTATTTAAAATCTTAACATTTTCTCTCATTAATTTTCCTATTATATGGTATTTGTGCTTAATTTTTTTCTTTCATTAGTACAAGTGTTTATAGGAGTTTAGATTTATTTTTAAATCAACACGTAGCAATCAGTACTTTAGTTGTTTTTAGTTTAACGGCATACGTGAACGAATAGTTCAATAAATATTTATGCAAAGACATAACATGGTATTGTAATGTGTAATATATTTTTTTTTCAAAAAATCAAGTAATACTAAATTCGTTTCATGAATTCTTAGATTAGGGTGTTACGAAATATTAAAGGGAGTTTTACTCACCACTTCAAATAGAGAATTTTAAATAACATATTCTAACAATCATGACAATTTAAATTTTATAAATACAATAACACAACTTGTTTTCTCAAATAATTAAAATATTCCACTAAACTGCAATAACTCAAGTAGGTATAGTTTTAAATAACCTTAGATATAATTTATCCGTGGGCCACGCGAGCGGATCTTGTAAACTAGACAAATAGACAGACCATTTTAGCAATACTGGGGGTGAATAGATAGAACTGCCAATTTAATTAATAAGCAATTACATTTAAAACGGGCGGAGGATATAAATTTAAAGTACTCATTATGGTATTTATTATAAAAAAAAACTACACATTTATGGATGATCAACATTTAATACCCTCTCTGTCTTATTGCCACTATTATAGTGTAATTTCAGCTGCACAACCAGCATTCAGTGTTGCCAACGCATAGTATTCCCCCTAAATGTAGGCGTAAACTTCGGTTGTCTTGTATTGTGGAAGAATATAAGGGTTTTTGAAGCAATAATAAATAATTGATTAGTATAATTTTCTCGATATACATTTACGACGAATTGTTGAAGTTACTTTTAGGGGGGAACAGTTATGGAGTTAGGATATTAACATCGCTGGTATTAGGGACAAGCAGATCGCAGCTACTTCGCACTAGTAATCGTTGTTATCTCCAAAGATAATATGAAATTATTAGTATGACAGAAAAAACACAATAAAGACGCATTGTCGCAGATACCTGTACGTAGACTGCTCCTGTGCGCTTTGTCACGTGTGCGTCGAATAAAAATAGCAATATATTGTTTTGTTTGTTTCGCTACGTGCATTCAAGCGTAGTTTATTTGTTTGCTTCATATAAATTGCGTATATATCGTTACGGTAGCAACTGTTATCGTAACCTGCACATAGGGATGCCACACACTTGATTATAAAAAAGGTTTTATATTAAAAAAAAAATGGTATCGGTAACTAAATAGAATATTAGTCTGTCGTCAACTGTTCCACTGCTGGGTACGGGCCTCCCCAGAGTGGGGACTATTCAATTGAAATTTATTTTACGAATTTAGAATACATCTACATATTTAGTAACAATCTGCGATGGATTAAAAGATGTATATTATATAATGACAAACTTTACATTATATAATATACATATACTCACAGTAGCTATGTATGCGAATAATAAAATTATACAAGTGCATATTGCACTATTATATAGGTCGCGGATTGTTGCGCGGGACGATAAATTTATGGTAACATTAAAATGTAGATTCTTGGACGAAACTACCTATGTGAAATCTTGTTTAAGCAACATTTAAGCTCCCAATTTAATAATGAAACATGGTGAATAATGTATAAACGCTGTACAAAATACCGCCAGTTTGTATGTTACCAAGTGAACGCTGCGACCGGCTCTCGCGGACCAGGCGCTCATACAACTACAATTGTTTATCCTATTTAAATATTTAAAGTCTCCGATAATGCTAGACTACATGTAGTTAGATTACAAATGTTCCTTGCCTTTGGTCCAGTGTACTGCGCTCTTCTATATAACTGTATATGAGTATAATTACAGTGATGTAATATGATATTTGCACCGGAATACGACACTTGTGTGGCTCGAAAAGACTAAATTTAAACGTGTTGTTAATTATACGAAAGAAGGATTTGAATTTATTTTTTGTAAGGATAATCTCATTCACTTAGACCGCCTTCTATTTATAGATTGTAAATTTTGTAATATTGAATTATTTTGGCGCCCATTTACCAAATGTTTTGAAGATGTAAGTTACAAGACGCTTAAAATATAGATATCTAAGGCGCTAATATAGCAGATTAGTCGATGCAAATGCAATGACCTCTGGCGTTTTCATTCAGTTGTCATCGATTGGTCTCCAGCGAAATTTATCGTTATATACATGTTAAATGTTTGATAAACAGCTCAATAAAACGGTGTTCAACACAAAATATGGTGACGTGACGTATTGTCGCGAAAAACAGTTAATGTGCTACCCTTATTATAGAAACGTGTAATCCGATTTATAAAAAATGTATTAGCGACCAGCCGCACCTTGTTATGTGTTTGTACACTTGCTTGAAATTCGAAATCGATTAGTGAAAGAAAACAAAAAGATATAAAATGAAGAGTCTATGAAAATAAATATTTTACGACACTGTACAGAGAGTATAAGGTTCTAATATTTATTATATTTTGGGTTGTATATGTAAATAGAAAGAAATTGGTTTGCGAAGTATTAGCTCTATAGATGTATAGAAATGCTACTTAGCGCAAGGAGGATATGTTTTGGTTCCGGGCCAAATTGCCGCGGGACGAGCGGCGGCGCGCGGCCAGCTGTGATGTTCTGTAGGCTGTTGTGGCTAATCTTTAAAGCTCTTACTTAATTTACATAATCTAAACTATATCTGATATTAATAGTGCTAGATAATTTTTCACTTCACTAGCTTTAATATACGTAATATACATACTTACACTTTGCTTGTCTACAGGACGTCACAATGTTGGTGGGCTGTAAGAAGTTTGTTTTATTTTTGCCTTGAAAATAGCGTTTTTGATTATTTCTTGTTAACATGTAAGAACATTTGTTAAAATAGTTACGATTAAAATGGTAGCTAATACAGTTTCAAGATATTTTTGTATAAGAAATTCTGATCACTCCTAAAACTTTTCAATGATAACTATCCCCTTACCATAGAAACATGTCTTGGCTGAATTCACTTTTTTGTTAACGAAACACGTACAAGTTAATTTTAAATTATGTACCTATATTACCTACAAATTTTAATCAATAAAGCACTTATTTTATGAAGCGTTTATTGTATTTTATTGCATTCCCTGAACAAATCACATGTCTGCATCATATTTTGTGGTAGTGTGATTGTCCATCCATTACAATCCTGGACATTGGTATTGTCACTTTCCTGTTTCGAATGAAAAGAGTTAAGGTCATGGTCGAAGCTAACCATTTGTGGATTCGTAAATACACCACCCTCATAATAACTTAAAGATCTCGGACTGGTAGGTTTCCACAAAATATTTTTTCCACCAATAGAGTGATATGATGGAAAGAAAGAATATGATCTTGAATTAACAACCATCAGAGTAGACTGATATGCTTATTATGTTAGAGGCTTATAGCTAAAATATTTAAAAAAATACGCTTTCAATTTTCTAATATTCCGATATGATAAGATAAGTAGGCAATTAGTTCTAAATATTTTTTGAAAAAAGCTAATTTAAAAGCTTACTAAATATAATGTTTATAAAACATTTTAAAGAGTAAGTATATCTGTGTTCAAATGAAGTACATAATATTTCCATTTACGTTATAAACATGTTAAGTCTAGAGGTTAAGGAGTAAGGAGAGAAGCATTTAAAATATTTAAATAGTTACATGAAGTGTTCAATATCCATTTTATTTATTATTTTTTTATTATAGGTTGTAATATATATATTTTAATATTACAACTGTGGCGTATTCGCCTTAATATTGCCATATCTGTTCTAGGATATACGAATGAAATAAAATATAAACATAAATACATAATTATTTTATAATAATAAGAAGCTAGCTACATGCTCCTGTGCAACTCTCGTTTGCCAAGCGTAAAAGGACAAATAGGTACTCTTAGCGCATGAACAGACTTTACACATGACCGGTTTTGCATTTACGTAGGAGCGCGGACTACTAAATTACAAATTGCAATTTGATATTATTATGTTTCTAAGCGCTATGCATCGACAGTAATAAATCACGATTTCAAGAGCATGATCTTGCATTTATATCAGTATGAAGTATGAAGTGCGGCTTGGGCGAACCGTTCGCAAGATAAGAAAATGAACGCATTCGAAACGACGCGAAACTTACGAACGCACGCGCGCTTTCTGACAGCTGCTCTGTGATACAGAAGGGAGCGCTGAGTTGCAATTTTCATTAAAATTAAATTAAAACCGGGTTTTATGAGTACAACTCTAGTTTATTATAAGAAATATAGT
Source organism: Epargyreus clarus (assembly GCF_041222505.1). Taxonomy (NCBI): domain Eukaryota; kingdom Metazoa; phylum Arthropoda; class Insecta; order Lepidoptera; family Hesperiidae; genus Epargyreus; species Epargyreus clarus. The sequence goes on from NW_027332210.1 coordinate 10,897,450, forward strand.
GCTTGTGTGTACATATGTATAGTTTGTGATGAAGTTTAAGAAATTTTCTTAGTGAATTGCCTGTTTGTCCAGCGGAGTGAGCGAGCGGCTCTAACAAAATGGGTGAGTTAGCCGGCTATCGGCTTTTTTCATTATTTAAAAGAATTCGTGCTATCTGAATAGAACTGTGACCTTCTACTCAATACGCGACTGCTATCGGTGGGCTGTTTCTTATTCAGACGCAAAAAGTCTCGGCGACTTGTTTTGGTAGAATTATCGATTTTTCTCATGCGTCCCTCTTCCCGGACTAGGTTAAAATAATTATGCCAGCAATGTAATATTGTATAATGCTTACTTTATTCGTCGTATTCTCATACAATTAATAATATTTCCTGTATAATTTAATTTATAAAAATCGATATACGTTCCTATAAGAAACATCGTAACTGCTCATGATCCGCTCTACAAATTTAAATTGCTCTATTTTTAATATTGCAACAGAATTAACATTATCAAATATATCATTCTAGCACAGATACTGTTGTATTATTTTTAACATAAAACATGAATATTACGAATATTAACATACAATTTTTGGAGTATTAAAGCCTTATATGTAATGCAATTAGTATTGTAGTGCTAAGTGATTAGTGGCAGCGCGTCAGGTGATTATATCACTGCTAGCAAGTAGCAACACACTAATCAGACTGTCCTTGGACAGCCCATACTCAACAATGAGCACTAAGCAGCTACAATCTTCAAAAAAACCTATTTTAGATATTTGTCCTGATCTAACACCTACATATTCCTGCATGTCCTTATGAAATGATAACTTTATCATGATAACATAATCAGTGCAGTCAAATTTTAATATCAATGTGATGTTTGAAAATCGTCTCACATCAATTATTAGATGATGTATTAAAACCACAGGTACTTTCAGGGTAATTGTCAGTGATCTATTATATATAATTTTATATAATATACAGTGTAAACTCTATATAACGGCACTGAAGGGACTGGGCATTTTATGGCGTTATAGAGAGTGGTCGTTAAATGGAGAGAAGAAAAATCAGAATTAGAAAAAGAAAAAGTTTATTTCAGCCTAGTGTTAGTAGTTATGTACATAAAAAATAATCTTATTTGAACGCTATTGCGTGTTGTTTTTTTTTTGTCTGACGTCTTTTGCTGCGCCAGTAATTTTGTTGTATTTTTTTCATTATATTATTCATATCTTCTGATATTGAGGCATCTTGGTAAACAAAAGAACGAATTTCTTAGAAAGTTCCGTATGCATGATGCCGACAGTCGAGTTTATTGCGGGCTAGGATAATAAAGCGACAAAAGAACGTACACAGGTGCGCAGTTTTTACTAATTTTAGCAACTTAAAAGGTACTTTTTTACTCAATAGTGGTCGTTATTGAGAGTGGGTGTAATGCTATGTAGAGTGTATCATTGTATGGAATACAAGCTAAACCAACTAAGCCAATTGATTTCGACACTTTATAGAGTTTGTCGTTAAATCGAGTGACGTTACATGGAGTTTACACTGTATATTTCAGTATGCTCCCTGTGATGAATGGAATAAGGAAAATAAGTCATAAATATTTATTCTTGTTGGTAATATAATATCTATCGTACAATACAATTTCTAATATACAATCAATGAAATATGAACTTAAATATTTGTGGTCAAAGAAAAAATACATATAAGTGTTTTCCTCAATGGGTTACTACTAAACAGGCACTCACATGTAATTATACGGAAGCCACTTCACTATTGTTATCTGTCCTTGCTAATTCATTTACATTTCTACACATATACAGTGAGGAATGTTGTGTAAGATATATTTGGCAGTTATCATTGTAATGGTTTTTCTTGATAACAACTCTACAGTTAACATGTATGTAAATTTTTGCTGGAATTTTTTATAACTAATTTGTTAGATTTTTGAAGAAGATTCACAAAATATTCTGAATAATACTGTAATTTGTGGAATATAATATAATATTATGTTATAAGATGGGAATATATTGTAAAGTATTTATCAGTAGCAAGTGTTATCAATACACTCATATGAGTGCATTGAAATTATGCATAGTGAATAGAATTTGAACATCTGATAAGATTAAAGAAGGTAATCGCTTGTAAAGGATGCTTTAAATATGTCAGGTGCCTGGCATGTGTCGAGCATAAATTCTTATTATTATACATGTAATTCAGTAAGTAAAGAGAAATAAACCTTGAACCAAACACCTGTGGCACAAATACTTGCTGTTGTATTCAGTATGTATTATATTGCTAAAAACTATTTAATGATACAAAGAAATGAATACCTTAACCTATACATATTTTATTATTATTATACCCATTTTAAATGTGACCAAAATATAATATTAAAATATTTTGGGTAACACTAGAGAAGTCAGGACCCTATAATTACCAATGAAAACATATGTGTATAAATCGATTAATATTTTCATATATTATTAGAAGTAAATAAGTATTTAATACATAAATCTTAACTAAGCCAAAAATCTAATCACACAGCGATGTTATGGTTCTGATTAGTGGTCTGTACTTTATTATTACATCATAAAATTTTATTAGTACTGAGATTTCTCATGAGGTGAATAGGCTATCTATTCATATCTTATTTATACCTCATTCACTAGATATGACTTAACTATTTGAGAATTCTAATTATTAAATGACTTTACTTGAGTAATTTAACATAAAATTAAAAAGGTCCTCATAAAAAGACAGGCAAATTATGTGTAAGAATTGTCCTAAAGTATGTTGTCTTTGAAAATAGGTCTGCTGAGCACAGTTGAGTATAAAAATACACAGAGCAACAAGAGCACAAATATTCATAAAGGAACATTGCAAATAATCTTATTAGAAACTTATTGAAAATACTTGTTAGAACTTATTGAAAATCTAGTTAGAAACATATTGAAAAAATATTATAAAATTTCACTCCTAAAAACTCAAAGTAAAATCTGATTGTTTGCCTCATGCGCATTTATTTTACATATGTAATACGAATAAAGTCCTATATTTAGTAATAGACTAGGGTAGAAGCCTTTAAAAATAATAAAAAGTGAAATAAAATTGTAGTAGGATGAAACCCATTAGAAAAGGAGGGGAATATTATAAAAATGAAGGGAAAAATAATTTACGGGCGATCTGAGGTCGGGGAGGGGATGGGGGTGAGTCTTTAAGGGTAAAAAACGGTTTTTCTCGATTTCCGGCAAAACTAAAAGTCCTATCGAAAAAAGTCAAATGGCAAAGTTGTAGGTAATAAAAAGATCTAAAACTTTTGTATTTACACTTTTTTCACATAACCTCAAAATTTATGTGAAAAATTCAAAAAACCAAGTTTTTGGTTTTTTATTTTTATCTTTTACAAAAAAAATTTTTTTTTAACGAAATTTGGCGAAAACTTACCTTTTTATGTCCCAAATACGCTGTAATTTATTTGATTAAAAATATTTATTTTTTCACCTTATTTTGAATTAATATCGAAAAAACACCCTAATTTTCAATCGAAAACTCACCCGTCAAAATATCAGCTTTTTTCAAAAAGTTGGTATGTTTTCTGTTCGTTGAAATGTCTACTTTTTGATGGTGAAAAAAAAAATATATGTTACAATAGTAAATTCTCAGAAAATGTAAAAAATAAAAAAACTAGAATTCGATTTTTTTTTTTAATTTTTATAAAAAATTTTGAGCTATTTATTAAAATTACCACTTTAATTACTCGAAAAACATTAGATTACATGTTACATTGATAAAAAAAAATGCAAATAAGAATATACTACTATAATTAACAAACAAATCAGTTAATAAAATTAATATTTAATAAGACATTTACAATATTTGGAGAAAGTTGTCGAATCTTCTTTAAATTATATGCGTAGATGTCTATTTATAACTATTTATAGTTATAAATAGACATCTACGTATTTATATAAAATAGTAGCCCATCAAAAGGTATTTCATGGAGAAGTGGGGAAGGGGCTAGGCGAGTCTGGGTCTTACTACATACATACCTACTATTTCGTAGCAGCTGTTACAACCGTTAGCCTAACCAGTATTCGAAATACAGTACAATATACAACATCGTTTATAAAAATACACGTGCACGCTGAGTTTCTTGAAGATAATTGTGACAAGTTTACTTAAAAAAAAAAACTTTTCGAATCTGCATAGGAAGGTAATTACTATATCTATTTTTGTCTGTATCAATCAACTCAAACATAAAAATCGTATATTTTCTTTAAAAAATAGTATACTTAACGTAACGTAACCTAACGATTGAAATTAAATGATGTTTTAGTACAAGATAAAAAAATAATAATCTCCTTAATTTTGCACAAACAAATTTAGTTAATCCCATGGAAAAAAAAATATTTCAAAATACATAAAAAATATTTTAAAAATCTATAAAAAATATATAAAATATATATCATAAATATATTTGTAATAACAATCTTTTGGCCGATTTTCATATATATTTTTTACATTTCAAATATATTTCAGATGTATTCAAAATATATGAAATATACTTGAAAATCTGCCAAAAGTTAGTTATTAAAAATATATTTACTATACATATTTTTTATATATTTATACATTTTAAATAGATTTTTAATATATTTTTTAGACATTTTGACATTTATTTCTTTAATATATTTTTTTATGGGGGTATATTCACGATAAAATAGTGAAGGCATTATTAATTCGATTCTGTTTTTTCAGATTATCAGTATGGATGAATCTGTTTGAATCATCTGCAATAAGGCAGATGATAAGCAAGTGTATGAACTAAAAAAAGCAGCTTTGAGTCGTTTAGTGGTATCCAGCACTTCCAAATTTCAAATTCAAATCCAAATTTCGAATTTGATTTTTTGCATTTTCTGAGAAGATTTACTATTGTAACATATATTTTTTTTTTCACCATCAAAAAGTAGAGATTTCAACGAACAGAAAACATACCAACTTTTTGAAAAAAGCTGATATTTTGACGGGTGAGTTTTCGATTGAAAATTAGGGTGTTTTTTCGATATTAATTCAAAATAAGGTGAAAAAATAAATATTTTTAATCAAATAAATTACAGCGTATTTGGGACATAAAAAGGTAAGTTTTCGCCAAATTTCGTTAAAAAAAAAATTTTTTTGTAAAAGATAAAAATAAAAAACCAAAAACTTGGTTTTTTGAATTTTTCACATAAATTTTGAGGTTATGTGAAAAAAGTGTAAATACAAAAGTTTTAGATCTTTTTATTACCTACAACTTTGCCATTTGACTTTTTTCGATAGGACTTTTAGTTTTGCCGGAAATCGAGAAAAACCGTTTTTTACCCTTAAAGACTCACCCCCATCCCCTCCCCGACCTCAGATCGCCCGTAAATTATTTTTCCCTTCATTTTTATAATATTCCCCTCCTTTTCTAATGGGTTTCATCCTACTACGATTTTAATTGGTTTTAAAAATTATCGACCCTGGTCTATAAGTAATACCTAAGTTTAAATAATAATATTATAATTCTTGAAGCACAAAAGACATTAAGTATTTTTTAATGATACGAAATGAATTAATGCAAACCAGTAATATGAATAACTGGTAATGAAATCAAACGAGCACTCGCATTAATGAGATAGTTTAATGACGTACGGGAAAGCCTATCAAGTTATGAACGCTCGTAAAACGCGCAAGCTTAGTATTTCGAATCGATCTTGCTATTTACTGTTCGTCCAATATATTTGTATCCGCGGATCACTTTATTTAAGCGATATTGAGCCCGCGGCGTGTTTCGCAATCAATACGGTGCTCAGTTTTTTGCAATGTTTACAGTATCCCAAAAAGTGTACGATTTCAGTAAAAAACATAGTGTCGTTACTTTTGTTTTGTACGAAAGTTTCGTGCAAATCCGTTTCTTAATTCTCAAGGTTGTACTATACAAATAGACAAGCATGTAAAAACTCTGGTTCTATCGTTTAATTATTAAAAAAAAAACATATAGAGCCAGTATTGTTGGATTTGGAAAGTAGCCTTGCCACAACCATTTCTGTCGTCAAACTGTTCTTCGTTTCCGTTGAAAGGTATTTACATTATGAGGCGACCATCGTAGCCCTCAGGAGCAATAACGCATCTGTGTTCGGCTTTAGCTAGAACCTGTTCTATGAACCTCGTCACAGACGTTCATTAGCGGTAGTGACCACTTACCATCAGGTGGACTGCAAGCTTCTTTGCTACTTCAGTCTTATAAAAAGTTGCTTACAGGATATTACAGATGTACACGTCAATAATGTTTACTTGTGTACGTGTCGTGGATCCTGCCGGGCTGGCCGGCTGGTCGTGCAAGTGGGTCAGTTTGGCAATTAATGCAAATGCGTTACCGTCGCAGTGAGCTCGATACTGCGCCCCGCGCTACACTTACAAGTTGGCCGAATGCGGCGATCGGGAGATTAACTATTTACATCCATTCATTAGGGATTATCCAATTAATTTGTGATGAGTATTTGGATAAGGGGAATTACTAAGAGCAAATTATGGATGAGGTTCCTATTTAAATAATAAAATTTAATACTTTATTTATTTAGCGTCGTAAGTCACCAAAATTAGACTCATAAAATAAAGATTTATAGAGCATCTTTCTTGAACCTTCCCCTATTAAGTTATGTAATTTTTTACATTTGCACAAGCACTTTATGTTGTCGTATCTTATGAATGAATACATTTTATTTAAGTTTATGGCATCTAGATTAAAGGTATGATATACAAGAGTGTGACCACAATTAGAAAACGACTGTTCAAGTTGTTAACTTGAACAGTCGTTCACAAATTGGATAGCTATACGATTTTTATGTATCGTGCCAGCTACTTCGATCTTATCGTTATTGTTACGTACGGGATAATACGATATCTTTAACGTACATTCAAATGGCAATAGTACTCTGAAATCGTGTAAGAAACAAGGGTACAGTCGTTACAGGGAGAAAGAACAATTTCCTTACATAATCCTATTCCGATGTATGAAGTGAATTTGGCGTGGTCGCCAGTGTTCTTGCCATTGGGCCAAGGATTCTCGAGTTCGTTGACCGGGTAATGGCATTGCGGCTGGCAAACATTTCAGTTACGTGAACTTTGTGAACTGCAAGGATTTTTCAGGCCAAGTCATAAAAGTGCCTTTTAGATATAAATTTTACTTCATATAGTTTGTTTTCTTTACGTTTTACGAATATGCTATGTTCAGAAAAGCTTAAATGTCTTGAACAGAGCAAAGCAGTAGGTTTTTACTTCATAACGATGGTCCAGTGTGTGTTAAGATCGGGTTAGTGGCATTTCAGACGTTTTCAAATCGCCCATGAGGCCTTCAACTTCCAACTAATTCCAACTATCCAGTCATTTCAAACGGGACCGACGCATAATCGTGGCCTCAAGCCAGTGTTTGCAAGAGCACGGGCATGACGTCCAACGCTCATGAAATTTAGCCCTTAGCGGTCATCCACCAAACTACGACAGTTTACTTTGCTTAATTTTATAGCTTATTCTTCATGAAGGGCTAGATAGTATTATGTAAAGTAAATTGGAACATTCAGCATTGTTCGCATGTTTCGCCGACGTTGTGAGCGCGGTATCATGGCCGGAGGAGATTAAGCATCGCTCGTAGATTATAGCCGCTTTAATGCATTATCCAATGTATTATAGTCTTGTTGTTAATGCGCTTTCATTGCTATTGTAATTTTTCTATAATATACAAGTAGATTCATAGTCCACTGTTTTATAATGTAGGAGTAGCAGATGAGCATGTAGTCCATTTGATGGTAAGTGGTTACTGCAGCCCGCGGACATCTGTCCATGCCCATGTCTCCCTTACCACACTCTTCAAATCAGAACACAACAGCGTTTAACACTGCTGTTATGAGGCAGAAACAGGTGTGGCGATGGAGCCGCCGGAGTCGAACCACAAAGGGTTCTACCACTTTCAAACTCACCACTTAAGTTTTAGGAATCACAGTAGATCATAAGAAAATTAAATAGTTTAATATTTTCGAGTATCCCATTCCTTACAAGTCTTCTTCTGGATATAGGCCTCTCTTTCGGCTTTAAATATATGGTAATATTCTTCTTCGTTTGATTTGTTGAAGCCAAGTCATCACCAAGCCAGAGACAATCGTCAAGAAATCCGTATATCTCTAAAGTATTTCATAAAATTCTTACAGTTACATTAAATGTATCTATCAGCATTTGGCCAGCATATCGGTTTAAGTGTAAACCCTTTATTTTGAGAGCAGAGACATACTCATCATGTGAAAGTAAATTTTTCAAAAACGTATGTGGTTTAAGTGTCGGTGCAGTACTGTTCGTAAAACTGTGGTGTTGCCAGGCAATAAACATTATCAGTACCCGCTATCGCCGCTTAGCGAAATGTTCCGACAAACATGCTTCATTTTAAACTACATGAATTCCGCGAAGTCGTCAGCCAAGGTGGAAAGATAAAGCCTTACGAATTGCGGTCTTAATTTTCTTGCGAATTACTTTTACTGTGTTACCACTGCACTGAAGCATTATCAGACCTACAGTTCGCTTATCCTAACGGGTGTTAAATCATCTTTGTTAAGAGTTGATTTTAGAAATAATAGCAATTATTACGAAAAGTAGTGTTTTCAGAAATTTTATTGCAACAAAGTTTTCTATATCTACTTTACAATATTCATAAAAAAACATATTTACAATATCTATATTATAACTATATTTATGTACATATATACAAAAAAGGGGAATAAAAAAAAAACATTCACTATAAATAAAACAAACCATCTAAAATAGCCGTGTGAGGCATGGTTCCCAAAACGCTGGCGGCGTTCCCTTGCTGCACTGCTAGGCTCAATCTTTGGGCGAAGTAGCCGCCAGCTCTTTGGTCACCAGAAGCGAGGACAAGTCTGGTCGACATATCTGACATGAATTTCTTCATATCAGATGACCATGGACCCATTGTCTCCACTGCAAGCGCCGCAAACAAATAATTATCCAATATATTACTATATTTGCGGCGCTTCAGTATTTGGGCATGGTCGGCTGCAGCCCCAGCGCTCACAGACGTATTACCAACGTGAGATGGGGCTAGAGTGTCGACACAGGTCGCGTCCCATACCAGGGGTCGTCCGAGACTCCACGGCACCAAAGTGATACCATCGGGTCTCTTGCCATCGTCTCTGAATAGACCAGGAGGTTCCAGTGTCGCTGGTACAGAAACGGTAGCAAGAGCCCGACGAATAAGATCGTTAAGAGTCCCGTGACGATAAAGCCGACCAGCACTCCTGGTACAGGACAAGCCATGCCGACCTAACCTGTCCACCACCTGCCCACACGGACAAAGGTGAGACTCGCATACCTTGGCACCGAGCCGGAGACCTACAGAAATTCTTAAGGTAACTGGATCCAGCACGGTGCCAATATTACTAGAAAATAAAAACAAAAAGATATTGTACCTTATATAACTACTCAATTTTTTTTTGACGAATCCAACGAAATCTCTCTGAAAGTCTGTTAACCTGACCCGTTTGAACTGTCGGGCGTGCCAAAGAATGAGATTATGTATGTATCAAATCAAATGTAACTCCTAGTAACATGTAAAATGTGTTATCAATAAGCACGGAGCGTAATCTCCGGTAGTAAGTATGTAAAAACATTGATTAGACCATGTCCTTGGAATTTTTAAATATAATTTTACAGGTTTAAAATTATACCACCGTAGAAGAACATGGATGATTAATTTAAAAAGAAAGGTTTACAGTTCATTAGGACGTCCGGCTATTTTAATCTTTTTCGACTTTGGTAGGCACTTATTTTGCTGAGTTTAATTAAAATCTTTTAGTGAGTGAGTTTAATTAAAATCTTTTAGTAAAATCTTTTTAAAAAAGTTTTAGTATCATACGAGTATATATAATTGTATATTATTGATCTTGATCATAATACAGATTAGACTGCTTGTGTCATCAAAATTAGGTTTATCTATTTTTTTTCTTTTACTTGTTTTTAAACGGTATATCCAAGTCGTTGTTCGCGGTCAAATGTTTTCGGCCAGTAATTTCACGCGCGTACACTTCTGTGGTTAAATAACTTTGAAGCCCTAGCAAATAGGTTACTGTTAAGTTACTGGGGTTAATTTCACGCTTGAATTCACTTTTTACGATTCTTTTGGGTATTTGGATATAAGTTTCCGTGACTAATTTAGAAATCATATCATATCTCTGCTTTTCGTTATATACCATTTCAGTCGAACCATGGAGAGTTCAGAAAAAGTCATAACTTGACATGATAATTGCTACTTTAATTGCTATCAGAATAAGTCATCTGGATATTCTTATACATTCAGTGAATAGCATTTTAGTAGAAGTCTGTATGTTGGTGTATGGTGAAGAATTTACATGACTGTCTGGCCCGGGATCTAATCACATATCCTCCGACCCGTCATTACAATGACTGCAGAGCATGAGATGTAAGTGTAAATGAATTTATTTTCGATTGTAGAATCCTAATGCGTCGTATGGAATAACTGTTAAAGAGGAATTAATTTGAAAACGGGACCTAGAGGCCGATCACCTAGCCGGTGGTCTGGCTCTATAAAAGAGCTCTATAAAAATCTTTAAGGTAAATCGAAGATAGCTCGCATGGAGACAGCTCGTCAGATCGTTCACCAAGGCTAACTAGAATCGGCATGGCCTTCAGTAATGAAGAAAACGACGCAGTAATAATTTGAAAAAGTCTTCTTTAAATAAAATATGAATCGATAATAATATGAAGTGTAATCATCATCTATAAATAGCTTCTGCTCCATGGCAGTCGGGTTACCGGCATGGCAGTGAAGGCGGCGGCGGCGCGGCGGCGCGGCGGTGCGGCACGGAGCGCGGCTCGGGTGTCGGGTGTCGGGTGGAGTGTCGCGCGGGTGTCGGGTGCGGGGCTACGGTTACAGTACACGCGGCGACACAAGTGCTCGCCGACTGTTGTGTAATGATGCCACCCGATTCATTGACGACCAGGATCGATGATTCGGCGAGACGACTTCTCCAGAAATTCCTCTTGAAACCTTCGGATTATTCTTTTCCAACAAGGCTAAATTCGATAGACCCTGCAGTCATTGTTACAAGAAATAGAAAAAAAGTTTGGGAAATCCAAAAGTGCACGACTCATAATGCTTATTTAATTATGAAATATAAAAAAAAAAAAAAACTTAAGTCGTTCAAAATTAATTGCCGAAAAAACAGCTGTAGTAGGGAGAAGGTACTGCACAAGCGCCCCTGGTGGAATAAATGTACATAATATCTATAGATATACAGTCTTGTAGTTTTCGTTTTTTATTAATTGCAATTAAACGACACTGAATTAATTATTCGCATTCAGTGACCTACATCGTCGAATAGAATTTAAAAAAAAAATTAACTCAAATGATGGATTTTTTCACAAGTTACAGTGTTTTCAGGTTTCACACATGACGGACAGGAAATTTTTTTGACCTATTTTGGTGTTTTTTTCCAATTCTATTGCAGTAAATCAATTTTTAAAAAGTATGGAATTAATCTCCATTAAATTATCTCGACAAAAGTATGCAAAATATCTTGATTCCGTGAACTATCAAGGCTATAATAATAAAAATAGCCGCCAAAATAAAGCGAAAAAAATTTTTCGATCGTAAAACACTCTCTGATGCTTCGCATCATGAGTCGTGCAATAAATCTGTCTGGTTAGCGTCTCAGTATATTACGAGTGATCGGTCTCAAGGAAGTAGGTCTCAACTGTAATGCTTATGCAAATATAATTTAATAATAATGTCTCTAGCGGTCTAACCTCAGGGTCTACAGTTCGCAACTCTCCGAGGAGAGTTCTAACAATAGCTTCATCGGTGTTTAGCAATGTATAGCTGTAATATGTGACACTGGAGAATAGTCACGTTTGCAGTCGCTTTGGGCTTAATGCTATGCATTCATGTAGACATTTTTCCTTGTACCAGTTTATTTAATGAATGTGGCATAATGGAGCGGGTTAATAGTGGCGCTGCCAGTCATTTGAACTCTGTCATTCACAACGAACGGTAATTGAGGGACACAATTACGTGTAGGAATTAAACGGGTGATTATAACTTTTTTGTATAAGCACAATAGCTTTAAATTTGTCAGTTGACAACAAATAATAACGTTTCTGTGACTGTAATTTTATTTGTTTAGATATTATCAAATAATATAACAATTTGTTTTGCAAGGTTATTTTTGAGTCAGCAATTTATTTTAAGCGCCACTTATAAATCAGGCGAAAGGGCGTTTAATTAAATGTAATTTATTGTAATACTTATACAATATTTAAACTGAACCTTTATTTACCTACTTTAAATCTTAAATCTAATTCTATATCCACTTTGTTCGTGACTGTATCTCAATCGACCTTAATCATTGCACTTTTCAGAAAATATAAATTCAATATACCAATAATATTACGTATGTATTACAGTTTATGTGAATTAATACAATCTGATATACGAGTATGGTGTGTTACATAGAAAGGAATAAGGTACTTAATCGTTTCCTTCGATGGTACTATGCTGCCGACTATTATAGATGCAGATGGCATTATCTTATTGGAAATTGCCTTAAGAATCCCATTAATTCCTTTGCTTGACGGTTTCTGCGCAATGTCTTTCTAATCCCTATTATTTACCTATACTTTGACGTTTGTAATAAAAGTCGTTGCAGTAGTAATAAAACTTTTGTCATTTATTGCTTCCTTGGCAAAGAGGCAACTCTTTCAGAATATGAAGAATAGGCGAGCGAAATCGGATGTGAAATTGTTTGCAATTTAATTGGCATATGACGATGTTTGGAAAGAGTAGAGGAGCTTTTGTTTTTTTTTTAAGTTAAATGATTGTTTAAATAGCTTTTCCCCTCGAATTAGTAAGCAAATTTATAAATTGTAGTGTTATAATGTATTTTATATTAAGAGCTCCCTTTTAAATAATTATAATGTAATAGGAACCAATCGTTCATGGCCCATAGTAAATTCATATTTATTGTTTTAGATTGTATCTAAAAGACAGTAATGTTTGTTTGTAGTTCGCCTTCTAGAAAATGGTTAGCGAGTGTTTGTTAGGTAATGTTTATGTATGTTGTAATTATACTACTTATATCTTACTGGTCACATTATGGTATAACATTTATTGATTAATAAAAGGCCGGAGACTCCGGAAACACCTATTTGTCCCTCATACATACCAGCAGTGTTAAGCGCTGTTATGTTCTGGTTTGAAAAGTGTGTAAAGGAGGCGTACTTATTCGAGGCATACTAACTTAGTCCTCAGGGGTAGCAACGCACCTGTGGGGGATTTCAATTAACATTTTTTTTTACTGGAATCAGCGATGTTCGTTAATTCTATCTACATTCGTTAGTATCCAACATAACCATCAGGATATTGACTGTATCAGTACAGAATAAGCTTTTAAGATGATTCATTTTCAAAGAAGCAATGGCCCAAAAATCTTTTAATCCATACCTGCTAAATTATCTAAATAAAGTTAAATTCACCTCCATCAAGTTTATTACAAGCCGTAGCACAACAAGCGACCTTTGTCGGTGCACTTCTAAAAATACCTTACGAAAGTGCACGTCCATTGTTTGTTTCTGGTTACGCAACCGCCCACGTCCGCTACGGTTCACCAAATTGTCCAAGTTCACATTTCGAGGTACACCTAAAAGTACTTTGACTTTTATGTTTTCTTAGTTGTAGAGTTGTTTTTGGTATCCGTAGCTTACCAACAACATCAACACAAAACAACAGTTTGTGAATTATAATAGGTATGTAAGTATCGTTTAACCGGAGTGTGAAGGGTAAATTTTTTTTAGAAGTTGTGTATGTCTCATTTTTAGGGACTCCCTATAGCCAAAACTACTTGACGGATTTTAACATATGTGGTGTCCCTGAGGATTTGTCTAAATAGTATGAATGACAAAGGCTGACATAGGCAATATTTTTGAGCAGTTGGGTTTTTTATTTTTATATTAAATCTCTAGTGAATGTGGAATTGATTAACACTAGAGGGTTTAGGGTTCAATCTTCGCCGGTATCACAACTAAATTCATAATTAAGGTCTAATTACCAATAGAATTCCAGTTAGTTCTTGGTGATTGGATACTTTTCTCTGTGACCAGGAAGTCGACATGATAGATTACCATATCCTCAATCTATGAGAGCATAAAGCGTCAGCGGTTTTATATCGTTTTTTGATTATGCTGTTAATAATAATTTATTGCTTGTTACAGGTAAGGCTTCAGGGATATATGAATTTTACGTTTGACTGAGTCCCGATCGAGGGGTAAGAATTATCGGGAACTGACATGTTCAACCGACCACAAAGTTAGAACTTAGAAGGTTAAAAGTTGTAATTATTATATAACTATTTATAACTATTTACAGTAATGTGGGAAGGAACAGTTTATATACTTAATAGTGGCTTTGGTGTCGGTTTAGTAAAAAGTTATAGCTTAAACATAAAAAAAATTGCGCTGACACAACCGCTGTATGTATTTTTGATATATAACTTACTTTCTTGTAATTAACATTATGGCGAATTCTATTTGTGTGAGAATGTGGTGCTTAGTAAAATAGCATACAAAGGAAAATCGAAAAATAATAATTTAGATGTCTAATTTAATAATTCTGATGAATGCGACAGATATTATCGGAACAACGGATGAATTAATGACATAACGATTGTAAACGCCGTCGTCGTGGCCCGCGGACGAATTACCATAATGACTTCTTAATTAATAGCCATTGAAATGTCCAAAACCGAATAAATGATTGGTGAGTCATGTGTATTTATAGATGTGTAATTTATTACCGAATCGTAGTAAGTAGGTGAAGGCGAGCCGCCTGCCCACGGCGCCGGTTATCACGTTGATGCGTCTTGCTATTAGGAATTAGGATACACTTCTGGTATTTGTCTTATTTTCCAATATTGTAAAATTTGGTATCGTTGGCTTCTATAATTATGTGATTGATAAATGGTTATCAACAGATATAATGGATAAACAACAGGTTCTAAGGGTGAAACTCTATGTTATTCGACTTGGAGAGCTTCATCGGCGTGTCTAAGTCTGCCTTACAACAGCAGTTATAACTTATATTGCTGTGTTTTGCTTAAAAGTGAAGTACCTACACTCATGTGAGGCATTCCAAGATAGTCGTCGAAGCTCTCCCCTGAGGATATTTTACCAACCTCAGGCTGGACTTTAATTGTAATAACTGATTACTTATGAGTATTGTAATTACTTAGTGATGTCTATGTGGGGCAATGAGTATCCAGTAGATGCATATTCGTTAGCTACTTGTTTTTATTTAAAAGGGCAATGTTGGGTGAATATTGTACTCTTCAGTAATCAGTCGTCGTCGCAGTAGGACCTGCGACGACGTTTGCTCCAACACTACTAAGATTCTACTTGTGATTTAATCACTTGGATTTTTTCAATGTGTCATTGTGTGAAAAAATAATACCATTAATTTCAAGTCATAAAATCAGCGTCTTTGATCTCTATTTATAAGTCAGAATCTGAAATCTAAAACGCTATCTAATCGTTTTTTAATGGGTAAACGGAAGAGCACGACGTGGGAAGCTAGTCCAAACAGACCACTTCGTTATGTGGTTAGCGCAAGGTTAACTCGACTGTGGCTTTGAATTGTAGCACGTCACTTCGGTAGTGTGCGGTTTTAGGCATTAAACTAATTTAAAATATCTTATGGTGAACCATAGGTTCTCATTCTCGTTTATGATTAGTAAACTTATTGCTAATTGCTAAAATTTGTTCGCGCCTCTTTGGTCGATTCTGAAGTTGAACTACGAAGGATTTTTCAAAATTAATGTAAAACTCAAACCCCCGCCCAAAATTTGCTTTTAAATTTATCCCATTTATTATTTATGAACCAGAGTTCGGCCCAGTAGGAAAATTGGTTAAGGCCTTGATCTGAAGCTTTCAGGAAGAAATAGTTACCAAAACATATGATAAGTCGTTGGATTTTTTCTAAATAGATTTTATTTCCTTTGACACAACGCAGGGTTTGTTTCGTTATCGTCATTAAAGTTTCGTGGCGAAATGTCACACAGGGCACTTCGTTATGTGGCAAATTGGGCAACGTCGCATAACCGCTGGCCGCGCGGTGCGAATGAATGTCTCCTTTGTGTTATGGAGTAATCTTTTATTACTATGGCGTTTTGGTATGACGAGATGTGTTCATTGTTTTGGCGGAATATTTCTATGTAATTTTTTGTTCTAGTCTTTTTATGGGCGTTTTATGTCAATGCTTGTACATAAGTACTATGGTTTAAAAAATATATATCTAACGTAAATTATATGAAATATGTTTTTCTGCCCCACAGAAGCAATAAAATTTATACTTGCGTGATATCCCCATTTTAAATAATCTAGGGCATTGTAGTCGTGTTAACATTAATCCCATACCTACCAAATTCTGTGTCTAACAGAAAATTTTGAATATTTATAAGGTGTTACGCGGCTTAACCTAATTTTAACAGACCGTTTACATTGTTGTTACAAGCGGTGTTACGGTCACTATTAGTTAATGTAATTCGAGAGGGCATTAAATTTATCGTACTTTACATTGTTATTAAGCTTTATAGTAAATAATAATGTCAAGGTAGTAAGGTGATACCAATGTGGTTTAATTCCAGGCACCACCTCAACAACTGTATTCTGCCTTAAAACAACAGTTCTAAGAGGTAAAGCGGTGCTGTGTTCTGATTTAATGAGTGTGGTAAAAATATACTTAGCCGAGGCGTTCCAACATAGTCTTCTGGGGTAGCGACACATCTGTCGCTGACCTCAGGTAGGACTCTAATCTTACCGGGGGCTGATTAAAGATGTCCATGGGTGGCATTGGCTACTTATCATCCGGTGGACTATAAGGTTGTTTTTTGCTTCTATACTATAAAAAAGAAACAAGTACCAGAGTACAATAAGAAATGAGGCTCAACTAGAAAGTTCACGCTTAAACCAAATGATTGTTTGGTTTGAACTCTGGAGCGTTTGAACCGTTTCTAATTGATGATCCGGATCAAGCGTCCAACACGAAATCTATCTGAAACAGCTTCCGACGAGTCGTGGGTTCATTGCTCGACACTTTGTAAACGTGCAAAAATGTTACAGAATTTGTTCTTTCTTCTTACCCGTGAGGTTCAGTGGTTACCAAGCGGTGTGCAATGGCTATTCTGAGTGAGATCATTGATTATACAGATATCAATAGATTAATTGGGATCTATATTAGGTATAGGACTATAGGTGTTTATGTATTTGCCTACATGTGTATCAGACACTACCTACACAGGAATTCGTATTATAGAGCTGTGTTAGGATGTTGATTTTTTCAAAAGGGAATTTCCCTAAGTGACTCAATATCCATACAGATCTCGTGATTATAAGTATAGGTACTAGAAAACCCTCGTATATTTTCTTCCAAAAGAGGCGGAAATATATCTTCGAATTTGAATAAGTTTTTAACACCTTTTTTTTCAAGAGCACCTCCTCACAGAGTTCTGAGATCGGCACAGGAGGAAAATTTGTTCACATCTTCCACGTTCGTGGTAAAAATATCGTGCAAATTGTAGAGGAACACCACAAGTCCAGCACGTTGATCTAATATGTCGGGTATCATTCCAGGTAGTTAATTTAAATAAGGTTTATTCTAAATACGTTTTTAAGATGAATTGTCATTTTCAAAGGTTTGAACGTTATTTGGCAAAATAATATTGTTGGTGATCATACCTGCGTAGATAATCTGTAGGTCTGCACCTATAGCGTAACTTGTAGAGCGTGAAAATAAAATAAACTCTATGAATACACAATTATTACGATCGTACACGTTGCGCTTTACGATGCACGATCCAGATGTTTTTATGAGCACAACGCTATTGGCCGATTTGCAATCGACCGCTGCGAATAGGCGGCGATAAGATATAACCATTTTATACCACACAAACACTGGGAATCGTTGTTAGTTATTCGTACATTGCTCGCTTTATGCACACTTACCGAAATAACGAACAGAGGTAACGAGCAATGGATGTTACACATATAAAGAAACAGTTTGAGAATCCCGTGTGTCCCAAAGGGCACATCGGTCACGTCCATTGGTTCAAATCAATTTTACGATAGCTTAGTTTTTAATTGATTTTGCTGTTTATCATAAAATAGTAAATTAATATTAGCGTAATCAGAGCGTGTTGCTCTGCTCTACATCTGTATCAATAGAAGTTGTATGATGTTGTTGAAATCGGGCAGAAAGCCGTAGCTTTATGTAACGGATAACAAAAGTCTATACAGTCTTTCTTCATAAAACTGGAGTAGGAAACAAGCTTGCAATCCATCTGATAATACACACATCTGTGACTATATCCTTATAGAACAGAGTCTGCCTGAAGCCGATCACAGTAATATATACCTGATATTTCATTACCAAATACAATAGAAATTTTATCTTAAAGCTATTGTGTATTTTAAGAATATTGAAACTGAAACTATGACATACCTAGCATTGCAAATAGCAATATTATTATGTGAAAAATTGATGCTATATACCTATAGCTATTATTGTTTTTTATGTTACCAATGTTAGAGTCAAATCACACTGATTCATGTATAGACCACATAATTGCCGGTTATTAATAATTAATTTACGTCACTTTTAAATAGGTATAGTCCGCGCCAAACTGCTATTCCGCTCTGAAGTTGTTGCGAGTAGGTGTAGTCATATAATTTGCTATGGCGACGCGATTCATTTCTATATTCAGAGCAGACTAGCAATTTTACGCGGACTCTACTTATTCTATTTTTGCAATATTCAGTCTTGCTTTGAGTTATAAATTGTCAACAGATTTTTGCTATATCTTTTATTATGAAAGTATGATAAATCAGTGGATGATTATGGAAGAGTTTATTGTATTTCTGGAATCACTACTGAACGTTTTTATACCAATTACATGTACTGGCCTAAGACGGGAATACAATACGTACAATACAAACTAAAAATGTGGAATAGTTAAGTTGAAGGAGCATTGATGACGTGTGTTCCGGGCTCGGTCGGCGCTCCCGGAAGCGCCGTATATAGCGCCCCGCAGTCCGTACATACGACCCGCAACACCTGGTATGCGTACGCGCACGTTATCACCAGCTTTTTGTTGCATTTAGTTGTGCTCTGCTCCATCTGGCTTCATTGATGCCTAGGAAGGTACCTCATTCACCGCTTTCAAATTAGTCTTGGTCACAATAGATCAACTGGTTGCAATAACTTTAGCCGCTTTTTAATTCCAGCCGTATTGATTACAGCTTTCTTCTTATGGTAGGTATTCCTAAGACTAAATCATAAACGTAGTCTGCTAATATCAAATGTCTGTCTGTCTATAACTATCGGTCGTCAACTCATTATAGTCCCACGTGTTGGACACGGGCCTCCTATTAGTGTGAAAGGGTCCTTAGGTCATGGTTACGCCGTGTTGGCTAAGTGCGACCTTTAATTTGTAAAACCGATTAAGAGACAGAATTTCAGAAACTACGCTGTAACTGGCTACACCTAACATCCTTCGTGAAAGACCATAGCAACGTTACATTGTTGTTATAATTTGGATATTATTGTGACGATAATGCCCGACCTTCAACGTATTAAATGATTCACGGAAATAGGCAATTTGCGTGATCTTAATCCGTCACTGTGAAAGCGTATTCTTTCATATGTAATGGAATTTGCAAACGAGCTTGTCCATCTCACGAGTGGTCACCGTCGCCCACGGACATCCGTAACCGTTGGAATGTCTCAAATCTCTATCGCACCACACCCTTCAAACCAGAACATCTGCTTTACACCGTTGTTATAAGTCAGAAATAGGTGTGGCGGTCGTGTTATCAGTGGAAATAAGCAGAATTTGGTACATTTCTCGTTATTTTTACGCGTGGTTCGTTATAAAAGTTTTTTATATACTAGTACTACAAGTAGTAGTAAAAAAATAAATTGTAGATTCATTATTTAATTGCAAAAAAAATTGTGAGTGCCTTAGTAGGCTTACATATTAATACATTTCTTTTATGTTCTAATTTCTAATAGTAAACACACCAAATGAATATTGGTGCATTAGTTAACAATTTAATCGTCAATATTATCTAAAACGTTTATAAAAAACATGCATATTTATTCCAAGTGGTTAAGTAGCAGGCACGCGCAGCGCCACGCGTGTGCACGCATATGTGATGTGTGAGCGGCTCACATTCGGCAATAGCTGTTACGTACGGATTCCGTCCGCGGCTCGTGAACTCCGTGACCGAATCATCGGTGCCCATTTTACGCTGCATTACGAAATATATATACTTGTACGCCCAATTGCCAATTACTGCAGTTTGTTATTTAGTTAAAATTAGATTGTAAATAACGCTCCGCACGTCGTAAACTATTGCAGTCTCACAGGCTCTCAAATTAGCCCGTAAATTGAAACCTAAGAACCTAACATACATATTCCAATTAAATGCTTGTTTTACTCTCGATTTGAGGTTAAGTGCTTTAAATGTGTCTTATATCAGTTTAATTATCATATCTTAAAATCTAATTAGAATCTACAAGTGTCTTTATTGCGTAGTAATGACCGTGTATCGTGTGATGAATGGCGGTCAATCAGAAAGTGCCATTAGAACATTCAGATAAACTGTTTTTGCGATCCGCGAGATCTTATTAAACTTGAAATCGTCTTTCACTTCAGGATTAATACTTCATCTGATCCTAACACGAACTTTCCAATAGATGGAAGCTTAATGGATTTCCTATGAAGGAAGATCCAATTTATTGATACGATTTATATACCAGCACGTCTAGATTTAGTTATCTATTAGTTTCTCCGTCGTTTTAAATCTAAAAATCTCCGTGCAGTTGCCCAATAAGTACAAACGTTACCATATATTTAGCGTGAACGATCGACGGTGGGCCACCTGCCTCTATACAGAACAGATGATGTAATTCGCGCGCAAGTAATCGTATGAATTTCTCAATAACCCAAATTGTAAGAGCCGGCCGGCCGACCTGCGTATAGTTCTTTTGCTTTTAAATTTATTGCTCTCTAGAATTTATGTAATGATTTCAATGAGAATGGGTTTGTGTGTCATAATGTATACGTATCTATCTATGGAATGCTCTATCTTTAAATTTTGCTATCGAGGGATTTAGAGCCTAAAGATTACAAATCCTCATGATATAACAGCATGTAAATGATACATTTTTTCTATTTTCATTATTAAGTTTTCGTTCTTTTTAACCAATGGGTTTTTTAAATCTCTAGTTTCTGATCATATACAGGTAGAAGTGGTGACTTAGATAACTGCAATACAATCTGTAAACATGCACAATTATGTTATGTTGCACAGCAATGTTGTCGGGGCTGTATATGAGTTTGAAGGGTGTGGCAAGGTAAAATACATAATTCGTTGTAACTTACTCTTTAGTATTCAATTAATTAGTAGTTAATGAGATTGCTCAGAGTGAAAAGTCCACACTAAGTTATAAATTGAAACTAACAGTAAATTAAAGTATCACAAAACAATTGAATACTTACTTTCTTATCGTATTATCAAATGACCATACTCTATTCAATGGAGCCTATTGTGTAACGGAAGTTGCGAACCAATTAGTAGCGGTTTTGGCAACAAGCTTTTAAAGTAGGCAAGCTTCTTGTGAAGGTGATATAATGATTATGTAACAATAACGGTGATATGATTAGTGGATAGCGCGTGATGTGATATTAATCTCGATAACAGCGTTTAATTGGCGCCTGTAATGGATTGCCTTTCACGTAAATGTGTTTACCTTCGGAGCTTTTTACGGCAAAATGTGTCGTTAAATATTATTACTTCAACGGTTTATCGTAGACTGTCTGTGCTAAAATTATACGGATTTATAAATATACCGTAAAATGTTAATATGTATATTATAGATGATAAGTTCATAGAGTTACAATATTTTGAAAATATTACTCCTAGAAATCTTTGTGGTCTACTTTGGCAGCACAAACAACAAACTTATTTCGGTTTTGTAACCGCGATGGTTGTTCTGGTTTGAAGGATGTGTAAAGTAAGCGAAGATATTGAGGAAGCAAAAGAGCGATGTTTCAACTAAATTTTTAGCAACTTATCTATGACCAACTTCAGATTTCTTTAGGGTTGGTTACAGATGTAAGTTATTATAAAAGTGTAAAATTTAAATGAAATAGAGAACTTAAGGTTTTTTAACTTCATTGTTAAAAACGTTAAAAGTATAAGGGCGACCTGATTTAAAATAGCCTAGAGCTACGGATATTATCCACAGAGTATATAACTTGGCCTCAATACAGCGGTGGCAAATAAAGACTTTTTATTCTGTCGTAACAAGCGTTTTATTCTCAACAATGAGTATTAGAAATTGCTTTTTTTTTCAACCTTTTCAAGATTCTGTCGTTACTGCCCTTTGTTTTTACCAAAAGGGAAAATGAGAATATTTTTTTCGAGTACATGTACGAAATATAGTGACTACTTTTAACAAAATGTTGTTAACATCTTTTGAGTTCTTTTAATAAATTTGTGATTTTTTTGATAAATCGCCTATTTTTTTGATAAATTGCCATTCTTCCGAATCAGGCAACATCACCCACCATAGTACTTAACCTAAATAAGGTGTGGGTGAGTTGTATCTGTAGCGGCGCGGGGCGCGACCGGCGAGCACTTTCACTTCCGACGCTGCGAATTATGTTCTTGCAGGGTTGCGGGTAACTTGCTTGCTATTATACGATTTTTGTTACTAAATCCTGAGCTTTTACGTATTTTTCTATAATTTCACGTATTTTCCTAGACTGTAGTAATTTATGTGGAAACATGTTTGGTGAAATTGCAATTTGGTGAAAAATCGAGTGAATGTCACAAAGTCTTCTAGTGTTGATGAAAATCCCATATGAAAAAGCTGCGGTGGCACTTGTAATGTAAATTTAGAAATTAATTAACACTTGTTATAACGAAGGAAATCATTATTAGCAAATCTACACGCCTGAGAATTATTAAAAAAAATGGCGTATCAAGTCTACTAATTGGCACTGAGATCCGAGAGGAGATCTCTGCCCAGCAGTGGGACAGTAATGGGCCATTGACGGATATATATACCTGAATATTTATTGAGCTTCCAGAAGTATTATCTTTCCTGTGTTTATTATTATCAATGACACGATCAGCAGCCAGCCCTACCTCAATAAAACTTTCTCGGTTCCCGTCCAAGCGGGAAGTGTCGGCGCGACTAATCTCTCCCTCCGCGTCCATTGCCGTACGATCTGCTTCCGGTACTATACCTAATCGCATTGCCTTTATTACAACTGCCACTAATGCCGGAGATAAATTAAAATTTATGTCCCTCACTCATGTTACTCGTACCACGATTCATACGATTTCCTCAACTTTAATAAGGTTAGTCACAGGCTTATTATCGTTAATCATAAACGGTTTGAGAAATACCGACACACTTATTTTTTATGTTTTCATTTAAGCATCTTCCACATTCTCACTCAGCATTTAAGGTAATATATCAACTCGTTTGTTTTTGTCATTTAATTCTTTTGTAGTGTGATGCGAGCTCAGGTGTCGGGCATCGCGGGACTGGTAGCATCGTGATCCACTGGCGATACAACGCTATAATTTATAGCTATAATATATATATTTATAATTTATAGCGCTATAATTTATAATTATATATTTCTGGCTCTTCTGTGATCTCTACGATTTAACATGGTCTGTTTTTAAACAGAAGCTTATGCTTACTCTACAGTAATCTGTCATACGTCCTAATTCCCTTACTTCGACGTCTAGACTATTTCTGTCGCAATTCTATATTTTTCTGCACTTTTAAAGGAATGCCTTTAGAAATGGAGGCTTATTTAATTATTTGTAGGAATCGTGTATAGTTTTATCAAAAATATGAAAAGGGCTATTTTATCGCGATCGCTGTCGGTGCGTCGCCGGTCCATCGGATGGTCAGCTTTCTCAGGGCGGTCACCGGAGATGAGGGCGCGGCGGAGCGTTGCGCGTCACGCTCCACCGCTCCCTGGGAAACGCCACTTTTTACACCCGCCGATACCTTTTGTTTTGAAATCGCTCTTTTGTTTCTACCAATAGGTTTTTCGTTGACTGCTCTTCAAGCTACTGGTTTTGGCACATTTTCTTTTTTCCTGCGACCGTTTACTTCGATTTTATTGATCCTAATTTTTGCTACTTGGCTTTGCTCTTTCTCTTTTAGTAATCAGACTTGAATCACGAAGTAAAGTTTATTCCTTATTATTACTTCCGAAAGAGCTTGACAAAACAAGAACAGGTCACCGTCTAATATTGCTAAATCGATGCAGAGAAAAAGTGGAGGTTTATTTATTTATTTATTTATTGTTGGCATAGCAACACACACAATACATTATATAGTACATAGAAGTACACTATAGTAGTACTAATAATAATAAGGCTCGTATGAGTGCCAATTATAGGCATGAACGCCTCGGAAAAGTCTGTCTCCCTTACCACACCATTCAAACCGGAACACAGCTGCGCCTAACACTGCTGTAATTAGGTAGAAATAGGTGTGGTGGTGGTGGTGCCGCCGGAGTCGAACCACAAAGGCTTCTTCCTTACCACCTTCAAAATAGGTGTGGCGGTGGTGCCGCCGGTAGTTGTTGCAGTCCAACTACAAAAACTTCTACTAGCTTTAAACGCTTCTATTGCTTACGTTATTTGCCTTTAATCCACGTTAATTGGTTATAGGTCATCCATATTTTTTGTACAAAAATAATATAGCGAAGCCTTAGAGTTTAGAATATCACTACAATATACGGTGAAACGTCCAGATAATCTTATTTGATAAATTTATAAGGTTTATGTTGTTGCTCGCCGTCTGCTTTGTATTGTGTTTTCACAAGTCAACGAGTAGGGCTTTTCGCGAATAGACGTGCTGTTTGTTACTCTGTTCTGTAAATTAAATGTTACTCTACTGTTATTGTAAATTAAGAAATTGTGCCTGGTTCCACTTTCAAAAACAGCTTCGTATTATTTCTCTACAATAATAACGTATTGGTTACAGATTGTTGAATTTGCATTACATTCCTACGTTTAAGAATTATTTGTGTATATTACTTTAACGTATAACCGTTATGTAAATATATTAGTATATTCATCAATTAATGTCTGATTAATAGTGTTGGTAACACATAAAATTAAGAAATAGTGACGCTTTTGATGACCTTGGCATCAAAACCGACCTTAATATTTTGCGATGCGAATCGAACGCAAAACTCAGCTTAGTCACCCGTCGCGAAAAGCTTTCATGGGTTCAACGGCCATAAATCGTCTTCTGATTCCATACAGTATAGGAAGTGAAGCTTATTTATAGAGTTTGACGCTCGCACGCGTCGCTTGCGCATGAGCCGCGCTCAGTGCCGAGGCCGGCGGCCGGCGCAGTGCTGCTCGACACTCGGCGGCGGTTGGTGCTTTGCGCTGTAGTGCCCCCACGCTAGCGTACTCGTCGATCTCCGTATCGACGCTTGCAGTCTCGATTTCGAAGGTGTCAGTGATAACTCCGATACCGTTCCGCCAATCGCGAGCGGCCGGTGCAAGTACGCGATAAACTATCGGCCCGCGGCCGATCTGTGCCGAATCGAAATTTTTCACGCCGACTGGCGTCCCGATAGTGCATTTACACGGGATTCTGTTTCTAAAATTACATTACCCTTGTGTGAGTTTATTGTGCCGAAGTCGGTTGTCGCAAGATGAGGCCGAAGGACGAGACGGACGCGAAAGTCCAAACGGGGACTTTCATCCTGTCCGAGAAAATTGACGATACCAAGTCGAAGAAGAGTGAGAAGGAAATGAAGAAGGAGATGAAGAGGCTCGAGAAGGAGAAGCAGGAGCGCGAAAAGCGCGAGAAGAAGGCCAGGGAGAAGGAGAAGGAGCGCGAGAAGCACGCCAAGAAAGGTTAGCGCCCGTTCTCATACGAATTAAGTTAAGAGGTGTTATCAACGGGTCTAGTTATTGTGATGTCATCTCGCGCCATTACAGATGTTACTTCAGAGCCCGTATGGCTACGTCAGACCAATAAAAATTTGTTACATTAACTGTTCACACAATTGAGATCTATTGTTGATGCGGTTACATCATTACTGGCCTTGACAGTTTTTTTTTTTATCAAATATTTCACCGCGATTATTCCTTAATTCAGCCTTATCATTGGATCGGTCAGATAAAATTCCCCGTTTTGGCAGATTTTTTTTCGAATATATGTAATATTGTTACTTTTGAACAAACAAGTTTTAGAATAAAATTGGTTATTTCAGAGCGAATCCAAATTAAGTCTCTATGTGATTCACTCAAAAACAGGTTTCATACAAACGGAATGAACAAAATCGCCTTATTCAAACGGATCTGATCGAAAGAATAGCGGCGGCTGCTAATTTAATTAAAGTGTTTGTTTTCGTCTATCGTACATCTGCCTTTGGAACATTTAGTTCATAATGAATTGATTGTATATGAATACACGTCGTACTTAGATCTCGTGTCATTTACCTCCGCCACGTACATCTCGTATTCCTAGAAAATAAATTTTCTGAAATCTTCTCACGCTCGCATTTATTTCAAAGCGATGATGTTCTGGCACTCTCATTTATGAGCCATACCTCAAAATATCGATTTATGCTGTGCTGATGTGTTAGACTGAAATAAGATGATTTGTTTACTCGTAACCAATATTCACTAAGATGTTTTGTAAACCTAACTGTGTATCTATACTAAAACTAGTATTTTAAATATTCCAATTAGAAAACAAAAAGAAATGTTTCAAATAATGTATTTACATACTTATCGTAGTGTTGCGAAAGAAAACGGGTTTCTTAATATATTATAGTTTTTAATCAATTTAAAAGTTTTTGTAAAAACATATAACGTTTATCTTTATTGACGAACACTTTGTTCGACTGGCCCGCCCCAGCGCTTGGGGTAATGCAAATTGCGAAGTAATCCGTTCAGTCGATGTTATGTCACAACCCTAGCAGATCAGATTGCTATGCTAATATGATTGAGTGTATCCTCTATCAAAAGTACATTTGTGTGGTCTGAATTACCAAATTTAATTTTAAAAAGTACTGGTTCGTTCGTGTAAGTGGAACACACCAATTACAACAATTGTTAAAAATTGATTTATCGCACGGTAAGTCCATTACCTGCGCCAGCACCATTACTTGTTAGCACACCATGTACACAATTTCAGTTTCGCTCGCTCACGTAACCGCGATGTTATTGAAATACAAGGTTTCTCTTTCAATCAGTCCATTTATGAATGTTTATGTATTCGCCGAGTGCACGGCTACGAGCGTGACCGCGCAGCGCCGCGGACTCGTTAAATACCCGCCCGTGGAGATTTATGCACTGCTTTACATACAAAAGTCTGCAACTCCCGCCACGACTCGACTCGCACAAATTAATCGAGGAATGATTTTTTGACTTGACTCACTGCATCGCCGCTGTTTATTTGTCGAGATCAAGTTTTTCCAGTTTCAAATCGTGCATATCGCTGTCCGGGTATCTTTTATCAACTTAATTGTATTTCCCGGCTTCCAGTGTTTCACTCGCCGCATCACAATGAAAAGCGTCGACTGTGTCAACGATGTCATTGTTCTCGCTAACGTTTTTCTCAATTAGCGCACCCATTGTACTGATTGTAGGTCACTCGGTCTATGTTACATTTACTGTCCTGCGAGATTTTGTTATTTCTATAAATACTTTCTTATCGATACTATTTATGAATAGTCAAGCCACGTCCCTGTATGATACGGAAGTGATTACGGATTATTTGTTATCTTCATTACTCTTTAGTTGTTTGCGTTGTTATATTCTAGTGCTATTGTATTCGTAGTATACAATCGTAGTCTCAACGATGCTCATGTCAACAACTCTGAATTGTTTGAAGTCGACTGGAGCTATTACAGATAGGTCCTGTGGGATTGAATGATTGCACTCGTTAAGCCATTGTAGGAAATTTGTTTACGTTTATTCGTTTAGACTCATACATACATGCAATAATTTAGAATGGTGTTTCTGCATCGTTATGTCATTGTGACCTTAATCCGGTTATTTCAAAATATGTTTATTGTGTGACGGTATCATGTGTGCCATCACGTTGTAGTTCGAATATTTGCTAAACAGCTGCTGCCCAAATGAATTTAGTTCAGTGGCGTCCTTGTACACAGGTCAACATGATTGCCGAAACAAACTACACAGAATTATTCGAGTGATTCAAGTAGAGCGTTAAAATTAATAACACTAATTAATTACGTAATAGCTTTCATTATCTAAATTATTTTAAGCCTAATTTATTTGTGACCGAGGTCAATGGTATGTGTAAATTGTACAACTTTGCGGTCATCAATCCCTTATTATTATTGTCACATACAATAAGAAAAGTATGCGCCATAGCTCACCACGCTGACCATTTCCGAATCAGGACACTAAATAATCTTCGAGCATAGGATATGTTGAATTCTCAGACATTTTGAACACTCATGATGGTACTTAAACTCTCACAAATCAATGGTACGTGAATATACTTTTGTGTTGTAATTTTCTTTATTTTCTCTTGACTTTTTTGTGGA
Organism: Epargyreus clarus; assembly: GCF_041222505.1. Classification (NCBI taxonomy): domain Eukaryota; kingdom Metazoa; phylum Arthropoda; class Insecta; order Lepidoptera; family Hesperiidae; genus Epargyreus; species Epargyreus clarus. The sequence continues at coordinate 10,926,170 of NW_027332210.1, forward strand.
GTGTCTATTGATAGCCAGTCTCGGCTTCGTTGTGATTTGGTCTTAAAATGCAATTAACTGTTATGTAGACCAGCAGTAGATAACACAGACATTAACGAGATCGAGATAACGTGACTAACAGTCCTTTGTTCCGCTGGATTAGGGCTGCTATAGCGTTCGCAGTAGATAGACAATCATGTAATTATAAAATTGTACAGCTATACTATTGTCAAATTATTTCGTGGGGACTAAGTGTAACATTTACTTCAATGTCGTTTATGGTCTTATTTAGAACCTTTCCTACATTTAATATTTTGATATTATTTTTGTTTCATTATCCTGATTCAAATAATCCTTATTGTGAATTTGTCTTACTCTGAGATAAATAACTTTTTATACGTGTCATTTAATTTTAGATAATCAATTATTTACTTCCTTATTTTTCATATCTTTTTGCGATACATTATATTCTTCTTTGTGTTTCCCGCAAGTTATATTTACCAGTGCTCCTGGTGTTCACAGCAGCCCTAGACTAGATTACACGCCAGAGCAGCATGGCCATTGTTTGGTGAAACCTCGGTTTCGTGTGTGATGTACGCGCACCGTACTAGGCCTTTTACTTTCCGCGTATAATCGGATTACTTTGTTTTGTTTACATTTAATAATTACAATGTTGTATTAATAGTATTTTCTTTTTAAAGTTTGACTCCACTGGCTACTCTTTTATTATGTGAACAAATGCCTACTGCAGTAGTTATACAGACAGGTAAATTACCTGTATTCCTCTTTGTTGAAGTTATGGTAGTAATAGTAAATTAATCGTTCTAGCTGTGACGTGACTCGTATTTTTTTTTCGGTAGCATTAAAACAAATAACTTATGAGACTTCATTCGTTTTCGTTCTTGCGTGTAGCTGGGATTATTTATTAGTAGTGACAGCCGTTGATTGTACAGTTATTTTGTGAATTTATTGTTGTATGTATGTACGGTTGTAATGAATGATGCGCGCTGACAGTTACAATTGTATGACGTGCGTCGTAGCGACGACGTCCGCGGTAGGGGAGTTTGTTAGTACGGACTGAGAGTACCATCATAGATATTATGCACACCAAGTACTCGTATTATTATGGTTGAACTAATACCATCTTGCACCTGGTGAAACATATTTCACTTTTGATAAGATTAGTGGCATAGAAGTGAACGTCATGATATACCTACCTACCTATATATTAGCGTGCAAACAACGTTTAAGGTTTTAAAATATGCTTTATTACGAGATTAATAAAAAGGTTTAAAAGCGTATGAACTTAAAATTATTATTCCAATTTTGAACTATTATTATTTTGAATTATTTTTCTATCGCACAGAATCTTATGTTTTACATTATTCATTTTGTAATGTAACAGTTATTAAGTTGGTCGACAGCGGTTGACGGTTGTGTTGTTGGTGCGGAGTGAGGAGTAAACATCGCGTGACGCGTGACGGTGTGAGGATCGCACGGCGGAATGGAATCGACGCTCTCGTTTTTAATGCCAATTTACTGGATGTTTATGACCAGTTTTTTGTTACAAAATGTTCGAAATATTCAATTTATTAATAGACTTTAATAATCTGGTGTGCGTGGTCTGTATGCACTGAAGGCACACTGACAGCACTCATTATTAAAAACAGAGCTAGGCTCCCAGGAGTTAATACCTCGCATGACGCACACACAGTCTCTATAGTTAAGTTGAATTCAAAAAGCCAGATATATGCAAGATGGGGTATGAGCTTCACCCGAGATATTCTCGAATCACTATGCCACTATGAGTTTTCCGACAAAGCTGTAAAGAAAGTTCTAGTTGTGGGTTTTGCTCTCCTCTCGACTTCTCAGGTGCCCCATCTGCCTTACCGCTATGTTTAGTTATTATTTATTAATACCTAGTATTAGTCTAGTAGCATTTAGTTGCCGTCCAACAAGAAGTGAAGTGACGCGGCGACCGGTCCCCGATGGAGTTGCTAAAAAAACCACCTGCTCCGTACGCGGTACAGCTAGCGCGCTGGTATTAGCAGCACAGTTATGTCATTTGTAATGTAGTTATGGCATCCGAGCGGCCATCGGTGACTGATTGCCCGCGGTCACAATACACCGGTAACGGGGCTCTACAGATATGTATGGAAATACAGATCTCCATATCAGATAGGCATATGTGTGCTATTTATTCAAGCGTATATTGTACAGGTGTAGATACTTTAGATAAAAAGAATAAGAAATTTAATAGGTATGTGCTGAAAAAAACGAGCTGGGTTGTTGTACAACATTGGATAGAACTACACCAATAACGTAGTGCAGTTAAACATTAAAATTATAGTTTGCAAGCTTAAGTCATAATTTTCAGAAAACTTGTCGCATAACGCATAAAACAAATAATTTTTAATGCCGGAACTTTAAATTGGAGTAAAATAATTGTTTGTGTTGAGCAGAGTAGCTTGTGAAAGTCATCTTATAATAATTCGTTCAACAAATCAACCCTTTTAGATACAGTGAGAAATACAGAAACTTAATAATTGTTTTGATTCAAAATTCCCAGGTGAATTTATAAAATGGCAATTATTTTCAAATTACACACATTATTTTGACGTATACGTAGATTATATACTAATCACGAAGCTAAAACATGTACTTAGGCATTAATCGATGTCCCCACATCCTTTCGCTTGACTACAGTTCATCGGCATTCAGCAGAGCTCGGGCGCCGGTAATTAGGCCGCCACACCCCCGGCCGGCACGACGCCGCACGACGCTCGCCGCACGCTCGAGTGCCGGTGCCTTTATTTTCTTTTTCATCCTATCTGCTCAACACGTCCTTTCTATAAATAGGTGCTCCTATACATAGATACAGGAAGAGTTATTAAGTGATCGCTAAGTTCCTGTTGGTATATTTAGTCTTAAAAACTTAATGTCTTTCGTTTAGGCTTATTATTTCTATATAAAGGGCCTCATATCCCATAAGTTATTACGAGCATTGAGTTATATTTTAACTTGAATCAATAAAAAGTTCGTCTACAATATGTTTTTCGTGTAATAAGAGCAGCAAAAACGAATATGTAGTTCACTCGATGTTAAATGATTACTGCCATTCATGGAAATTCGTGACTGACGATAAATAGGACTGAAGATTAAGTTGAAACGCTTCATATTATTATCTCTGCTTTACCAAACGCTTTAAACTAGAATACTACAACTTTATACAATTGCAATAAGCTATAATTTAGTACAGCATTTCCGCTATCACGTAGACCAATAATATTACTGAAGGTATTTAATAATATGAATGTAGCTTGACATGAACTGTTTGATTGCTCATATCTTACGTAGAAGTCGACACGATAACCGAAATAAACGAATGTGTAACACATTGCAGTTTTAATTGCATTCGTTACATAACACATTGCAGCACCGTTGTACACGAGTCTGCAACTCGCTGCAACCTTTCCCGTCGACACACTTGGACGCTGGTCACTCGGTAACTGTACCGGGGCCTTGAACATGAGGTCGTGTAACTCGATATACGAACTTGCAGGTTTTAAAGTTTCGCTATGTGCAATGTTTTGTTGATGGTAGAACTCTTTCTGGTTTGACTAATTGTACCGCCCTGCCTTGTTTAACAATAGCAATGTTACACGCTGCTATGGGCTGCTTTGAAGGGGGTGGTAAGGAACACATTTTTGTTTGAGGAGTTCCAACTTGGTCCTCGGGGCTGGCAATGCAATTGTGGCCGACCTTAGTTCTTATCCTATACCTATGAAGTTAAAGATATTAAAGATATCCTAGGCGGCAATAATATTTACACTCAGGTGGAATAAAAAACGGTGATAAAAATGATGAAGGTTATGGTGCGTGGCGGCGGATGCGATCGCGTCATACCGTCATACGTTTGCGCCCCGACACGGTGGCGTGGCCACGACTGGGAAATCGTTTACGGTTGCTGAATCTCTACCTTTCTTACGCTTTTTAACATTTAAAAGATCTTTGGCATATAAATTATGTAATTATGGCCAAAGTTATTACAGTTCATTTAAGCCAATCTCATATTTTTATGTAACAATGATCTACGATCTTCTTGTGTAACACATAGACCTTCACTAAGTCCTAAAGCAAAATAGCTCCTGCTAAGTTGCTAATGTCGCAAACGGATTTCATTTCTTTAAACGACCATATGTAGATCCAAATTTAATTTAATTGAATCAAAAATTCATAGATTCAAAAAATAACTTTACCTATTTCTATCAGCTACAAAACAAGGAGGTACTTATTCTACGTAAAGTGTACTAAGTATACCCCGTACGTTTGTATAAGCCGAGAGCTAACTATCTGTGCAAACACAAGCCTTGCGTTATTCTCGACCATTCGTTAATTATTGCTTAATAATTATTTCCTTTATAGCCTTTTTATGCAAGAACATTTTTCATTAGTCATAGTCTCAAAACTCGCAAATAACAGAACCAAGCAATCAACCGTCGAGGTTAGGCACGATCGGAAATACATTTAATTGGTTAATTTAAGGATATCTTATTTTTATAACTATACTTAACAAGAGTAATTTTGCTCAATTCAAGTTCAAGTAGTTTTCTTATGAAATGACTACAGGTGTTTGTTTGAGCAAGTACAATACGAATCAATCTACTTACATGCTCCATATTTCCGGCGCTCGATCATCACTTCCTGCGGTCTTAGGTTAATGTTGGAGCTAGGCCTAATCTCAAATCATCTGACATTTCTTGTAACCAGGACGTCTCCTGCATCATTCACCCTCGTATATGTATATCATCACTCGTCATGTCATATGGCCCTCATCTCCGCATAACGCTCCACATCGTCACGTGCCATAACATTCTTACAAATTTCGTAGCCCTGAATCCCCGATCGCTATACATTTGTAAATAATAGGCATGTGTACACTTAGTAGCGAGTTATTTCTGTCGTACATTCAGCTCTATATTTAGCGAAGGGTCGGAGGTGACCCCAGTCGTGAGGGGTACCACGTGGCATGTATTTTGAACATTATATGGGGCTTTTTGTCCCTTCTATAATAAAATTATTTAAGCTTAGCAATTGTGTGGTCCCTGCGCATTTATTTATTGTAAGGTTTTGTTTTTTTTATTTTATATCAAGGTGACTTTGTTAAGAGACCTCTTTTGACTCTAGAAGATCTTGTATTAAAGGACAAATTTTTGATACTTCACTATAAGAGTATAAGTAAACTTACAAAAAGGAACTTTGCCAAATATTGCCTTTCAATGGGTATCCTCATCCGGATATCCCATTAATTATTAGCTACTCAATAACGGCGCATCCTTGTTAAGTCACATGAGCCAATAATACTATTTAAGTAATACTGATGAAGTACTTCAGGGCGATAGTGTTACGGATAGTGTAAGGTAAGTACTTAGTAAAAGTTATTTGCAATCAACTCGAGTAGGAAGCTACGTGTAACGCCTATCTCATTGAACATCGAACTCGAGCAAAGATAGCGTATCGACGTTGATGTGTCATTCATTCGCGGCGTTACAATGTATGACGCAAGAGTGTTGCATGAAGTTCTTAAGGCAGTTCGTTATTGGTCCTCAAAACTAGAAAATAGTGATTGCCATTACCAAGTAGATTTCAGTGTTCTCTACGCCATAGCAATGATTTGCAAAAACCTAAATATTGTGTATTGAATTGGATGAATTAAAAGAATAAGGAAAGGAAAATGCATTTTTTGATGGGGCTGGCGAATTTAGATTTTTCCTGGTGATTTATTTTCTTTGAAAATCCGAAAGGCTATAGAACACTACTTGCTCTTATGATAATATGCGCTGATTAAAAATATACCATTTGCTTAAAAATATATTTCTACTGTCCGAACTTTTAGAGAACGATATATGTACATCTTAGAAACAACCTTTTCAATCAGCACAAACAAATTAAACGAATCAGATAAGCCTTTGGGAAAATTAGCATTAAGGAAAGTTATCTAAATCGGCCATGTTCAGAATTAAACTGGTTTCAATTTGCCATCGAATCGTATTCATTGAAATTTCTCTGTTCAGTGGTTCACCGTATCTCGCACACATCAGCGATAACGTATCACATTGACTCGTTACACGGTTGGCAGTGTTGCGACAGCGGCGGCGGCACCCAACTGTAAGGAAACTCGCAGCCGAGGAAAGCGAATCCGACGGCTAAATCGAGAATTTGTATAGTGAAAGTGACAGATAGGCCCTTCAGTACGCTTTACTGGAAACTCTAGAGATAAATGGATTTGAACAAGATTTACTTTTGCATTTTGAACGTTGGGAAATATAGCGTGTCTTCGAACTGTATAATTCTTACTTGATTATGTCCTTGTCCTATTACTTGATTATATACATGGGATCCTTTCATTTATTATGTTGGAAGATTTTGAAAATTATGCATGAGACCTGCAATCTCCACTTTACTTCTACAATCTTCAACTATCGTCATCATTAATCGTGGACTATCTTTAGATACTCGTTTGCAAATGTTCATGATAAAGAATTTATTATCATACGGAAATAGCATTGTTACAGTAAATGTTTTGATATTACTTGTAATTAACAAAGCTTTAGCTGTACAATCGAATGAGTCGCGATGAGATTTCGTGTGAAGCAGATTTTCAGCGCGGACGAGAAATATTAAAATGTAATAAAAGGGCAATAAAACGTGAAGCCATTTTTTATTTTAATAACAAAGTTTTATGGGTGCACTAAAGTGTTCGCCTAAAATAACTCTGATGAAATGGAAGTGCTTACTAACGAAAATATTTCTGATTGACCTTGACTATCAGCATACTACTCAAGCATAACAAAGAGTTGAAGAATATTTTTCAATTTTTAAAGACACTTCAATCTTGTCTTACTCATTTTAAAAGTATATTAAAGGTATGCTTACAGCACGAAACTCTTTTGATGAGCTGCATGTTCTTGAATATAAACTTTTAATAAAAAAACATTGCATTCCTTTGAAAGTACTGTGTTTGTATTATTATTCCGCGGTATCACGGTAGCCCGACGCGAAGCCGGTTGATCGAGTCTGCAAGCGCAAGTCATTACGAAATCTCTTGTCAGAATTTCAATAGCAGAGTTTCCAGTATTTCAAGAGTATTGTACTCGAGTTTCGATATTTGCTACGATCTTTGTTTGAGTTTCACAACTTCGATTGAAGTTACCGGTGTATGTTCCACGAATAGTTTATGGTTTATATCATAATGTAATATTAGAGGTGCTTTGGTTTGAATTAAAAAGCTAAGCTTTTCAGCAACTGTTTACGTAATGGGTAACAACTTCTATCAAATTTAGTTGAGTATAGAAACATCATGTGTTATTTGATAGAATGAAATTGAAAGTGACCTATAAATCAAACAATAGAAGAAAAAATAAGAACCATTAGAACCACTATAAGAATATTAATTCGTACAATCAGCTCTATTGTTTCAGACGTACTCAATGACAAATGTTCGCTGACTGCTTCGGTAATTGTTTGAAATTATTTTATTTGTTATCTTGCGGTTAACCGCTGTCGAACATAAAAGGATAAAGTAGGTAATTAAGTAATGTTTTCGCGTCTACTGGTTACCATACAATAAAAATGATTCTAAGTAATCGCAATTACGCGATTGGTTACACCACTTTGCACACATAAACGAATAGCAAGATTATTGTTATTACTTTATCAGTTCCGTCACATGATTTCAATAACTTAACTAAGAATTTACGTAACTGAAATAGGAATTAGTTTCTGCGGTCCATGGTGAAAATTTGTACCAAACCCTTATTCATAATTATTGTCTTGAAGGTTATTTATGAGTAAAATTGTTAGTCATACACATTGTAGACCATAGTTCGATTGGTGAGGGCTATCGTTTGTTCTGATTTGCTCTGAAGCAGTACTCTGTGTTGTTTTAAAGGGAGTTTCAGGAAAGGAATGATTATCCCAGTTTATTCTTCAGGATAATCAAATTCATCCGTGAGCAACCTAATAAGTTTAATAGAACTCCTGTACCTATTGACCCTGATAATATACAAACATGTTTCTGTCTATGAGATGCATTAACCACTTGATATCTGATCGCTTTCTCATTTGCTACTTCTATCACTTTTAAAAGTGAAATTAAGTCTTTGTTGCTCAATAAGATGTTAATTAAACTTTCTTGTAAGAGTTCGTAGCAACAAGCACTTATTCAGGTTAATCTATAAAAGGTGTCAGTTGTCACTCTGAATGTTGAGTGAGTTTTTAATTTTTTTTGTATTAAATTTAGTAATTTTACTGCTAGACAGACAACAAACATTTGACGCTATGAATTCATCGTCTATGCAGAGCCATTTCATGATATATTAATAAGAACCCGAGCGAGCCCTCTTGGATTGAGCTTTGAATATTTAAATGGCTCTAATGTATCGTTCTAAATTCTTTTGTTACGGTCATCATAATAGCGCATAAAGACAGTCATGCAAGGGAAATTGCAGGCTTTTCTATGAAGTTTGTTATAGAAATTTTGTGTCAAGAGTTTTAAAGCTTTTTTTATTATTATAGTTTCGCTATGTAAGAGATTATTTTTATTTTAGATATACGTACTTACTTAATAATTTCTACTACTGACATCAGTAATGACCTAGTAAAAGGAAGAAAGTAGTAAGAAATTTGCCCTCTAGATTTCTAAAGTTCGGGGTCCTTTCTGGATGTAAACGGAAATATATACCTACTTAAAAATGTGGTTAAGTTTAAATGCCCAGTTCCTATTTTATCGAAAAGATTCGCAGGAAATTCTCTAGCTCTACGCTACGCGGTTCAATTAGTAAACCACATGACAACTCATTGAAGAATGTTATAGAAATTATTTTAGCAGATATCGTTTGCTTATAATAGCATCGTTACGTAACGTTTCATTAATATTTTATGTAAACGGTCAGCGATAAAACGTAAACATAAAGCGAACACTATTGTTACTGAAGCACATTAACGAGTGTTCAATGGGAAATGTTTCAAAATAGCACCGTCGGATAAATTCACTCGGAGTTTTAAAGTGGTCGAACATTTCTGCTTAAAACACTACATATGCAAATGGTGCGAGCGTGTTGTTGCATCTCCATAACTCTACCTGTTGGCAAGGTCAAGGTGAGTGACGTCACGCCGTCGCCTCGGAGCCGTGTTTGCTCGCCACTCCAGCGCCACTCGCCACTCGCCCGACGTTTTTATTGCGCTTTTTTGTCAACGCTCCGTGGAATTATGTTTTGAAGTTTTGAATTTATTGCCCTTGTCGCGCTACCGTGTGTTTATTTCTAGAGTGAAAACGTTCTTTCCAGCGGATTGGTCATCGGAGGTCGCTGCACTCGATTGTAATGCATCGGTGGGAAAAATTGTTGGGCGTTGCACGAAACAAAGGTTTTTGTTTTTATGGCGGGTCGCTGACATTTTTTTATTCCAATAACCAATAAATTCCACAAAGCAGAGAGCTGCCTATTTATTGTTCAGAGTAGCAATCAAATGACAATAAAAAACAATTAACAACATAAAACTTACAAATATTTCTACTCAAAACAAACCGAATCACTAAAGTAATACTATGACAAACACGTAAATATGTCAAAAATTCGAGTTGAGAAGTTAATATTTTCAGATCGCATCGCTTCAATATCACTGCTTCAAGTGGCATGTTATAAGCACGTTGTAAGTAGTGTTAATGCGATTGTATGAACAGTAGTTCTCGCGACTGTACTACTCGTATCTGTACATCTATTCAGTTCATATGTTGGATATGAGCATGAATTCGATCTCCGTTCAACTGAGCCAAGGTGAGCGTGAATGTAGATAAAGGTGTCAATTGCACTCGCGGCGTTATCATAATCGTAATGTTAAGTGCTGGAGCACTGTCGGAACGTGTGGGCAATAAGAGCAACGCTATTATTTATTAGTGACAGACCGAAGTTTCGGCAAAAAAAAAAGAGGTTTCAGTCAAAGTTTGGTTTCGACCAAAAATCTGCCTTTCGGAACGACTTAGTTCGGCTATACTCGGGCGTTTTACTAGCACGCGATTCTTGTTAACTTGGCCTTCTGTACTCCGAATAGCCGCGTCTGACAAGTCAGATTATGTACCTACCCAATTAAAAAAAATTAGAGGTAACTGCTCTTATAAGTCTAAAAAGTTCGGTTTCAGCCGAAACGAGGACGGAAACTGAAGGTTCGTTTTCTATATCGGGTTTAGCTGCAAAGTCACTATTATTTATATGCTATGATGTATCGTCGCGGAATGCTTCCCGGTGGGCAGCCGGTGTGTGCCGTAAAAATCCAAAATGGTTCCCGTTACATAATTCTGATGCGTGACGCAACGTAATTGAGGCCTGCTTTGGAGGAAGGGAGGTCGATGTGCGCGGTTCACGATCGTTTCGATCCTGTTGCTCTACGATACTTTGGCTTTCTTTTGTGTGAGTAAATTCTTGTGCTTCGTACCGAAGGCTACAAATTGATTTAACCCATTTTATTTCTTTGACGAATAGCATGTAAAAATAAATTCCTTTGAGTAAGAAGCGAATACAAATAATGAAATGTTCTAAAATGTAATGTGAAATAAGTTTTATTTTTTGAATCTTCCCTGAACTTTACAAGAAGGATAACGACGGGTTAAGGCACGAGATAAAGCCTTTGAACTACGTGCATAGTATGCAAGTTAGCGCAACAATTAAGGAACCAAAAACTAAGAAGAAGCTTTGACCTCCTCTTTAAAAAGTGACATATCACGTTGTTCCACTTTAGCCGGTCCATTGTATGAATTTACAAGTTTTTACGCTACTGCAGCTTGCTCACACGCGATCCAAGAAACTGGATTTAAGTACACACGACTCTCGTGTAATATGTTGGTTGTATATGTGTTGTGTGCCTTTCGTTTGTTTGATCGAAACCATTTTGATTATCCTTATCTTCACCTCGACTTTTTTTGAGATTTACGTGTATTTGAAACATGTAAAATTATAAAAAAAATGTACGACTTTAATTTCGATGGTATTTTAAAAAATGGAACAGGTATATGTTTCTTTCCAAAGCTTTATATTTAGTTCATTTAATTTTACGTTCTCCACAAATTAGCCCCAAATTAGCCACGAATGAAAACTGCCATAATGACAGAATTAGTGCAAATTGCCAATTTGTTCAATCACGTTAATTTGTTGACCTTCATCGCTGCTGCGTAAGACTCGGAAGCCTTCATCGTTAACCTTGTTTATTGACATTATTAATGGTGCATATAAGATCTACTTAATTAGTTCATTTATCTTATTTTCTCATTTAGCCAATTAATTTAGTCATTTAACGGTGCATTAATTAACAGGCTCTGTAACTATTGTTTACCTATTTTGACAAGTAAAACGAAATATCATACATTTTTAACAAGCCGTTAACGAAATAATTTGTGTACTATGCCACTGATGTCACTCTATCATAGTTTAATCCAAACACTTAACGAGACAGTGTCGTCCGCGACCTTGTTCGCGATTGTCTCCGCGCAGGAAGCGCTCCCCTGCCGTAATTCCTTCGGCCTAGAGCGTCTGCCAGCGCGGTTACGCTTCTATTGGACATCCCGCTCAGCGGCTTGCCCGCGTCCGCGCCCTGACAGCCGGTGGGCTGTGTAATGTTACTCAATTGCTCCGTTGCTAGACACAACACATCTAATTTGTTTTAGTGAACTTGGCCAGTAAATCTTCACAAATTTATTCTAAACTTAATCGCTGTAATATTTTAGCAATAACAGATTTAGCAATGTTTGACCTCAATGATTATAAACTTCTCATCGGATACTTTACTGAATTAGTAAGATCCTCAGTTTTTAAAATAATATGTCTTATTTTTTTGTAAGCGGATTCATGTTTATTTTCTCTTTTGCAAATTTAGCTGTTGGCAAGATCTTCAAACCGACGCTCGGTCGGGGTTAAAAGCCGTCCGAAGTTCACCTCTAGCGATCTATTTGTTTATGTTTGTTCATCCCCCGATTTCTCCAGGAATGTTATATCTGCCGCACGTCTATCAGCGCGCGTGCACACGCCACCTCTCTGTGAACCTCCTCCACAACGAATACTTCTACATCAAGATTAACATGTCAACTGCGTCCCCAATTTATGAAGTTGATCTATGCGTGTGATTCTCAAAATATTTACATTAATGCAAGTGTTCGTCTAAGAAATAATATTTGCTACGGATTCGTCGAAACCGAGAATTCGGCCGCGTCCCGCTATATTAAGCGTGCCGACATAACAAGGAAATGTACGTTCAAGTAGGTAGATTGCGAATACCTTCCTGAGTGGAATGGAATTCATTGTTTCAAATTTGTGCGTTTAATAATGCGTGCTAGCTTCTGAGGCAATAAATTAGTACGATTTCTTTGTTATGTCACCGTTTTCTGGTAACAAAGAAATGATCTCATCCACCACATGTGCATCGAATCATATTGGGCCAAAGTGTTTATTTTTGTTATTTATTAATTTGTTAGGCATATTGTGATCTTTGATCCATGAATGTCTTACTTAGTCACGTCTTTGTTATTATTTAACTCTTGCCGTTTATATTTAGCAAGCTATTTTGACTTATTAGGTGTTGTCGTCTTGCGTTTGAAATCATTTCCCAAGATAGCGGAGGTGAACGTTACTTGAGAGTAACGTCTATTTGTAGGAATTAGTAGTTGTATCTGAATCGGGAGCGTGAACTAATTAGTAGGGCACGGTTGCAGCCAGCCTCGCAATACCGTTTCCGGGCAGCTTTGATCATCGCCTCGCCGGCCACGAATTTGCTACGAGAGAATGAGTCGAGTGCACGAAAGTTATATTTTAACGTTGGTCTGTAGTTACGTCCGTAACACAATTTCGTTCAATTTACATAGGTTAATGAATATTGATAAGAGCTTGTCTTTCTACAATACCTGTTATTCAGCGTATTGCTGTCGATGATTACGTAATATATCATTAGGAAATTATACAACCATAATATGATGGATGGTATTTAAATTTGTATGTTAGATATGCAGAGTTGCTGTTTTTTTATAATGTCAATGTATCATTAATTATTTAAATTAATACGTTCGCAAAAGTTGTCTGTCTAATATATTGATACGGAAATTTGTTGCTGATCATATCCCTTATCTACAAAGCGCTCTCTATGTGGACCCAATTCAAATTAACAAGAAAATGAGTAATAATTACTAAAGATAGCTTTCACTAAAGATGACAAAGAACTTTCAAGCATCTTTGATCAAACGCTTCGTAAAGGAACTGCGGCCGTCCATACCGGATCACTCGAGCGAGGACTATACGCCCTTTCCTTAGTGCAGATGTGTAGTGTACACGTACATTTACTCGGATGTTTGGCTACACTACGTCTATTTTAATGTCGATAGATTTTGTACCGTTTTAGAGTAAATAGTAGTTAATTCGAAAACAGCCAATTTTAAACCTATCTCTTGGATTCATTTGTATTTAAACAAATTCCGTGAAGGCAGTTTAATGAGATGTATAGTGATTCAGTAAATTAAATGTAAATTAATCAGCTGTCGGTTACGGCAGTTGCTATAATGAGAATCATTGACTTTGACGGAGACTTCATTATTTAATTCAAGTGCATTTAATTTATTCAACTTATTATATTTTTGTCAAATAAGTAAGTAAGTAATTGTATGTTTCACGTAGTTTTATATATGGCAACTCATTCAATAGTGTGTGTAAAGTTTTAATTTAATAATACTTACAATGACTTACATAATTGAAACTGTACATAAACTAGCGCGGTTGCGGCATTCGTAGGCTTCGAGTGATTTTGAATGATCAAGCCCGACTCTGTTCCAAGTGTGAAACGCGCTCATTCAAGAGGTTTTAATGAACCTTTGCAGCAAGGTGCACTTACTTTAACGACTGCGGATGTAATCAGCTTCGAACACACGCAGCCACGATTGTGTTGTGGGTCGTAATGTATCTCATATCTATATTCTATTGTACAATTTTACACAAAATTTTAAAATAAATTTTACACATAATTTTACAAATAAATAAAATTGCAGTGTTTGTTTTCATGTCAAAACAAGTGCTTTTTACATAATACACATCGAAGTACCGAATACTGTGCGTTTAACAAAAAACAATTATTAATATGTCTGTTTGTCGGTCTGTCTGATTGTTCCAGCTCATCTCCGAAATGGCTGGATCAATTTTGACGGGATTTTCACTGTCAGTTAGCTGATGTTCTAAGTTCAGTTCTAAGGAGTAACTCAGGCTTATTTTACTTTAGAAAAGATGATAAGTGTTCGCACAAAATATTAAAACCCATAAAATGTAATTTTAAACGGGAGTGAAACTGCGTATCGTAGCTCGTATCTTATAAATCTGTATATTCCTGTTGTCGGGGAATTCCATAGCGATACGTGACTTGCGTGAGAATATTTATATGTACAGGTATAATTTTGTCTTTTTCGTTGTTTCCAGTAAGCCGCAAGAAGTGTATGATTTGTGTTTTATGTTCAACGTATTTATAGTGCCATAACTCTTTACGTGGCTCACGACCGGTTGCTCCCAGTGCATGCGTCATTTGGGTCAATTGGCCAACTTATGTAACTGTTTCTACCGACTTCACGTTTGTCTTGTCTTTTTTTGTTGCTATTGCCATCTCGTTTCCTTTCCCATTTACGTCTTTATCACCAAATGATTTGTCTATGGTGTAATCTTACAATTTAAAACGTGCAGCTTTATCGCTCACTTTGTTAATGTCATAATTTGTTCGATTTTTTTCTCATTTTAACCGTGTTCTCCAGCTAATTTCTGAAGTGGCCTATATTAAAGTAATTTACGCGAGAGTATGCGCATTTCCTTATTACGGCATTCACTCACCATAACTCTTTCGCCGGCGCGGCGCGGCCGGTTCCCTGCATGCGTCATCGGGGTCAACCGGCCGCCTTATGTAACTGCTGTCACCGCCTCGTGTGTTGTGTGGTGTGTTGTTGTACATGCCTTGCCGTGGTGCAAATGTGTGCGTGGGAAATGAGCCATTTCGTAGCGATGCCGTAAATCCTTGTTTGAGCTCGTTAGTGACACGCTCGTGTCCTATTTAAGGAGTGTTTTAGTTCGGTTTGGGTCGATTTCGTGTATGAGGAAAGGGCTGGAGATGTTATAGTTGTTTTAGTTTTACGTGGTGGAGATAACTAATATTGACATTATCACTGTAATATCTATTGGAGCACAACAAATATGCTCGCACGTGTAGGTTGTAATCGGTTTGCTGTAACCAGTTCTGGTATGCCCAAGAAAACCGCTATAAGAAAGCGGTTTCCGCAACCTGATATCTTCCACTCCACATCTGGCTCGCAGATGTATAATCTAGGTATATCGGCGTTAACTTAGATACAGTTAGATGTATGGTATCTCATTATTTGCTATGGCTATGTCGCCGCACTCCATATTTACTCAGCAAAAGGGAGCTCTTGGGAGCTGACTTAGTTCCCTTTGATAAGATCTTGTGAGCTCTAGTTTACTATGATGCTTATAGCAAATTCGTCACATTGGTGGAGAAGAAGTACGTTAAATACGAACATATATCATTACCGTAATTTCTGACTCTGAATTGGTGTGCCAATTGTGTGGGATATGAAACGTTACAGGTAAATCAAAAAAGATTTATGAGATCTGAAATATGATCATAAAACATTAAGTGACTACTATTGGGATTTTATAATTTAATGACAGACTTTACATAAAATTTTATGAGAGATATCATCTTAAATAATATTATACCTGTCGAAATATCCGTTAATTATAAATACCTCCAATTAATTGACACACAAGATATACACAAGATGTGTTCGGTCTCTAGGAAACCGGTACGCCCTTCGACAGCTGTTTGTGGGACTCCCTACGTGACTGAAAGTAAGAGGCAATAATTAAGATCGCGGCACAAGCTGTTTATTGTGGGAGATAGCGCGGACCGTTATCACTCGCGCCAAACAACGATAAATCCGACTTTCTCTCTTATCGTTACGTAAGCTGGGAGCCTGTGGCTACACTACTGATTTGGGGAACAATTTCTCGTAGTAACGTTATATTATCTTGTGCTATCTATAATATTTACTAGCGTTGATACGTCTTCGTAACCCTTTACTTTTATAAGTCCATCAGTATCATTGTTAATGTGTGCTCGGTTTTCGAAAACACTTTACGATAATTTACATAAGTGTTAACTAAGTTTTTTTGCTATATGTATATACGATATATTTCAGTAATCACTGATCTTAGTGTAACTTATCTAACAAAAAAAAACGTTCTCCATTGGTGCAGGTGTTGTATATCACTGAAGATAGAGTTTTAAAATTCTTATGCTGCTTTTTATATAGGTGATATAGATTATTGATATTGATAAGTAATGACGTAGAAGTTGACTGTTTACCTTTAATAAGTGTAAAATCTAAATTTAAAATTGTACATGAAGCTATGGGCGTATCCATTAATTATGTTGAAGTATAGGGCCGGGATCTGGCACAGAAGCATAATGCAAACCAAACTGGAAAGTTGCATTGCGTGTTCCATAATAGTCAATAGGATATTGCCGCAGGCTCCATGCTTTCTTTAGATTTCTACGTCGGTGTTTAACTGATAAGGGAGAAAGTAAAAGTAGAGAAATATATGGTGTTTTGGTTCCGTTTAATGATATTCTACTTTCAAGCGTTTATCTAGCAGTGTACTGTAGGCCGGAATATTTTATTTTGTTATTTTTTTTGTTTTTGATACATTTAGTTTTTTTCGTAGTGACCTGTTGCCTCACATATTTTTGGCTACGTACCCCATTTATCCGTCTAAGTCCATGAACTTTTCACGGAATCCCGTCGAAAATAGCGGCACATTCCCCTGCACCTGTTGCCTCATTCATAACGAATGCCTGGGTGTTGGCAGCCGCCCAACTAACTTCCTCTCCGTAGTAACGTTTCCAGAACAGCGCAGCCCCGTCGCCACAGGATATTACCAACTGCCGCTGTATGATATAGCAAAGTATGTTTGGAATGTACTCATTTCATCTCATGATATATTATTCGTGACTGCTTGCCAACTGTTAATCATTAAAATAATATTGTAGGCATATCTAATTAAATTAGTTGCTATGATGTGTCCGACGTTAAGTTTATGCATAGTTATAGTAAGTCCAGGACACTAGAAAGTCTGTACATGCTGCCTCTCAAGGTACACAATCTTCTTGTTAATAAACTATTTCTTATTTTCTCAGGATCTGCCAATATCTTTGTCACATACTACTTTTGATAAACCAATTTTAACAACGAACGGATTATTATTTTATCAACGAAAGTGGAATAAACAAAGGAATAAACAAGCCATCTTTTGCATTTATAATGCTGGTAAGGATGAACAGCATGTATTAATCAAATTCGATTATAGTGGCAGTTAATTTTATAGGGTGCGTGGGATGTATAAATGCAAATCTTGACAAAACGAAGATACACAATAGTCAGGCCTTAATGTTTCTCGATGAGATCTCAGATATCGTGGTTTTGAATTGAATAATCCTCACCGGATTTGCAGAGTTGCTTTATCTGATTGGATTTTCCCATGCTTTAAGCAAATTTTGTAACCTACAAGTGATAATATCTGCATATTAAGTATCTAAATGTAATGTGTGTTTTTGTGTGGCCTTCCAAATTCAATTATATAGAACCTGAATTCTACGTCGAAATAGGCTTTAAAGGCAGAGTTAGTCAGTAGTTTTATAAAATAGTTATAATTATAATATTGCATCACAAACCATGTAGACTTTATGATGAAGTCGTTTGTTATTTTGTGTTTTAATCAGTAACAACTTCATGTCGCGTGACTAATTGACTTTTTTAGTATCACATATTATTTTTCTACAGTATTTTTATGATAGTATGAACGTAGATTACACATACGACTATAAACACGTCGTTACATCCACCAAATGTAGCAGCGCAGATGGCGAGTGATGTCTCTCTCATAATATTCGAGTTCCGGGCCTCGTGTGAACCATCGAAGCGAGCTTTGTATGACGTTACTTTACAAAATAATTTGTTTTATTGCTCTTATCTACTATAAAACAATTTTGAGAGAATAGTAAAGAGTTCTACCTTATATGGGATATTTATTTGTATTTTAATAGGACTTATGTTTGAAGGCAGGTTCGTTGTAAGCATTCATATATTTTGAGATCTGGTTATAACTGCGTCATAAGGCCACGTAAATGCGTGGCTTTTATTAAACGTTTTATGCACAATTACGCATAGTTATAAAATATTTTTTTAAATTCATAAACAGTATATTTCGGAAATTTAATTATGTGAACTTTGTCTTCACAATGTATTGAGCCATCTTCAAAGTATTAAAGTGAAGTTGAATATGATTGTAGTGTGTGGACGTCCTCAATGTTGTTAACGATTTGCATGTCCTGTGCTGTAGCGGTGCGCCCTTCGCCTTCCGCCTCGCTTGTTGTGTAACGGATCGCTCTTCCGGTGCCAGGACTCGTGTCATACAATAATGCCGTGCGCTGTATTCTTCCTGAGAAGCTTTATAACATCCACTATATTCTCAGGGTGTTT
The DNA here is from genome assembly GCF_041222505.1 of Epargyreus clarus. Taxonomy (NCBI): domain Eukaryota; kingdom Metazoa; phylum Arthropoda; class Insecta; order Lepidoptera; family Hesperiidae; genus Epargyreus; species Epargyreus clarus. The sequence goes on from NW_027332210.1 coordinate 10,944,771, forward strand.
ACCTTTTAAGGCCATAGATTTGTAAAGATACTTCACCTTGAAATTGAATGAAGCCACAAACGGCTTATTTGTAAGTTATTTTTTTAATTCTTGACAAATAAAAACATTTTTTGAGAAAATTTACGAATAAATAACTAATACTCCGTAATTTGCATAATAAATAAATAATTATTTCAAATATTTTAGGGACATTTTACCACGGAGACGTGGCAAAACTTTTTTACGCAACTATTTCATTTGTCAAAACTGGTTACATTTTCCTGTTAGGAGTGAGTAATCTTTACTAATCTGTGTTTAAGGCAATAATGTCTAGTTTTTAAAATATCCCAGTAACTTCGAAAATTTCGGTATCTCTAGAATTTGAGATCTGGACCTCATCAGGAAGCCGGTTACTACTGAGCACGGTGTTATCATAGCTCTGACATTGCGACTTGTGAATTAACGTTTACGTATCCTTTATTGGTTTTTAAAATAATATTTTATAGTGTTTCAATTAAACTTATATTAAAAATACATTCACGACGGTACGTAAATATAGTTTTTATGTGTTTAAAGACGCCATGAATCACTTTAATAGATGCGATCTCGATCAATCGCTCGATTTAGTAGCTGTTACCGATTACAGCGGCCGGTTTTGTTCCGCGTTTTTTCTCCGCGTTTCCTGCATCGCGCCATTAATAAAACATAATAGCGTTCGGATAAGATCAAGCGGATTCATTTTCGCTTTGGATCGTGGAGTCACGTATTGTAGGGTCACCTGTGTGTCTATGAACTCTATTACGACAACGTATGGTTCAGTGTTCTTGTAAATAATAGTTTTGCTGACTACGTGCGTTCGTTGCATCATCATCAGAGAAATTTGTTTCTTGGTCAATTGCCTATTGTATTTTGAATTGATATGGTTTTGATGCAATTTCAATTTAATTATCATCGTTCATTTTATGTTCAATATTATTTATTTACATGTCGCAATCTTGCTGATGATGTATATTGTATCCGTCTGTCGTGACTGTAGAGCAGTGTCCTCTGTATTCAGCAATTATTTCAGGGTCGTTAACTTTATCTCTCATTGAATATTTATTATGTCTAGCAAAGCAAATATTTCTTGTAATAAATTATAGACAGTTATAACTAATCTTAGATTCGATCTTGCGATTAGAATTTTAAGTTATAATATTACTGAACTGTTTCTCAGTATATGTACATAGGTTTTTACAACAATTGTTTTTTAGAGATTACATTGAAAATTATTAAATTTTATGATTTAGTAGCTACCACTTGTCAGAAACATAAAACAGACAGGGACGTGAAATAAAACGGCGTAACAAACTGGTAAACTGATAGTACAATGTGACATCTAATCATTCATCTAATTCATGAATTCATTTTTTGTATCATTTTCGTTTTGCGTTTTTATTTCAGCAACTAACATCCACTCCTTGACAAGTTGTTACTATGTGATGGGGTCACGTACTATTTTTGCGTGATAAGTCGTGTTACGAAAATTCGCAAACATGTATATCACTGCATATTAATTAATTACAAAGTTTGCGTCGTTTTTGTTTCGAAATATGCTGTCGTTATGTTGAATGATCACGTTGTAACATTACACCAGACACGGCCCATTAAACACATTTTCATGAGGAAGCCATTCCTTGCCGCTTGCAATTCTTACTAATGTAATGTAAAATGCAGTCGCATTAATTCGCGGAAAGCATTCGGTACCTCCGTAATACAATCGGTTTCGTTAACCTTGCATTTTGGTAGTGTGACTTATAAAAAGTATTCCTGATCAAATTCAAGCTACTCGTACTCGTATTATCACGGTTTCGTCGGATCGCATCATTGGCGATACATTCGTCGAAACTTACTTCTGCTTCGGTAGGCGTTTCCAAGGTTTTATTTTTGAATCTCGAGTTTTATTTGAATGAAACATATTGATGTACCGTAGGTAGAAATTAACATTCATATCTATTGTTCGTCCACGTCTGCGTGGATCCAATGCTAAACAGCTAAAGATTTATTAAATCCGTTAGGATGTCATTACAACGTGCTTAGGAATGTGCCTTGATGTGGCGATAACAGTATCGATTGCTGCAATAGCAAATTGAACCAAGGTGAAAATCAATTGTCATTTTAGTATCAAAATTGAGTTATGTTGACGACCTACAATAACATTATTCCTGCGGATTACGTAAGTGGCGATAAAGATATTAAATTTCCAAATGTTCTCTTACATAGCACCGTACCGTACTACTACGTACGTATTTTATCCGATGATAGAGCTATTGCAGCTATCATGACTTGCGCAAAATTTTTAAAGCAATTTATTATTTATCAATGTCCATCTACATGACCGTCTCTATAATTTTATTGCAGCGAAGTGTAACTTGAAGTTTTTTCGTCTAGTTCTTTACAACTTGTGTTGTGACGAAGAGAGCGCTTTGCATACCCATCAATCGACTTTAGTAATTAAGCGTAGATGTACTAGATTCCTGGTAGCAGCCAGGTCCCTTAATAGCAGTAATAGCACGTCGCAGCTTACGTCGGTCGACGACCGCGGGCGTGACGCCGCGGCGACGCCGGCGTCCACTCTTGCTTTTATTTGACGCGGTGCGATCCTGCGCTATGTATAGCGGTGGATCGCAGTTGGAGAGCTTCCAATGAACGCGACGTGTGTCCCAAGCATGGAATGTGCGGCGCCGGTGCAGCTGATGTTGAGGGAGAATGCTCTACATTTCGAATGTGCGGGGTCTATTATGTTTGAACAATATTTAGAATTAATTACGGCATTAAAAATGAATGTGTTAGCCTGGTCTATCCATTAAAATAATATTACAATACTTCAATTATACCTGATTCTTAATCCGTAACAAAGAGAAGTTTCAAGAAGAGATAATTTACAAAATATATGAATCTACACGATCGTACCGTAACGATAGTTTGTTTAACGTCTAATTTCTTAATGGCGGCAAACTCATTAAGGAGTTATTTAGCATTTAAAATATCATTAATTCCGAAGAACGTTAATTAAAATTGTATGTTAATTGCTACATTTATGTAGTTCTTGTCTTATTACACTAGAACTCGCATAAATTCTAGGAATTTGTATTACGTATCAAGAATTTCTTTACTCTTGAAATATTTATAAGCTGATTCCAGGAAAATGTCGAAAATATAATTATTTCGTGGAATTAATGTAGAACGTGTCTTCTTAACGTTCTTGTGACATTTAAAAAAAAAGAAGTCATTTCTGAACGTGTTTTTAGTTTGTCTTGAGTTTTGTTTCTAAATATTTAACACTGAAGAGAATATTTCTTACTTTTTCCGTTTCTAATCAACCCTTCAGCTCTTTTGATATTCCTGGGTTCGGTCATAATTCTGTTTCGGAATTAGTTTATTACAAAATGTAGTAGCATTCTTAATGAAGAGGAACTGTCTTCGCCTGTGAAGAGTTGACGTGGAGAATTAGGGCGAACTAATCAACGTCGCTTGTCGTCTGATCCGCTCACGAAATGTAGAAAACATCGTTGTTTATAACGTCTTAGTAATGGTAATCATGTTATTTCCACACTGTTTTAAATATAACCAAGTTGTAGATTACTCTTGCATGGCATTGTTCAGTAGCTATATTATCGTTCGTTTCATATTTTACATTGTTTTATTCGTGGCATAGTTATATTATGTACGAAGTTCTGGTAGAGGGGAAGTGGTGGTTGGAAATAAATGTAATGTCTGAAACTGATTGCATTTGATGTCGACGACCTCATATAAACCTTGCAGTAGATTCGTGCGGCACGCGAATCAATTTGCTATGCGCAGTCAGCAGTTGAACTCTTGACACGTTTGCAGTTCGCGTTGAACCCTGAACCTCTGTACGTTAACTTTAAACTTTACTAGGCTTTCTCGTAGTCTAATCTAAACTGCTACAAACTGTATATCTTATAAAGGTGTCTAGCAGCTCCACAAATACAAAATCACACATATTTCGTTTCACTTTAAATAGATAGTTTATTTCGTGTATGGATCGAGTAATACATATAAATTGTCAAAATAAATTACTATTAATTAAAAAGTCTAACAAAATCGTCACTATAACATGTGTTACATGTGGCGTATGGCGCGTAGCGTGGAGCGGCGCGAGGTGCGAGGCGCGAGGCGGCGGTGACGGAATCGCCCTTGGCATTATTACTGCTATCAGCGCTGATGTCATCTCTGTGTACTTTGTAGTTCGGTGCGACAGGTCAAATTCGCTCACTTGCTGTCCTACGAACTCAGAGTTGACAACTCCATAGTACAATGGTACTTTTGGCCAACGTCATCATCACTAATGACGTGATCATCATTACACTTACGTGTCCTGCTATCAGAATTTGTCATATCCGACATTTTGTTTTTTGGATATTTCAACATTTGCATTAATGCGTATTTATTAAGCTTAATTAAATATTACATTTAAAATTACATTGAAAAAAGTTAGGTAATGTTATACAATTACATTATTAGTGGTATCAGGCAGCGGTGATGTCATTTCTGTTTATAATTCTTTGTCGTTCGCAGAGACAAGATATGCATGCTAATTTGTTTATCTTGTTGGTTCAGAAAAACACACACATTTACTTGTCACCGTCTTGCATCTGATTCTAGTTCATAACAAATGTAAGATCCTGTACTCACGAAATATTCGGTAGGTATCATAACACTGTGGAATGTTACATTATGTTTTGCGGATCTTCCTTGTTTATTTATTTTTTATGAGCACCGACGTTTGCATTTTTCAGTATCATCTCGGTGACACCATCTCTGTTTGTATTCGATACGCGTCTTGTGGTCTCGCAAAAACCGCTGCTCACTTAGAAATTTATTGTAAGTTATGTTGGAGATGATGCAAAAAACATTAAATCATTGTCTTCTTGCGCATGAACACAATCGACTTGTAATGATTCGCATTCAATAAGCATATTGATTATTTTCTTGTGTTATACGTTTAAGCGGTAACTTGTAATAGACGAATAACATTATAATTTCTCTGTTTCACATTGGGTTTTTAATAGAACGTTTGAATTATTGTTGCATCATTATAAGATTTTTTGTTAAAACTTTTTTAAGATGCGGCCATGCAGTACGCAAAGCATGTAGATAGACACCTCAATTATTATTCAACGTTACTTGAAAATTACAGTCAATTGTAAAATTAGTATTCAATTGAAGTTGTTCGATAATAAATAGTGCAATTTCGTTGTCGACCAACAATTGGTTGCGCCACCCGTCTGGTCCCACAGCGGAATGTCTATTGTATTATTAACATTTAGCATTTCCGACTCCGTTTTAATTCCACTTGAAAAAGCCTCGAAATATGTTATACTTTGCAAAAAATCAAAACCTGTTCAGTTCTCAAAGACAGTTATAAAGTTAAATAAATCAGCGGACTATATTAGTAACCATCATCATGCCTTTTCTATAAAACCATAAAAAAACTTGTTTTATTTGTTTTGTATCAGTGTTTTTCTTCGTTTTTTCATTAATGCGAAAATACTTATGAATCACTTTGTGTACAGTTGATTGTCGGGCTTGTGCTAGACTGGTTTAACCACTTGTTTTCTCGTAGGTTTGAACTTTGCTCGTTATTCTAAGCGTAACTGTTTTTAAATGTTCGTGTCAGAAATGACATTGTTTTAAACGCAGCGGGACTTTAAAGTTTGACAGGTTTAATTTGTATAAATTCTTTTTTGAAAAATACTTTTGACATTAATAATTTGTTTCGCGAGCTTTCTGGTTTTGTATTATTGTTTTTTGATATTTTGTGACTGGTTGTTGTTAGAAGAATTTGTTTTGTTGACTTGCTTAAAAATACATAACCATTGCGTATTGTCCCTGTAACTACCATTTTTATGGAAAATTCACACAAAACTTTTTTTATGTTAAAATATGAACACAATGTTATAGTTTCAATTTTCGAATAGCAGTTTGAATGTCAAAGTCACTTTCAATGAATCATGAATATGTAACAACAAGTGTAGAAACGTCTTTATTGATTACTATCGCATCGACATACTTGTGTCAACGATAAAGCAGTCGTAAGATTATGTTGCAATTTGTTCTGCTATCGGCGTCGTGTAATCTTATAATGTGGAGAGCAGGCCTCTGGGCAAATGTGTGCGCTCGTTATCATTGTGTGACCGTTTGTCATTGCTGTTTGCGTTACGAATATTTTTATAAGGCCTCGACGCTGTTCAAGTTCATTTTAATTATACAGCCGCTTATTATACATTGAATTGAATCAAACAGTAGCGATAAGTCTTTATTGGTTTATTGCCTACTATTGAGAATTCCATTCAAGTAATTTCATATTCATTCAGCCAAAGGTATCTATATTTGTTACCACTGTTTCATTTCTGTTACACATTTTGTCAACCTTTCTTTTAACGCGATCTTTCGACTCTTAATTTGTTTGCTTAAAATTATTGGACACTTTTTATATTTACACCTAAAAGATGAAGCAGACCGACTACCTGTGAAGCAGTCGCCGCTGCACATTTACAACACCAAGGGAGTTGCCAATGCATCGCTGGCTTTGAATGAGAGCTCTTTTTGCACTATTTTAGGAAAGCACCACGTCGTAACATATTACCACGTCTAAACGTTACATGAATTCAAAAACGAATATCAGCAGGAAAAGTTTCATAAAGTCCATTTGAATCAACTGACTTTTGTTCTCTTATGACTGAACACATTCAAATGAGCTAATCTAGCAGCACAATTGGTAATGGAGTAATAGAGGTCAATAGGTAGGCTGGGATGAACTAAATACGACGTTCGTGGATTCTAATGTGCTGGATGGTCTCATTTGCCGAGTTGGCGCGCCCGGTGGGCGGTGCTCACACCTACTTGTTGCTACGTTGCTTGTTGCTTACATACTTTTATTTCTATATTGAATCTGCATAATAATGCTGGCTTATTCTTTGAAAAGAGAATAACTTTTTTACAGAATCATTTCTCCTTACTCATTAGTTAATGCACGCGACATTTCTAATCCGAAAACTTTTCTGTTAATCTAAAGAAATAATTATTGAAGATTAGAATGGTAATGAGGTGTCAAATACTTAACGAATTTTCTCTTTTTATCAACTAGAACAAAAGTCAACACATCCCGAACAAAACGTCTTATTCGATATTGTGACTAAAATAATTTCTCGTTTGTAACGAAGGCTTTTACGTGGTGACGCGGTGACATCAGCAGTTTGTGTACACGGCGGGCCTGTATTTGGATCGCCAAATCGGCCGATTAATAGCCCAATTACACGCTGCCCGATGCATTGACCCGAGACGGCCTGATGAGGCTGCACACACAACGATTGTTGGAAACTGTGCGAGGACAATTTAGTTGATACTCGTGCATTGATTTGAAAATGTGTCGCAATTGTGATCCGACTGCTGTCTAACTTACATTTTCTGTCGTAAGTTTGATCTGATGGATTAAATTTACAGTCTGACCTATGGTTTTGAATATCATTAAATATTTATTTTTGCTCTTTTTTATTTACGGCATTGTGTTCATGATTACTAAGCAAATTGAAATTCGATCGTCGCGCCGCAGTCTAATTGGCTATGTTACGCAAACTGCAAACGGAATCTGATATCAATCTGTTGATCTCTTGTTATTTTTTACGGTCGCGATGGCTGTCGTGACAGCCTTCTCGAATGTCCCGTTGTTAGTTTTGAATTCTACCGGCGCACGTCGCAAATGGAATATTTCCTTAATATAAAACTCTAGGTATGGTACAAGGAAATTAGTGGTGTTCATTTTATCGTTTTGTTTTATCCTATTTTTAAACATGTTTTCTTAATAGTTTTTATTAGTAGGTATTGGCTGTTAGGCATTTATACGTCTACCCGATAGACAAAATCAACAATATTATTTTAAGAACTATTCCAACAACTTTACGTTCGAAAACATTATGAGGATTATTAAACTGCAAAACCTTAAAGATCCGATGAAGTCGCTTGTATTCTATGTGCAAATGATGGGAAGCAGTATGTTTTTTGCATCAATAAAGTTTTTGCTTGGCTCGTCAATGCATAAATGATATGGTTAATGAATGAGGCGCGTGGCGGGGTGCCGCTGTTTGCCAACACGCGCGTAGCCGTGGCCTGCGTTTGCGGTTCATGTCTATTTTCGTTCTAGAATCTGACGGCTGCTTGTCACTGCTAATCGCATAGCTTGGAACTACATTTATTTCAATTTTATTTTCTTGATAGCCGTTTAAAACTCGTATAACAAAAACCATTTCATAAGCAAACTCGTAGTAGTTTCATTAAAGTCACTTATATAATGGCGCACGTACACAGGATTGCCATTAGGATAATTATAAAACTTAACTGGGGCAAAATTATAAGCTTTGATTTGTTTTTGGACGTTATAAGTGCTCGTAGCAAGCGTGACTTACCAACGGTCTTTATTGCCCAACCCACTTGCCTGTATGATATAGCGATACTGTGACCTCATTAATTGTATACACATTAATAATAATTTAAATAGAATTTAACAATAATTTTGAATGTAAAATATTTCTTGAAATGTGTCGTTTCTTTAATATTAAAAAATTAAAGAAACGACATACTCGTATTTTCACAGAGAACCAAAGACAATGATAGTATACAATGGAAGCACTCAAATCCTACGAATGCTACGATCAGTTCTGTTCAGGACGATAATACTAATAGCTTGTTTAGTAGAGCTAACCCGGAAAGTCCATTAGGAGCGCATTACGTTTACACAGGACGTCCACATGTTAATTTGCGACGGGCAGTTGCATTCAATTTGAGATGGGCCGATAGTGCTGCCCTGATACACGCCATGAATGAACTCCACGTAGTTCCGTCCCTACGCTGCGTGCCGATCATTCGAACGTTACGTCACATCCGCCATTATAATAAAACATATCCCGTCGAACGCTCTGTTTATATTTATTTGCCCGTAATTTGTTTTTCCTGATCTCCCTTCAATCGCGGTGAGATTTCACAGTCATCTCGCTGTTCATCGCTGATCAGTTTTAGGTCAGACGCTTCGCTCTATACCATTTTCACGGATGATTTCCTCGGCCTCGTTACCGAAAGTAATTTCAACACTTGTTTATCTTCCCACATTATTCCAACTTTCGTAGTTCTCTATTTTGAATCCTCTATCTTATCCGTGAAATTGGAAACGAATATGGTTAGTTCTACCCTCGTTTAATGTAACTGTTCTAGTATCGTAATAATGGTATTTATTTACCAATTGTGTATATCAACTTGATATAAATTTATCAACAAGGAAAACTATTAACTTATAATTCGCTTAATACTCATAGGTATGAACTTGCACTTTCCTGTTACTGTCAAGGCAAAATGATGTCACCATTCAGAGAAATATCTAGAGATTGAATCTGTAAATTAGTTTAAGGTTAACTTGTTATAATCAGGTTAGCAAGTTGCAATTGTTAAGGATGATGTAATTTATTATTATTATTATTGCGGTAATACGTTGTTTCCAGCTTATTTTTACCCATCTAGAGAGGGTAAAGGTTATCGAGCGTTTGTATGTGACTTTAACCCAAACGGCTTGCTGCATTTTAACATAAGCAGTGTGGTCGTTGTGGAAGTAGCATAGGCTATATTTTTTAAGCTGTCGGGTTTTTGCAATTTCACAATAATTCGTTTTGCTTAAACCATTTACTTACGTTAAGCAAGGTTGTCTGGACAGTTTAATGAGTTTGCACGTTAGCCGCGATGCGTGTTAACTCTATAGCAGCCCGCGGGGCGTAATGCCGAGTCTGTCGCACGTTTAGTGGCCACGTGACGCCGGCCGCCGGGTCACGTGGTCCTTGGGTATAATCAGCCTGGAGATTCTATTGGATTACCGTGAAGGTCTTAATTAATGGGTATTAGAAAAATAAAATAAAGCTTTAACCTTTAAACTGAAATAATGAATGACTAATGAATTGTCATTTCCATAATTTCAAATTATGTTATAACTATGTTAGGATTATAAAATACTTTGAACTACATATTTTAACGGCTTATCTTCTATTTGCTTTGATTTGCTCTTACTTCGTGCAAAATGTCTCAACCATATCATATTTAATCATGTTAAGTTGTTCTTCACATGTTAACACAGCAATATTTTGCAATTTGCATTGCAATCACGTACTCACGATCCCCTTGGGTCTTGTTTTCCCCTTTAGCCATTATTTGCCTTCGGAACATAAATATACAATGCTCGCAAATGCCTCATTCTGCAAACCATTTCGTCATTATTCCTTATATGTTCATGTGGTGGTTAAAGCATTTATTTATTTTGTATTTTCTTATTTGCAGGTAAGCGTGAGGAATGGTGCCTCTGAAGTACTGATGCTCACTCAATGATGACAAAAACGGTATTCTAAACAATATGAGTAAAGTGAACACGTGTATGTACCTACCGTCCTTTTTTAGCTTTTTTATTTAAAAAAGACCTCAAAAGTTCCACGCGTTTACATTCATGTAATATAATTAATTAATTATAGCTAATTACACACTCGTGTATGTATATAATTGATTGTTATTTTTGGACCGTTATTACTTCCAAGGTCCAAGGACCGTTATTTTGTTGTTTTCGTTTCTTTAAAATTAATCGTGAATCCTTTGTATACGGCGGCCTATCAATCTGTCTAGGCAGTATAATTTACGTGGAAACAGTTACAATATTCTAGGCGTCAGTAGCGCTGATTAGAAATTCAGTCTTAATAATAATCTAGTAGCATTAACGTATAATGAGAGAGAGAGGCAGCCTAGAATACTTTTTGCAAGTCTGCGAAATTGAATGGGTGTTTAACAAACGTACCGACAACCAATTATTAGCTGGATGCGCACTGTCAAAATGATGTATCGAGGTTGTGCGCAAAACAGTTATTACAATATTAGGCGCTCCAACTTGGACTTTTTCTTTTGAAGAAAGTTAGCGAGGTCTCGTCAAACATCCGCCTTTGCCTTGATTACGGTTTTTTCGACGTTTTCATTTCACCGTAATGACTGCACGTACCGCCATCAGCTCGACTGACACAGAGACGACTATTTTGATTGCATGCAATGAGCCAGGTATTTTCTAACGCAAAGATTCGAAAGATTGCGGAGTGCCTCGATGCTTTATTTTGGTTCATTAATTTATATAAAATGATGAAACGATGCTCCGTGAAAATAAAACTAAAATTGATACATTTATACATTGCACCTGATTCATAATACCAATGCTAAATTTAAAAGAAATCTCTATTAACGCCATGTCTGTAGAGCTTCGAATAATAGCACTCATATTTTGAAATTCAACTAAGTAGCAGTCTCCGTGCTAGAACTTTTCGTTGTTCAGATGAGTGGTCATAGAAAAGTTTAGTGGGGTTATACATTTAATACATTAGGAACTTAAGAGATTAGTTTTCAGTTTGCGGCAACGCTTCTGTGATCGGCAATAGCCGGGACTAGGAAGATATGTTTTGATTAATCCTAGTTGTCCACGGTATGCTATGAACTTTAAATGAATCGTGAATGTTGAATCGAAATGGGCACCATTTGCACAATAGGTACACACATGTGAAACGTTAGTTATTACAGCGATTGCATATTCCAGTATTCAATTACTACGTTTATTGCATATCATTATGATGGACGATGATGGATCTAGTTTCAATTTTGTTATATTATTGTAATGAATCAACCCGATGGGCGGTATCGGTATCGATTGCGGTGCGGAGATGAATAGGCGACTGATGAACTTGTTGCAGCCGCGGTGAAAGCGTAAGGCGACCTCCATACAGAGCGAAGGGCACGTGCTCGCTTTCATAAACACTGGATTGTAATTGTAGGAGATTAATTATAATTTTCTGTTTGCCTTAATAGGTTATGTTATTGTTAAGCTGAGTTTAATATTACTAGGTTTCTTACTACTAATAATACGAGTTAACCTTTCCATCCGAGTCCTGCGGTAATCTGCGTGCATCTTGCACGTGCTGCTGTTAAACTTTCTATTTTTTGCGCACTTAGCGGCTAATTTGAGCGGCGCTAGTGCACGCCGCGAGTGACGGCGTGTGTGAGGCGTGTGTGACGGCGTGTGTGTGTGAAAGGGCGAGTGTTGTAGAAAGTTCCATAATGTAATTATGTGGAACTGTCTCTTGTAACTAGCAATTAGATTAGGAACACCCTATCTCTTGAATCTCATTTCGTTTTGTGGGTTTTATGTTGTTGCAGACTACTTAGTTCAGCGCACGATGTTTTTCAGTGTCAGGATTTCGTTCGAATGGATCAAAGGTGTTTTCATATCCTTAATGTTTAAAACAGCATTTATACACTTTACTAAGAGTAAACGAGAGTAGCTATAGATACACGTACATTGTGTAGAAGATAATTGTTCAGATCATGGTTTTTGTGTCGTAACACACAGTTTAAGACGAGAAACTCTCGCAAAAACGTTCACTAAGCCAAGCATCATGTTGCAAATAGGATGTCACGATCAGCATTCCGCCCGAGAACGTTGCTAACGAACTTGTCCAAGTTTAGTTTCTCCATGCAGTGTGCCGGCAATGAACGTACACTTAAGTCTTGCTGTTTAGTCTAAACGGCTTATAAGGAATATCCCATTTTCTTTTATTTCTCAATTTCCGCTTGCCGTGTCGAGCGAGATAAATCTCATTGACTGCCCGGATGCTGCACTGTCGCTCGAGAAACTAGATTGAAATGAATACAGGTGGAATTATATTACCATTAGATTTCCCTCTAATCCCTATTAATTTTAGTGATAGTAGAGAACATTCAATTACTTAGTTAAATTAGCGTTTTATCTCTTTAAAGTTTAAACTGAAGTAAAATGTGGAAATTGTTGAAGTGCGCTGAAAACAAATCAAGGCTTAACCTATCCATTCACGTTGCATAGGTCTTCCTTTTTTCAGATTTAAATGATAAATGGTCTCTATGAATACCCACCCCAAATCAGATTCGAGCGCTCCCTGAAGTCATACATAATATATTACTATTCCTAACAACTAAGCTGAAACGCCACATGTGTGTGTATAGACACACACACGTGGCGTTCCAAATTAGTTACGGCAGAGGCTATACCACATCCTATAAGCTATATCTTATACATAAGTTTATCACTATTATAAAGCACGAACAGGTGTAGCGATGTTGTCGTACCAATCGAATACCTAAGGGTAAGAGACCACCTTTAATTACAAGTACATTTCTGTGGCACGTAATCTATGCGCAGGGGGCGCCTGCGCGTGCGATAATTACCAGCTAAATAAGGCGCTTATCGGTCATCCGGTTTACGCGAAGTTCTAGACGCGACCGCGTTTGCATTAAGCTCATTAATGCGAATTGTGCCAATTAGCCGGCCCCGCTTGGCATCAGGCTCCAATGTTTTGTTATTATCTAATACAGAATTGTAGTTAATACCTATTATGTTATGGACCTCCCTACAGGACTGGATTATGAAAACAAGAGTGTTTTTATTTTTGCTGAGTCAATTATGTAATTGGAAAAATGTGACCCTCATTTCCTTTACCTGATCATTTGAACGATTCTTTAGTGTGATTCAAATATTCCCTTGAAATAAAATAAATACTACCTATTTCATAATTATTATAAAATATGTATTTTTGATGATTTCGTTAATCGTATAATGTTGTAGGTTATAGTAGAATCCTTCTCATGCAACTTCCTAGCAGCAGCATTTCGTAAAGGGTTCAAGAAATGATGAACCACTATGAAATTTGTAATATTTTTTTTCCTTAAAATAATAAAAAAATATGAGTAATAGAGTCAATTGAACAAACGAAAAGTAAGCAGTTGTAATTTTACATGCCAATGCCTATTGGTATTTGAATTCGAAATGACTTAGCGAACAAAGGAATTTTGTGACTCCTGCGCTTTCTATCGGTGGAACCGTCAGTGAAAGCGGGTACGAACGCACTGCGTCGGTAATTGCAGTGCAGTGTAAAGTCCGCTGAATAATTCCGCCGTGTGCCGCCGCCGGGACCCGCGCGCCCGGCGTCCGCCGCCGCTGAAGCTGTACGCTGGAGTAATAGACGTGGCCTCACTGGTGATTCCTATCTCATTTTGTAGGTACAATAATTTAGTAAGAAAAGGAAAGTCTTCATAGCCTAAAAGGCTTGTTTTTGTCGGATAACTTGATTGATTTTAGAACTCTTATAATTCGGTAGATGTCAAAGGACATCATCATGTCTTTCCGCATTCGCAACAAAGCCTCTTGGTCAGTGTGGTGAACTGTGGCCTATTCCTTTTCAATATGAGAAAAAAAGGGAGTTGAAGGGTTGATGTTGATGAAAATAAACCATTATAAAGGCTGATACCTTCGAAATAGATGCAGCGAGTTGTACAAAATTTCCTCACGAACACAGAAGACTTCATAGTTTTTGACTTTTCTCCAATAATATGTGTACCTCTGTTACCGTTTAAAATATAAAATATGGTCCAAGCCAAGCCTTGCCGCGAATCTTGTGTTAGTGTTCCATTTTGTTTAATGTATAGCTCCAAACAATTATTTTTTGTAACGTTCGGTGAAAGTCTGAAGTCAATTATTATTTGTGACCTAGGCTCGCCTGAGTGTCTATTTTAATTATTTTGGATATAGAATGCATGCTTACAAAGATTCTACAATGAGGAGTGAGTCACGAGTTGATTACAATTATATTAGAGCTGGCTAGAAATATCCAGTTTGCAAAATGCTGTGTCATAGGCGTTATAGCTGTTTGCTATAAATAATTGTGGTAGGCTTGTATGTGCTGGTCGCTTTCGTTTTAGCCGCTCTTACTCATCTGGGAAATTTAGAGTCCTTGAATCATTCGGTTCTGTTTCAGAATTACAAATTCAAAAAAATATTATGCATACGTATACTTTACATAAAGTTTTACGTAATATTACGTAGCTCTACATAACTACATTTTGTGTTATACGTCAGTTAGTTTAATAAAATTACTTTTAACAGAAAATTAAAACATTTTTCAGTAAAACCTAGTCCAAGAACAATCGTGATTATTAAAATCAGCGTAGTGCTTTAAGCTTCGTCCACTCATCCCGTTCAAATTCGTATTTGGCCAGCCTAAACCCCACTCGCATTGACAGGAGACCCATGCCCAACAGTGGGACAGTAATGGCCTGATGACGTGTCCCATACAGAACAAAATTAAAGTAGTTATTTGCCTTAGTCATATTTTAGGTACTGTATTGTATGACACAATGTTAAAATGTACGATATCTGCATATATGCGTGACATGCAAATGTGATGATGAGTGGTGCGATGAGTGTGCGCGGAGCGAGGTCGCCGCCGCGGGGATCAGCCCATCCTGCGGGAGCCGCCCAGGGTTCAGGGGTCGGGATGTCCATAATACCTCACTTTAGTCACTTTCACTATAACATCATGTTACTAAATAAAGGAAACGTTCAAAGCTACTTTTTATAATATTTTAGCAATAAGTAAAGATACAGATATGTTTAGTTTGGTATTAACAAAATAAAAAAAGTTTTTGTACTGTGTTTTTGGGATAAAACAAGGTTCGACTTATTACAACGGGGATTTTTAGGTTACCATTGTATTGTACTATTATAATAATGGAGTTATTTATAATCTGAATCGCGTAACACCATTGTGTATTGCTGATATTTTTCTATTGTATAAAATGGGAATACCCGTTCAATTAGTAATCAGGAAAGTCCATTTTATTATCATACATTCAGTCATCTAGGCATTATTACAGGTCAAAGAGTAATGCTGTCAGCCTATATCAAGCGATTTGCAGAAAACTTCCTTTATATTAGTCCACTGATGCATATATGCCTACGTGAAGGCACGGCGCTTAGAGCAATTCCGAACTTCTTAACTATTATCAAAAAGGTTATTTAAATGTTATCGTAGAACTTCCACACTCAGAGACTCCAATTATGCATAAGAGGTACTTATCGCCTATGAGATTACGTGCAACTTCTCGCGTAAACCTCCGTGCAAGGAAATTTGCATATTTACTGAGAGTACTTATTACTTAGTTAATACCTATTTTTGTAAATAAAAGACTATCTTTGAGCACATGCATCTTTTCAAGATTAGGTCGCTAGATAGGTAGATCAAACACTTTAAAAGGATTTCGAGCTCACATACGAGATATATTTTTAAGTTTAGAGAAACGCAGTTATAGTAGATGATAGATATTGAAGTGTTATTTGTAATAGATATGTTAGTGTCTCGCCGGTCTGCGCAGTGGCACCGTGGCACTCCCACGTGGCACCCCGCGGGCACATCCCGCGAGTGCTGTTTAATTAATTGACCTCCGGCGCGCGTCTCACCTCACTCGCGTTCACTGATTTATTGCAATTTGTACTTTAGTTCTTAATCATTTGTACGTGTGTGATTCATCTATGTTGTGAGCTTTGTCAAGTTCATCTTTAGTTTTCCGTTCGACCGCAATTCTCACAGTCCGTGGTTAATGTTTGAATATTGACTATTTATCTAACCCTGCATTGATGGCGGTAAAATCATAGGGTACCTAAGCAAAAAACACAATTTAAATAATTTAGCTGAATAAATTTTTGCGAGATGATGTACGAACTCAGTCAAGGGGCAGTATTGCATCTTTGGCCGACCTCAGGTAGGTCTCTCATCCTATAAGTGGTAGATCACGAGTGTCCACGGGTGACAATGGCCACTTACCACCACCAGATAGACTACAAGATTTGTTACTACTATATTATGAAAAAATGCTGAACTGGTGGTAATATCCTAAGTATTTCCCAGCGCATGGCCACGTCGCGTCGCGCTGCCGACCTATATTCCGAGTGCAATTGCTCTAATAGTTAATTGACTCCCGTCGCCTCTGCACTACCTCAATTACATTTATGGACGACGAACGTTCATTCGGTACGAAAGGAATTTGACCCCGCCCTGACAGCACATCGCTGCATTAAGGATTGTTAATGTTCAGGTAGTTATATTTGTAGTATGAGTAAACATCATTCTTCAATTGAACTTAAGTAAAATTTAGTCTACCATTGGTAGTTGCAGATGCAGTTCTGTACCCCTCATAGCTTGAGACAGATACCTCTATGTAATACGATATGATCATTAAACAATTGTGCGACAGTTTAGCGTTCCTTTGGATTGAACATAATAAAAACCAAACTATATTAAGTCCTTTGTATATGGTTTAATGAAATCATCAAACCGTCTCGACGAAGTATCCTCTTTGTCAATATATACCGTTACTGGTTATTAATGGCCTAGGCGACAGTTTCAAAAGCTCGTCAGTATTCGAAAGGAGCGGAGTCGCCCACGAATGTCATTGTTGTGGACAATGTGACATCACCAACAAAGACGCTGTCTAAACGCCACTCTCGGCCTTTGTCCGTGCCTCGAGTTTCAATGGCACTGCGTTACTAAACCTTTTAAGCAACGCGATCTGCTAGGGCACATGTATAGATAAGTATTCAAGAACGAAGAAGAAAAACGAAATATAAGAATTGGACTATATTTGTATTCCATCAGAAGATTTCTGTGTCGTGTCTTCTTATTGTCTAAAATGAGTTGAAAAATTAGTCGACAGTTTTAGTCCTCGGGAGCAACGCGTCCGTGACCAGCTTCCGGTGGAACCCCTACACAATATAGTTTACACTGTACATGATGTGCAGTGACCACTTAGCGTCGTGTAAAATGCACGCTTATTTCCCAAAAAAAAGTAACAACTAAGACAACTTCATAGATTTAATGAAGGTACTAACCGTCGATATGGTTATCTCGCTAGCAGTTGCATTTTACTGTTATGTATCTGCATCAGTCTTGTCATCAGACTTGGAAATGTCAACCTGAATAGCCGCAAATCATGCGAAGCCTAGCTAATCTCTTGCAAATGTGGTTCTTTATCGCAACCCGCTAACACTGTTCCACATTTCTATTGAAGCCGCTAACCTATTTGATCGGCCGGTGTAGAGGATGAGTCGATTTATCTAAATCATCGCGCTGTCGCCGTTAAAGGCGGTTTGATTGACACCGCGATGTGTCGCGAACATTTCTCCGCGCGACGGCCAACATGATAAATGGTCTCCGTCATTACTGTGAGCGCACCTTTCTGCGACTATCCTGAGCAAAAACTGTTATTACCATCTTTACGATAGTTAAATAAGTTTCTTAAATACTTGCAATCAGACCTTTAATACATAATCATTATTCGATATATTATAATCAAGGGAATTATTCAAAATTGGTATCTCGATCAAGATAATGTCGTAGAAGTCCTACAAGTTCATCATATTCAAACATAAATCAGGGAGGATTCGATCGTATCCATGGCATATCGTATCCCTGATCGTATATACGGCAATGTTTGTAGAAAGTACGATTCACACGTCTATTGTATAAAATGACTTGAACTTCACCCTTCGTGATCTCGTACGAGGCGTGCATTAACAGCTTGAGTGACGGTCGGTGCGCGTGCAGCGGGCGAAAGTTCTAACATCATGCGCGCTAATTTCCATAATGACGAGCCGAGTGCCCGATAATTGTGTTAGGTCTGGACGTGCGCTTGGATGGCACACGGAGCTTTCGATGTGGGAATGCAAACTTTTGCCGACTGCAAGCTTTTCACATGATATTGGAATAAGTGAATTGTGGTTTCAGCTTCTTGTGCAAAATGTCAGCTTTCCTCAAAAGAAAGAAAGGATCGTAATATTGGCCCTGTTCAAATTATTTTCCAGAATTTTCGAAGTTATTTCCAGGTATACAAATTATTGGAAATTATATTAACAAAGATATTGAGGATCTGCTGATAATTACAATGGTATCAAAGGTAGTGGTTTCTAGTGATGTTAGTTTCCTATTCAGGCGGTCACTTTACACGCTTTCATAGTGCGGAAACCTTATACAACACGCACCTGGAGAAAATTATACCCAATAATCTGCTATCAACAAATCTAAACGTTTTACAGCAAGGCTATTAGTGATGATGGTTTTACCATAATTCTAAGCAAGTCATGAAGCAAGGTGAAAGTTTCTCCGCTAATTTGCCTAATGAAACCAGCGCAACGCTGGGCAGAGTGATGGGCAGATCACGAAGCTTTTCGGATGAGCACGTACATTTCTATACCTATTCGATACTATTTCCATTTAGTTTTATTCCTATTGGGCATCATAGCATAAACAAAACAGTTTTATATTACCTTCGAAGTACCATGTATGAGGTTTTAAAATGATTTACATTCAGTTGTCTTGTGTTGTACAACCGCGCGTACTCTACATTATCTTGGGAACATTGTTTGATGCTGCGATCATATCAATCAAGTCAGTTGATCTGTAAAGAAAGTTAACTTAAAATGAGTTGCAAATTGATCGTCAATCACGGTAGCCTTCTCCATTACCTGATGTATCGTATAGAAGGCTGCCCGCGATCTTAATAACCTGACGCTCGATACGATCGCTTGGCTTTATCGCCGCCGCTCTTGATATAAAAGAGAATTTTGTGATCGAATCAATCTTTGCAATCTTTGCAAATGTAAGTGTTCGTCTATAATTTATAATTGCCATTTTATGCTTATTTCAAAAATTTTCATGCAATATCCAATGTTTTCTTATCGCAAAATTCG
The DNA here is from genome assembly GCF_041222505.1 of Epargyreus clarus. Classification (NCBI taxonomy): domain Eukaryota; kingdom Metazoa; phylum Arthropoda; class Insecta; order Lepidoptera; family Hesperiidae; genus Epargyreus; species Epargyreus clarus. Next base: position 10,964,425 of record NW_027332210.1, read on the forward strand.
CTACATACCTAAATGAATACTTACTTACATTTGTGCAGTATATTGCTTTATAATTTTGGTGAAGTATAGTAAGAGGACATAGGCTTATTTATATTCAATGCAGTAGTTAATTACTCAAGTTTTATTGTTTACCGAACAGGTAAATTTCGGATGTTTTCGTAAATATTAAATTATTGTGTATTTGTAATACGAGTAAATAAAAGAAAAACAGCGATAAGAATATACAGAATCATCGCTACAGCGTATTCGCTGTGGTCGCTGGGTGGATCTCCACAATCTCCGCATTACAGATCGGATTTGAATCCTTTTCCGATATTTTTGTTAATCTCGCAATCGCGCGGCGGAACTAATGGCCCGCGGCGGCTCGCTTTGATACCAGATCGCGATATGTCAGATGTCCCGGAGACAGCGGTTTCCATGCTAATGGAGCAAAGGAGTTTTTTTTTTTTACTTTGTGCCATAAAATGCGCAACTGACTTTCGTATTAATCAGTCAAAAAGAAAATATACAAATTGGAATACATTATAGGAAAATTACTATGTACTCTTGATGTTAGTAAGATAGAAATAGAAGAGGGTTATAGTCGTAAAGTTGCATTTTTACTGCAGCATGGATAATGTATAACTGGTCTCAAATTTCCCTATTAAAGAGAAACTTTGGCTGTTTTCTGTATAATAAATGAAACATATACGGCAGTCGGTATAAATTTAATGTTTCCCGTGAATTTTGTACAACAACAACGAACTGTACTAAAGTGCTGCAGTAACTCTGCGAGAAAATTATTTAGTAGTGTCTACAATGTAGAGTACGAACTACTTTCAACTTGTGCTTCGGTATCTGACAAATAATGAAATGGACCTATATATAAATATGAAAAACTCAAAGTTTACGCAAACCACACACTGTAATTTCGTATTGGTGTCAGACAAATATGACTAAATGTCATAGTTAAGATATTGATAAGAATCGCACAGTGTGAGAATGAAATAATGTTTATTAAAATGAATTCCGAGTGAGTCAACGTAAGGAGTATGCCTGACAACGCTAATTATGAGTGCTGTTAATAATACGGCTTATACATACCACTTTTTATGGGTTATTCCACACACACGAGCCTAACTACGTATATACCTTTTTTTTTTTTTTTTTTTTTTTTTTGTCGAGGGGGAAACCTTCAAAAGGTACCCGACAACGTGGGAGCGACGCCGAGTTATGTGGGATTTTTACCGCACTAAAACCCCCCCGGTGGCCGTCCTCTGCGCTGCGTTGAGGGCTCCGGGATCTCCAAAGGAACGCAACCGGAGTCCTCTAAGCGCGTTGCCCCGTCGGGCTCCGCCCAGGTGAGCTTGACGCTCGCCACACCATCTGGTGTATACGACGGTATGCGACCACACATACCGTCGTCCTTCCCGGGGCCGCTGGCCGGGCGGTTCGAGCTCCCACTCTTGCCGCCCGCAACCCCGGAAGCCTCCTTTTAGTCGCCTCTTACGACAGGCAGGAGATACCGTAGCCCTATTCTAGTCCCGGAACTACAGGGACAAACTACGTATATACCTATCGAACATTTGCCTTTTTAAAATTGGAAGTAATTGAAAAAAAATACTTTTATTGTAAATTATCAAATTGTCAATGTCAATATATCACTTAGTGAAAATGATAATGTTTATAAAATACTAATACAAATACTCTTTTTTTACAAAGTCGAATTGCTTAAAACGTCAATCCAATAAGATTCAAGATATTTCGATGGTTACAGTGTCTTTCTCAGTCTTTATGTTTTACATAAAGAAAACTTCCGAAGTTTAAGTCTAAATTCTATAGTGACTACCCTCTAACATAACATGTGTATGTCACAATGTATGTATGTGGAGTAAATTGGTTAGGTAATCAAATACAAGCAGTCAACGTAAATTGTAAGAAAAAATTACACAAAAACATGTGCCATTCGCTGCTAACAATTTGGGCCGGTGAGTTCCGGGCGCGTGGAAGTGGCGAGCCAAGTTGTTCCTAATTGTGATTGATAAGGTTTGAAAAAAATATATAATTATGAACGCTTGGACGTCAAAATCCAACAGCAACAAGTCAACAGAAATTATACATGTGAAGATAATTACTAGTGAACTTAGCTGAGAATTAAGTTAATTGTTTTAAATTTGACCTTGAACGTGACCTTCGTTTACTATAAATTTAATTCGTTACTATTCATATTCAATTATAAAAAGATATCCTTTCAGAAAAGATTGTTGTGTTCGTCACCTACCGCTACACGCTATTTAAGTTTAGTAACATTATAAATAATATTGTTATGAAAGACATATGATAAATACATGTGATATACATACACTAATAAAGTGTATATTAATTTCGCCTGCAGAACCCTTACTTGTGTGTGTTTTAAGCGCACATCGGATTTTTGAACTTGGCCTTAACAATACATTTTTTTGTACCGTAATGACCGAGCGGAGACACAATCAGCGTCCTCTGGAGCCAATTACCGAGTTTTTGGCAACCCGATAACTCGACTCATGGGAACATATCGTGCGAGCGAATTGTGACGCTTTATGGACGTTGTTAGCGTTGTGGCGATCTTGTTCCCACGTATATTGGCACCCATAAAGTATATGGTAGTAGTAAAGATCGAAAACAATAAACGGGTTTGTTGGGTCACTCAATCTACTTTTTAGTGCAAGAAATTTTCGATACGCATAAGGGACTAAATTTAATAATAGGGATTTTGAAATAAATGTATTGTAGACTTCATCTCAGGTTTGCCGACCCAATTTTTATAGCGGTAGTAAATAATATCTCAAATCTAATAAAAAATGTAAGGTCACTTAAAAGTTTCTCTGACTGTTTCACATTGTCCAGCTCGTGAGCACTAATAGTGGCATCTGATTCAGCTGCCATTGTCACGCCTATTTCTGTTACCAACAGCAATGATTGTTGTCTATTTCGGTTCGAATGCGTACTACATACAGGCAAAAAACAATCACCGCATTCATGTTTCTCTTGAAGTAGAAACACATTAAGTGTAATCTTTTTGTCCAGCCATTATTTGCTTTTCGATCAATATTCATGACATGCCATAAACTAGAATTTTAAAAACAATTGACACATTGCTTAAAAATATTTTTGCTTTGTACTTGGCTTAATAAACGTATCATCAACCAAGTTTTGATCTTTAAGAATTCTAGATATATTCGTACATACGTAGATCATACGTACAAGTATCTTGATCCGAATACTATACTAGATTTGCTATGTGATACAAAGTCTGCTGTAAGATTTCTTTAATCTCTCAACATTATTTAAGTCTAATGACTCAACCATATCTTATTTGTCTGTGTTGTACGAGTTGTACGTGACTGCAATTTACGAACAGTCCACTACATTTTGGTCGTGTTTTTCATTTTCATTCGAAGTGTTTTTCCACAAATAACAGCCGACATGCACCCGCGGCGACTAACTCAGAGGACAAAAGGTGACTTATAGGTTCATTGCACGCGTAATTTATTTAGATACGTACGTAGAAGCAATGTATCGAGACAAGAAGTTTTTTGTGAATTTTGAGTTTGTTTATGTTGTCAATTATGAAGATATCGTCATCGTCAACCCACTACTGTTCCACTGTTGGATAAGGTTCTCCTCTCAGGATAACATGGATTGGGCCACAGTCCACCGCGCTGACCAAGAGCGTATTAGTAGAATTCTCATATCCATGGGACCTTTTTTAGAGATCTCAGGTATGTAGGCTTTCTTGCTATGTTCTTCTTTAGCGTTAAAGCAAGTCATAATTAATTTCTAATATATATGTCGTATAACTTTGAATCATCAAAGATTAAGCCTGAGATTAGAACATCGGATCCCTTGATCGAGAGACTGAGTTTCAACCACTAGGCTATCGCTGCTGTTAAAAGATATCACGTATATTAAAGTGTTATATACATTTTGATTTGATCATTAAGCTCATCATCACATGTGTATAAGAACATAAGTTGATAATCAAACAATGATCGATCCGTCGCTGTAATTACACGCGCGATGACTAACTATTGTTCGGCTAATTAGCCCTCCGTAATTGTACACAAATTGGCCTGCATTGTGTTACTTTGGTTGGTGAAGATATCGTGTTATAATCAGAAATCAGCGTAAACGTTGATTAAATTGAACAAATATATGTTTCGTTTCGTATCTGTGCTTTGGTATCTGTTGCGGTGGTTCTGGTATATTTTGATGATCATATTATGCACGGAATCATTGATTCCGTGTTATTGAACTTGCCTAATTTATTATTGTTATTTGTTTAAAAAAGAAACATATTAGTAATGGCAATCACAACTGATAAATAAACGTTTCTTTACACATCTAGGCATTGAAAAAAACACGTTTGTTTCTAAGCAGGCAATTTTTCAAGCAGCTAAGGGAAACTAGCCATCCAGCCATCAATCTTGAAGTCCACTGGATGTTTGACATGTTCCTTCTTATTTGCGCCACTCTTACCTGTCCTGAGTCTTCTCAATCCATGGGTTTCCTGCGATCTTCAGAGGGTCTGGCAATTATTATTAATATGATTTATTGATTGAATTGATACTGATTAAAGAGTATACCTTTTTTTTCTATATATAATCGTGCTCTTTTTATGGACAATTACATCTGACTTTTGTACTGGTACAACCAAAACTCGATCTCCAAATATAATTTGATATCCGTCAGCGTGGTCATCTTGAAATTCGCTGTAGAGAGATTCAGCACTAACGATTCCAACATGACAATGTCCTTGTCAACTATAATTGCCAGTGCGCATAGTAATGACTCATGCCCGTTCCGCTCGAGATGTTTTTTGTAGTGTTATTCAAGCTTTAGCTATTAGATCGTCTTAAATTGAAGAATTCCACGGTTGTTTACTGAGACTAATATCGAAGCAGATCCGCAATCCGAAGATATTTAACCAGATTTTTTGTCTTATTTGTTTTGGATGGATATTAGCTGAAAACGTTCCATGACACATTCTAGAAATGCTTTAAGGTTATATGTTGTTATATCAAAAGAAAATAGTGATTAAGTTTAATTACATTCTCTTGAGTTCATAGTCATCATTAAATTATCATTACATACTGTTATGTTATCTCTAGTGATTCTTTTATGGAAACTAGTACAGCTACAGCTGTGTACTTAATGTTAAGCGCAATTTGCCGAGATGTGTTTCTAATATAAACGAACAGCATTCCAGGTCGTGAAGCGCCTACTTAACTTGCAATATCACACCATTAACATGTAATAAAGGAAACTTGTTGTTAGCTATTTGTATGCGGGGATGTGTCGGCGTGTTGACGTATGGCTGTCGGTTTACGAGGGCGCCGGCTTCAATCGATTGTTAATCTTCTGCTCATGTTTACAAGGGTTGTGCAATGCATCTCTGGTAATATAAACCAAAATGTTAGTGTTATGTTTTATGTCATAGTTGTGTTGCCGTAGTATTCTCTTTTATAATGGTTTACACTTTTTTTGCAACAACAGATGGATGTAGAGTCTTCAAAACTGTAACAACTGAAATTTCTACTATACTATTGAAAATTATTTATCTGAAACTATGATTCTGAAAGATATTTGAACTCGTTAAGTACAATCTTTCAAATAATATGGATACAAACAAAGCGCCTATCACACGCGCCTTGCGTACTTTAAACCTCGTTGCAGATTTAATTGATATATTCTCTTGCTCTCTGAATGAATTTACAAATACGACACTGTCTGTACTGTGCTATTTTGTTCAAAATTAAAGAACCACACTATCGCTTTGGAAGGACCTGTAATGATAGCTGTGTTTCTGTAAAATAAATAAATAAAACAAAATAAAAATGTACAAAATTGCGAATATGGTCTTGAAGCGGTTGGAGTTAGATGATGACGTTCAGAAAGAGATCCATAATTTATAGATTAGATTAGATTCTAGCATTAATTATCATGCATCGTTGTAATAATATACGAGTCCCCTGGGATATCCTCGGGAGTCGCGTCGGCGGTGGCGGAGCGTACCGCTACGCTCCTACAGCCGCTACGACAGGGCGATCCTCTGGGGAACCGCGCGATTTGCGACACTCTTGTGACATTGCTCTGTTTAATCAAGTGTTAGGCGTACGAGTTGCTTGTATATTATTAATGTTGTATTGAGTAAGCGACGGCATAGGTTTTCCCTACACTTAATAGGTATACTCAAAAGTAGGTTAATAATATACCATCATTATTGTTCAAAGGTAGTCGTTGTAAGCCAAGACAATCTAAAGTAAGTTGTGGTCTGTTTGGTATAAAGATTCCCCTACGGTTAAAGATGAACCAAATCTTAAATATATCTGAAGTTTGCTGCGGTATTAGTGTTCACTATTTCAGAATGGGATATAATTCTATGATTAAATTCACATAGTGATTCACGTCATTTCTGCAAATAGTACAAGAATTTCACGTATTTATGTGAATTTAATCATAGACATGTTCCTCAACTTGAGAAACTGTTAGAGGTACAAAAGTAAATCTGCCTCACCACACCCTCCAAAACACAACACAATAGCTTCACTAGCGGTGTTGTAGCCGGAGTTACATTAACAACATCGGAGTTATATCACCTTAAGATCCAATTTCAAGTTTGTTCAATCTGCCAATAGCTTCGCAAAGTGATAATGAAGCGCCCCGAACGCCACCTGCCGCGGCCGCAGTTTTTGTCGCGGTACGTGTCGGCGAGCGCTCTGACTCACTCGCTATCATAGACAGGTTTTTGTTTCTGAACACTTTTTGCCCGGACGCTGCATGCGATCGTTTTTGCTCACCACGTCAGGGCAAAGCCTACAGTCTATCCTTCATACGCTGTCACACTTGCCGAAGAGCGTTTGACAGATAGCTGGTCTGTAACATTTTATTAGTGTCAGGACACTGTAATTTTTAAAGTACCTACTGCTAGTTTAATTATATCAGATCGGATTAAAACCTCAACTGAAACGCTCTGTCAAGAATCTCATTTGATTTGTCTTTCCAACACATTTGAAGCAATTCTGCATTTCAATTATGTACTGTATCTATACAGATATAGGAGGCAAATAAAGTTTGTACCGTAATGCGTAAAAGTCTACCACTTTACAAGCTCGGTACATACTGGTCATAAAGAAAAAGTGTTCATCATTAGCTATGAATTGCCTCAATTTGCGATTGTAGTATTGCTATCTAATAGCTCTGCTCGCAACATCATTACTAACGTTCTCACAAATAAAATTTGATTGTATGATTGCTACGAGCGTTGGGTTTTGGATAAAAATGACTCTATATTGCTACTTTCCATCGCCATAAACATTGTACGTGGTATATTGCTGTTCAACTTTATTATTATTGCTCTTTAATACTTCCTCTCCGTAATGGATACGATGGTCATGCTTCTAATAGAGATACTGATATTTCCGTACGAGAATATCTTTACGACTGCGGAAACTATCTTATACATTGTACTGAAATGCAGCAAAATTGCGAAAGTTTCAGCGACAATGTAATTATCACAGCGTAGTAAAACCTCTATCTAAGTAAGTAAGTTTTTATGTATATCATAGCAATCCTTCCTAAATCCAACTTGCAATACTACATTTTGCAGCAATCTATTATTGTACACGTTTAATAATGTAAATAAATTGTATAATGTGTGAGGACGTAACTAGTATATTTTCAATCCTTATCAAGTTATCATCAGCCGATACCCAATTAAAAGTCAAGGGAAGAACATGTCTTAACACTCACGGTATCAGCAGTATGGTTCTCGAACCTATCTCAACAGGATATCTCCGTGATAACAACGTGCGATCATAGCTCATCTCGGCAGCGGCTGGCGCAGCGCCAGACTCCGCTATATATAGCAGCATTCCGTCTGGCGTGCATTCAGTGCTTATGGCGTTTACTAATGGTGTTTGCGTGATCTGTATGCCGAGCTCGGTGTGGACAGTTTGTTTGCTACACGTCGTATATCACACCCATGGATTAGAGATGCTTATTAGTTACGATATTACTTCAAATTGGTTTTTGTTGATGCTGCTTAATGTTATTTATGAATCAATGTTTATATGTCTCTTAATATGCCCTATATTTATGGAATGCCGATTGCATATGACATATTAGTGCATCGTTAAATAAACTTTCAAATACACTACATCTTAAAAATATTTAGTCGAATTCTTGAGAATCTAGTTTATTTCTAATTGGTTACTAATCATTCCTAATCTGAAGTATGAATAAATAGTCTGATTCTTGACCATTACACCGTCTAATAAAACAGTAACTACCTTTACATAAGCTTAAAGAAACATTGTGAATAGATAAACGTTCACGTATTCGAGTGGTTTCCAGCAAAAGCAGTTGACTCAGTAAGTAGGGGGAGACGGCGGCTATCTCGTCGTATGTGGGGTAAGAGTGTTATTAGGAGCGGGCGGCGCCGCCTGATCGATCGCTAAGCAAAGCTCATTAGACGTGCAGCGTTAAAACATTCTGCAGCGCTATTACACTATACATGTGTCTTTCATCTGCATTCATGTGTAGTGGAGTAGGTGCTTTCTATATACCACCACACGGAAATAGCCAATCACTTTCCTAAAAATTAAAAAACTAATTATTAAATATAAAATCATTTAAATTTGAGTTTATGAAAGGCTGTATGTGATCTGTTGGCAAATAATCTAGCGCCTAAAAATTCTAACAATCACTAGTTTGAAGTGATATTTATATTGTATACTAGCTGATCCGGCAAACGTCGTGTTGCCATATAAATAAAAAAAATGTTAAGGGTGAACAACCCTTATCACTCAGGGGTATGATTTCTATGATTCTTTTGTATGAAATAGTTAATACTGTTAACTTTTTTAATTAGGGATGACTGAGAGTGTTATAAACGAAGGAGTAGACAAATATAATCAGAAACCTTTGAACTGCTAAGCTATCGGGAGTTACACGTGTTATTGTGAGTCAACCATAAAAGATAGACATATGCTGTCGTGGGATAAGTTTTATATATTTTTTAGGAGAACATTTCCGTCATACATGATTTCTGTGTAGCTTTAACCATTTAGGTTGCACACGCGATGGAAGCTTAAAAAATGGAGTAACTTCTCCCGTTTTACCAACATTTTCCTTCAATGCTCTGCTCCTACTGATTGTAGCGTGATTAAAAGTATACTATAAGCAGCTCAGAAGTATGAAAAATAATTGTACCAAGTTTCGTTAAAATCCGTCGAGTAGTTTTTGTATATATATACATACAGACAGACAGACAGACAGGCAGACAAAAATTTTACTGATTACATTTTTGACATCAGTATCGATCCCTAATCACCCCCTGATAGTTATTTTGGAAATATATTTCATGTACAGAATTGACCTCTCTACAGATTTATTATAAGTATAGATGAATAAGATAGATAATTGCTAAGGATGTGGTAAGTTCCGTCGCTCACACAATATGTCTCAATAAATGACATCTGGACACCGCATCAAGTGTCCGACGTAGACAAAGAGGCCGTTGACATCGAAAATGTCTTCACAACACATTTACAAACTAATGAAGAACAAGTTCAATATAACAGTAACAATAAATTGATACTACCATTATGTGGAGCGACTCTCGAAATTAAATTGATACATGAATATGTGGAACAGGTAATTATAATGACAACAATAATAAACTTGTCCGCTCTTCATGATGGGGAGTGGACGGCGAGACTCTCCAGCATTAGTCAAGACAGACGTGATGGAATGCTGCGGACTGTTTTAGCTCCGCCAAGTTTAAAATACACTCGCCGCGTTTATTTTCTCATCGGATTTATACATACATATATCATCGCGGTCCATCAGGTTATTGATAAACGCGGCCGGACGTATGATTTTAGCAACATCCGGATACAAACCATTCTGTTTGTAAAGATGTAATTGGGGAATGATACAGAGGAATATAATTGTTTTGACGCCGGAGATTCTTTAGTTTCTTGACGCTTAAGGTTTGCTTTTTGTAATATTTTAACAGTTAAGATAAAGTATTTTCTGCTAAAAAAAAACAATGTTTTATTGTTATTAGAAAATTAAAAGCAAAGTTAAATATTATAGCTGTAAAAAGCAAAAACATGCAAAACGTTCATAATAAACATATTATGAATGCGGACGTAACTTAAGGAGATACTCATCCATTCAAAGAGAAAGGGGTTTTAAAATAAAAATATTAATTATCGACCAAAATACCCTCAATAAGACCGCATGTCGTCCATATGGCTACCCTTTTATTATTCTTCCTTCATAACTGCTCATACTACTTATAACTTGCTCTAAAGAAATGGGGGACAAAGGGTTAATACCCACTGTAGTGTCAATCCCCGGCCAGTCTCTTACGTTATGTTTCGATACAAGAATTAATATTAACCATCATAGTATTGTCAAATTGTTTTACGTATCAAATTAAAAAAAAATGCAGTAGGTATAGCACAGTGACTAGTCAGTGAGTGCGTATAAACCTTAATATATTTTTATTAGCTTCTATTATCAGCTTGGTCGTAAGGGTGTCCGGTGACTTCAAATGTTCTGTCGCGTCGTCCTAACACCTGTTTCCTTTTACGAAAGACAATTGTAAAAAAGCTTGTAAGTACGTTGGGAGCTATATATTTATTATTATGCGTATTTCGATCCATTTGGTGCAGTTGCCACTTGCCCTGCCACGTGCCTTACATACATTAATTTTTAGGTTAACAAAAATATATTTTCTTCTACGGATCCACAAATGATAAGAATAGTGTTATCCGTCATTTCGACATTTTCCTCATCATTCCGGCATTTTATGCACCGTTCAACCATATTTGTTTTTGCTCCCCTTATATACCTTCTTATGTAGTCATTCACAGTCATTATCATTAGTCATTTCATGGTACATTTTCATCCCCCTTAAAATTTCTGAACTCTTCCATGTGAGTTCTTTGTGTCGCTATATATCTTATTAATATTGTATCTGTTGTACTCCCACTTCACTTGTGTGCTTTTTGAATCTATAGCCTATTGACATCTACTGGACGTAGGCCTCTTCTAATCATCGACCCTAACTGATCCTGGATCTTGTAAATCCATCTGATATCTTCTACTTTCATCAGGTAATTACTTCACCTGGTTATACTCGTATGTACATTTTTTTACTAAATGTCGCATCTACCAATGCAAGTGTGTCCACTAGAACATTAGAAATTAAAATTCTACGAACAAGTCGCACATGACAAGTAAAAGCGAATTTCTAGTAAGAATGCATTTAACATTCATAGTAAGTTAGTAAGTAACCCATGCCAGCGAGGACACCTGTTGTTTTTATGTCAAATTCCTGATGCTAATAGCTCGTTCATTTGAATTGCAACCGATACTACTTAGCAATCGTAATATCGTTTGTAATTAGTTTTTGTCCTCTGTACGTGGCTTTGTTGTAATTGTAAGTAGGGTTGTTTAAGTTTCGGGTGCATTTAAATTTCTTTATTGTAAGATTTGGATAACTAGCTATTATTGAAATGTATTCGAAATACTAAACAATCTAAATGACGATATGGTTCAATAATCAGACCTTGGCTATATCAATAAGTACAATAATTGCAAGTCTAATTACATTTAGTCAAATAATCACAAAGTAAAAAAATAAAAATGGGTTATATTCTTTATTATCTTTTTAATTTAGATATTCTGCCGTTATTCTACTAACCGCTTCGATTACGAACATCCGTACATGAAATGGAATTAAATTTTGTATAGACCTACTGGGACGTTTAGAAATTATTATTTAAAATATTTATTTTACTCTACCAAATCGGATCACCCCTTATTGTATCAGATGTACCGGTGCGCACGAGCGGGCGTACCGCGCGGCAGACGTGCGCGTGCGCGGCCGCCAGATGCGCGCTTATCAATGGCTGTGTTGTGGCCGGTGTAGGCGATGTTGGTGTGCTGCGAGATTAGCGGACAGATAGCGCGGATTTAAATAGATTCCAATGGATATCGTTCCCATTAACGTAGTAGTGAATGAAATCGTTTCATACACAAATATTTCATGAAAAATTTTATACGAAATATTTTTCCTGAAATATGTTGTATTTAATCCTGCAATAATTTTTCCTTGAGATTATGGGTGGTTATTATGAGTCCTCAATATTTATTTTTAATTGTCTTGGAATAATTTTGGAAAATAGAAAATAGACACTATAATTATAATTATTTATTAACGTTGTAACTTCGTCATTTAATGTACGGCTTTAAGGTTTCGAATTGTAAGCCCTTTATGGTTCTAATTAAACCGCTAGCCTGCAGAGCAGTGACATGTAATTGGATACATTATGACCTTTATGCTTTCTTGATTAGTTGCTGTCAGGTGCGAGTATGGTTTAGATCGCACGCAATGCGGTGAAAGGTGAGAAACTATGGTGTCTTCCTAGAAAGCTGAACGCTGAATAGTGGAAACTCTGACATATATAACACACTTTTGAATCTTTATCCATAAGCAGTTTGCCATTAAATTGGCTGATCCGTAATTAATTAATCCTTATAGAGCTGTTATTACGACGTATAAGAGTTATAATTTAATCTTAATTGAAACCGCCGCCGCCTACCAGGGATTACAGACTCTTGATTACGATAAAACTTTAGTGCCTGGTGTAGTATTGTATATGAAAACATTTTTGGTAGAGACTTTCGTAGCAGAAAAATGTTTTCCAGGTGATAGCATAGCAAGATCACGTCCATCGGTCATTTGCGTAGCAAAGTATTGTTCTTTATATACCCATAGCAAAATAACATTTACTACTCCAGAGATTAACGTAGGAATAAATATTTTTATCTTTACAGGTAATAGCGTAGCAAGGAACCTTATTTTCGTAGCTGGAACCGATTTCATATGCGTAGCAAAATAGTTTTTGCTGATTATTGGCGTAGTAAACTAACTTTGGCTAAATCTAATTAATACAAGAACACGTGAGAGCTAATGCACGTGCCCAATATTGTGTTCTCCTCGGTTTGTGTTAACGGTTGCTACGGTCCTATGACCTCTTATTAGGTCGTCGGGAAATTCCCAGAAGTATTGATTTGTTGTGACCTATATGTCATTCACTCGTTGATATACCTGCAATGCGTTATCATTCTTTTTCAATGTATTGTTTTCCGTTTAATATTTTCGACTGTTTTAAATGTATCACTCGTGAAGTGTTACATACGTTACTTAGCCTATTTGACTTCACGACCCTTAAAACACAAAAAATAATTGTATTTGGTCCCTTTGCTCTATTTTCTTTTTAAGTGTCTTTTGCTTCTCTATATGATATAGGTTCTTCGTAATCGTCGATTATATGTTTCGTAATATCTTCAACTGTCTTAACCATCTTATGTGTTATGTCGTACAGCTGGTCACAAGTATCTGATAGTATATTGTATGTGTTTGTTTGTTGCAGGCAAGGTGGTGTGCGGCGCGTGCGGCGGCAAGTGCAGCGGCGAGGTGCTGCGCGTGTCCGACAAGTACTTCCACACGGCGTGCTTCACGTGCCGCGCCTGCGCTGCCTCCCTCGCGCGCGGCGGCTTCTTCTGCAAGGACGGACACTACTACTGCCCCCAGGCAAGTACACACACACACACACAAACACTTCTGAGTTCTGACTCACTGACAAATATTCGGCGTAAGGAACGTTGCTGCTTGATGCTGGATGCGATTCACAGTAACATCTGTTTCGCTAATATTTTTCCTTGTTCAGGTAGAAGGCAGGTACACAAAAGATGTTTATTCTATTTCAAACGTCGTAATTCTGAGAACTGAAATTATATTACAAGCTGATATCTGCAATTCCCTACGTTTTGTTTAGATCGGAGGTTAAACTAACCACCACAACAAAACCTTAAATAGGTCAATATGTGTTAATAAAGAAAAACTAAATTAAACCCGCGAGCAGGTACTGTATAAGTTATGTGTAAAACTATTCCCGCGATGGCTTCTGACCTAGTTAGTGCGTTATAGAGTGATGTTAAATGTTATGCTTGTTTATTTAATGGCTGTTATAAAAGTGCAGTTTCGTAGTAACTGCCGTAGCGAAGCTTAGAGCTGTCGTTATGGCGGTGCTTTAAGTTCTTTATGCAAAGAAAGTTCGCATCGTATAATTTTTGAATTGCAAATGCATTAGAGTAACCTGATTTTACCGTCCGCCATTTATTTGTTTATTCAGGAGATACAATAAATGTATTCCCTTCTAAGTCCGTACCAACTGAAATAAATGTTTTCACAGACATGTTATATCCCTCCTCCGTGATTATGGAACACGAAATAAAATATTTCTCGCTTTGATTTCGTCTAAAAATACGAGGGCTGGCATATACGAGTAAAATGAGATTATTAGATAGGCAGCGAACACATGCGATAGGGGAGTGATATTATATTCTCATCACATTTTTGTATTATTTATAACAATTTGTGAAATTGCCCTTTATCTGTTTGATTTTTTTCGATCCCAGGCAGTTTTTAACACAATTGGAATTCATTACTTACTTTAGTACATATATGCATCCAACATGATATTGAAAATATTTTCTAAAATCATCCTATAACCAAAAAACTAAAACAATATATTACGATAAGATAGATAGAATTGATTGAGGAGTACCATCCGCCTAGCAACAGGGTTGAAAAAATATTGTTCGTGTACTCGTATGTATCACAAGCAAGGTCGTAACGTATGAAATGTTGACGTTGTTGTGATCGTTGCAACTGTTTTTGTGTGCGCAGGACTACCAGCGCGCGTTCGGCACGCGGTGCGCGGCGTGCAACCAGTACGTGGAAGGGGAGGTGGTCTCCGCGCTCGGCAACACATACCATCAGAAGTGCTTCACCTGCGCCAGGTGCAAGTGAGTATTACCACTGTCACTGCAAACTGTTCAACTTGGTTAACTACGTTATTAATTTGTATCATTTGAAATGTATGCCTATTAGGTGACATCAAATTTGTTTTCAAGAAATCACAAAGACTACTACACTGGTTTTAGTTATTTTATGATATAAAAATAATGTGTTAAATCCTGATCATTGCAGACAAGATTTACCTGCAAGTTATTCTTTTGAGCACGGCTTTATACATCGTGTACTCTAATTTGTTTCAATTAGCTTAAAAGAGTAACAAAACAATCGTACAACTGTCGTGGCGTTCTATCAATCTGCACTTGACTAGCGTTGTGGATTGTTACCTCTTTATTTTGAAAGGAGACCCGTGCCCTGTAATGGAACAAGATATTAATGATAATTGCTCATTTCATTCTGCAAGGAAACGTGTGTCAATCAGTGACACGATAATCGAACGCTATCATTATAACGAGTATCATAATGCTCATTATTAAATGATGGCGTTGTAGATGAAAATGATCTTGACGACGAAGGTGATGTTGTTGATGGACACCAGCGGTATCGTGGTGTTGCAGGCGCGCGTTCCCGTCGGGCGAGAAGGTGACGTACACGGGCGCGGAGGTGGTGTGCGCGGGCTGCACGGCGGCGCCGCAGCGGCACACCGCCCGCGCGGCGCGCTCGCCCGCCGCCTCGCCCGCCTCGCCCGCCTCGCCAGCCTCGCCCGTATCGCCCGTCTCGCCCGCCTCCGACCACAGGGACCAGGTCGACAGGCGGCAACCTGATCCTAATGGTGAGTACCACTGGACAGTTGGATTCACTAACAGGTATAGTCCGCGCCAAACTGCTAGTCCGCTCCGAATATAGAAAAGAGTCGCGTCGCGATTGTAGATAATAGCGGGACTAAGACAGCGCGGGTACTCTCCGACACCCGTCCGATGCCCGCTCACACTCACGGGTAGATAGCTGTGTTAATGTGGCCTTACGTTACGGAGTATATGCTAACTAAACCTGCGCGCAACAACTTCAGGGCGGACTAGAAGTTTGGCGCGAACTATACTAGGTGGAAGAGTAGCGTCTAATTCCCATGAAGGTTGGAAGAGTTGTGGAGTCTCGTCGTCTTCGCCATCACATTATCGATAAACACTAGTCATTGTTGCTTATGTGCCGTGTTACTTGGGTGGTCTACAACAAATTATTTTTTGATATTGGAACAAAATTGTCCAACGATAACATATTCTAATAGGTATGCTAATGATCTCATTAAAAAGACTTAATTGAGTTAGTGTCTCTTCAACTATTTATTTATCGTTATCTTTTTGTAAAATGGGGAGAAAATCGTATTCAAAAATGTTCTATCCATTTATACTCTAAATTCCTGACATGTACGATTAGAATATTAGATATAACTCTACAATTCCCATTCAGCCGTCCTCTCAAATAGCATTTCATTGAAAGCCCACGCATATTCAAATAGCGCAATCTACTGTCTAGCCATAACATTACAATATCGGTCCATATCCTCAGCTGCACGTTAGTCAGTGACGCCATTCAGCGTATGAATAGTTTCCGAGTGTCCGGTTCCCGGCGGCTGACGCGCCTGACGCCCCTGACAAGAGATGTGCTGAGTCAGGTCGACTCGAGTCAGTACTCCAGTGCTTACATAAACTCGCATATTCGAGATCTCACAAGTGATACTCGAGTACCAGTGATACTCGAATACTGACGGTACTCGTACACAACTAGGCAAACGAGTGAATACAGCAGCCATTGTGCAAAAAACAACTTCTTTAATTTTGTTTAGTTTAGGCACCCTTTTTTTTTGGTCCTCGTGCTACTGAACTGCGTTTTACAAAGTATTCGAGTACCTCGTAAGTAACTCGAGTACATTGTGAATACTCTGGACTCGAGTACTGACTCGATTCTTTTTTATATGAGTACTAAAGTACTCGAATACCAAAAATGGCCGACTCGGCACATCATTACCCCTGAGCCCCTGACGCGCCTGACGCCAGGACTCTGTTGTGTAAACACTCGCTCGCTCGATATTCAATGGATGTTTGTAATTGGATTCGCGTTCTCAATCTGTTGTTTGTTTGCGATGTAGGTTGAGATTTATTGAGGTTATTCTATGACTAATAACTAATTTCATGGTTTTGATGAGGTACACAGTCTTCGTATAACATACTCGTACTATACGTTCGAGTGACTTGGTTACATCATATTGTTGATATAATATTACGTGTATCATTCGATTATTAATATTTTTTAAATGATAATCAGGTACTGAATTTCGAACTATTTTAAAAAATTGAAATTGGGGTATTAAAATTTCATCCTTAGAGGATTTTTTTAACCTTTTTTGATTCGACTCTGGAGATATTTCTGCTTCATAACGGCAGTGTTAAATGCTGCTGTGTTATGGTTTGAAGGGTCTGGTAAGGGAGACACTCATATCCAAGGAGTTCCAACATAGCCCTCAGTAGCAATGCATTTCTTACCGAACTTGGCCAGGAATCTAATCTTATCTGGGGTTGATTACAGCTATCCAGGGTCGGCAATAGGAGGTTATAGTCCGTGCCAAACTGCTAGTCCGCTGTAAGTTGCGTCGCAATTGCAAATTGTGTAAATTAGCGGGACGAAGTCAGAGCGGGTCTCCCCCGGCAACCGTCCGCTGCCCGGTCTCGCCCGTGGGTACATAGCTGCGTTAGTACGCCCTTACGTTACGGAGTATATGCTAATTAAACCTCCGCGCAACAACTTCAAAGCGGGCTAGAAGTTTGGCACGGACCATATTTTCCATGGACGGCATGCTCGTCAGCTTCTTGTTGATGTGTTGTGTAACGTGTTACTGTTGCGCAGAGTGTGCGGGTTGCGGCGCGGCGCTGTGCGAGGGGCAGGCGCTGGTGGCGCTGGAGCGGCAGTGGCACACGTGGTGCTTCGCGTGCGGCGAGTGCGGCGCGGTGCTGCAGGGCGAGTACATGGGCCGCGCGGGCGTGCCGTACTGCGAGCGCGACTACCAGCGGCTGTACGGCGTGCGCTGCGCATACTGCCAGCGGTACATCTCCGGGAAGGTGCTGCAGGTAACTACACCTTGCCGTGTACCGTCACACGTCACGTCACGTCAATATTATACGTTACTAGATGACCCGGCAAACGCTGTGTTGCCTGTTGAATAAAAAAAATGTTAAGGGTGAACAACCCCTATCACTTAGGGGTATGAAAAATAGATAGTAGCCGATTCTCAGACCTACTGAATAAGCATATAAAATTTGGTGAAAATTAGTCATGCGGTTTCGGAGGAGTACGGTAACTAACATTGTAACACGGGAATTTCATATATAAGGTTACAGAAATGCAGTTCATCAAATCAGGACCGTAGCTATCTCTCTTGTACTTGTGTATTACCTTTTCTTGCAAATTTGTGCGGTATGGGGTAGTCCCATACCGCACCGAGTAGCTGTTCTACTACGATATTGTATTTGGTAATAGTCTTGATATGTAATTATTAACAAAATTGAATTTATAGACTTTATTGTTGTAAGATTTGTAATATTTGTATACATTGTAAACGAAGCAAATTTGGTCCCTCGAGCCGAATTATTTTCCATTTCAAACTGAAGTAACCAAAAACTGTTTGGTGACCGATTATTGATAATAGTATAATAATATGGATTCTTGTCTAATAACCAAAGTAAACATAGAATGCCCTAACTTCAAAACGAAAGGTTACACAAACACAAACAAGATTGCAACCAACTGCGCAGATTGTAAATTTCAAAACTAAAGCCACGGCCAAACAAACAATCAGTACTTGGAAGGTACCGATACATTGCGTTCAGAGTAATAAGATACGGAGTTTATTAGTCATGTTGTTGATACTCAGCAGATTGGTAACAAAGCCAAGCATTTGGAAAGCAATGCTATAAATGCACCAACTGGACAGTATTAAGGGAATGACGCACGACTGTACGATGGTACGGTACTTAACTGATGGTAATATAATTGTTTACACTCCACATTAATTATTTGGCATCGCCTCTAGGTAACGTAAATGTTGTATGTAAATTATTGTTAGTTTTATTGGGTTGTAATGTATTCTGTGTTCTATTTTACCGTGCGGCAGTACCTACGAGCATAGTTGGTTCGATGTAATATCTATATGACAAATATTAAAAATTCATAAAGTTGTAATATTTATTGGGCAAATCAAGTACGAGCGTAATATACAGAAAGAATTGATTGTTATTTCTATAGATAAAAGTAAGTAACATAAAGTAACAATCGGATCTTGCGTCTATCTGTTCATGAAAAATAGCCGAAGGAAACATGTACCCACCTAACTATGCAATTATGAATTGCACCTTAATTACAATAACTAATTGACCCGTAACTATGGCTCGGTTGGTCAATGCATTCAATCAATCAAATATATTTAGTTATTTAAGATCAATTTTTAAATGATAAATACACCGTTGTTAGTCGACGTAATGCAGTAATCAGCCTGTAACTGCACCATTGTGTGCGGTAACGGCCTGCAGCGGCGTGCGGTGCGAGGCGTCCATTCAGCCGCGGATTGACTTGTCACACGCGACTCGCTCACATTTATAACCGGGACGCTCGTATGAATATGAATCACTCACATTGTATGGCAACTGAGATCATATTCTGTCAAAGCTAATTGGAAATAGAGTTATGTTTTGCAATTTCTTATTGAACTCGGTTGAGATCAAGGTTATTTTTTTGCAAATTATGAATATACCAACGTACATGGAGACATTTGTAGAATTAGTTACGTGGAGGAAAAGTACTATAACTATTAGAGATAGCAAATTTCACTAAAGTGAAAACAAAATTGAAAAGGAATAAATCTGCATTCAAAGATTATTGAAAATTTAGACTATCCTATTGTGCCAGTGGTTATAAATAAAAATGAGAAGTGTTCCAGTTGTCTTTCGTTAATGTCGATAGTCTAAATTTGGATTTACTAAGCTATTAGTGCCGAAGACGTACGCAAAAATACAAGGCAGTTAACTTAGAAAATAAGCCTAATATGAAAGCAAACTCAGGAGCGAATAGAGGCAAAAGCCCGGTAGCTTAGCATGGTGTTATTGTGTCATGTCGGCCAGTGTCATGCTGATGATGCACAGTAACAGTACCCGTGCGGCCGTGCGACATAATGCAGCGTGTACAACGGTGCGCACGTGCCTCCCGTGTGCATGTCGCATACTAAGCGCGCGATGCAGTTATGAATTATGACCTGTGTAACGGCTGTCGGGATTAGGTGTTCATATCGTTAGATAGTTGCATGTCTAGTGAAGTCCTTTCAACTTAATTCAAGAGATTTAAGATACGCTCCCCCTCCTCCAAAGGCGCCATCCTTTCTTTAAAACGGCAAAACTCACCACCACTTATGCTTGTTTGTACTATACAAACAATTGTAAAAATGATGCAGAGAGTCATTTTAGTGGTACTAAATTCTTGGAGGTTAATCACTTCGTGAAAATTCGGATAATTTTGGTTATTAGTTGTAAATTGTTAGTACTGAAGATTGGGCTTAATTAAGTTTTTTATTAGCTTATTTTATACCAATCGACTTGATTAAACAGAAGGAAAGATATGTGGAAAAAAACAGTATTAGTTTTGCATAAACTTACTGCAATAAAATTAATGACCAAGGAGTAGTCAAATAGCTGCAAATAAGTGCGCTAACGACAATATCAAAATTTTTTTAACGGCTTGACGGATTTTACCACATGAGGTGTCGTTAGATTTGTCAAAATTGTAGAAGTGGCTTTTTTAGGACTCCCTTTTTTGTATTAATAAAAATTCTCTAGTTACTTTGTATACAATTATTCAAGATTCTAAGAGTATATGTATAGAGTTAGTTTGGTAGGTAAACAAAGTGTTAGCTATCTGAGGTCAGCGGCGGCCGCGCCTACGACTTATCTCGTTGGATCTTTATGGCCCTTCATCATTTGTAATGCTGTGCGCTCGACTATTATTAAGATCAACGGATAATCCTAAGATTCAAAGATTCAACAAATTTCCTAATATTATTAGCATTCTATTGTTTTGTTATTCAGTTGTAGAGGCGAAGGTCACCGGTTCAAGTTTAATAGTTTCAAAGGTCGTTAGTTAAAAGTATCTTAGAATTAATGCGGTTGAAGATTTGTATTTAACCCTGACAACTAAGGTTGTAGAATTCGTGTGTTTAAATATTTGTGTTGTTGTTGATATGGTATAACTGATGTATTATATGTTTCATCCAAGGGTAAAAAATTTAGTTGTTATTCCAATTTATCAAATGTTAGCACTAAAGTTATAGCTCCCTAATAGAAAAAAAAACGGTTGTAAAACAAAATAAGGTATTTAACAGTTTTATTTAAGCCTATTTATATTTTATGGATTAGCAATTATTGCCCTCTATGTGCGACACCTGTATTCGCTGTATATGAAAAGCATCAATTTGTGACATTGCTATTGCGAACTTAAAGCCGGCTAAGACTCACGCGAGAAGTCTCGCCGAGAATTTGCGCGAGAACTGAGTAGGCATCTTCTTGCCCGAGAAACCCTTTGATGCGGGCAAAATACCGACGCCGATCGGAGAACAGGTGAGCGCGACAACGAGAAGGCCAGAAAGCGATCACATTGACGCTTTTCGGGTGTTCTCGGCGTGAGTCTGTAGCAGGTGTACTACTACTATTGTGTACGATGTGTTCGTGGGTGTCTTGCAGGCGGGCGAGAACCACCACTTCCACCCGACGTGCGCGCGGTGCAGCAAGTGCGGCGACCCGTTCGGCGACGGCGAGGAGATGTTCCTGCAGGGCGCCGCCATCTGGCACCCGCGCTGCGGCCCCGCGCCGCACGACCCGCGCGACCCGCTCGCGCTCGACCGCGCCTCCTCCGAGCTGCAGGTGACGCGCACGCGCACACACACACAGGCACACAGATACACGAACAGGCAGACACACGCGCTGCAGGTGACACGTACACACTGACACAACACAGGCACTGACACAGGCACACACCGATAGACATACACAAACATAGGTACACACACACACACACACACACATAAGCAGACACGTACGGGTAGACACACACGGAGATATATGAAAATTGAGACAACTCGAGAGATACTCGGATACATATACAAAAACAGACGCATACGCGTTTGTGGATAGGCTCAGACACACACCAGTGGTTGAGTAAATTGATTGAATGATTGATTTCATACAAATTATACAATTTCAAAATCTAGCAACACAAAACAATTTGCAAGTATGTTCATTGATTTATTTCTACACTAATTCACAACTTTGAACACAATAATATTGGACATACAAAATCTTAAATGCAATTTCATTACGTTCTACCTTCGTAATAATTTATTTCTTTTCCAGTAGAAACCATAGCATTTTTAATGTTTTCTTTATTTCCACAGTCCTTTATTATATTGTTTGTGTCCTAGTGTGCATCCACACTGCATTTTAGTGCATGTTTATGTGTAGAAGTATAATTATTATTATCATTTGCCATTTTTAATTTATCAGCAAATCTAGTCATTTTCCAACATGTGTTCAAATATCAGTGGTTGTCATTTATAATTAATGAAATGGACAATTGTTACAATAAACTATTTTAATTTTCTTTATATGTCAGTAAATTAATAAAAAGAAGCATTCGAAGCAATATGAATATGAAAGACAACAACTGAGTTTCCTAATCAGTAGCAACAGCGACTATCGCCGTCTCGCTCGCACGCGGTGCACTACAGCACGTGCGAGCGAGACGGCTGACGCGGCGTTTGTCGACAGTTCTCGCTGCGCTCGCGCACGCCCAGCGTCAACGGCTCCTACTGCAGCCCCTACAGTAGCTTGACCAGGAAGGTCCGTCCCTTTTTTGTTTTGCCTCTTTATTTTATTTTTATTTAAGTTGGTTTTGGACTTTGAATGAAATTTGAATGGATTTTTCAATTGATTGGCCTAGCCGTTGGGAAAAACATACTTGTATTTCCAACAACGAGAAATGGTCTGCCCGAAGATTCTATGAAGCAAACACGAATAAAGTTGAAGTCATTCATTGTTATTTTCTAAAGAGATCACTCTTGTCTTCCAACTCATTCAAAAATGACTGATATTCTTATTTCATTCAAAGCTGTCCTTCCTTTTATTTTTCTAAGTTCTTTTGTGCTCTGAAACGATAGCAACTCGCAGACGGTTTGAAGTTTCTAATGAAATATCTTTAAATATTTGGATTCGTATATTTTTGTGTAATTTATTAAATTTATTTACGAGTATCGTTCAAGGGCACAATTCGTTATGTTTTAGTTGACACATTTACAAGCTCATTTCCAGTGTCCATCGCCAACCGATCCTCGCCCTTACCGCGTAGATCATAAGTGTTGTATTCCCCTGTACCGTGTTCAGTGCACTCGCCAAGCATGTGGATGTGTTGATTAATAGTAGTATAAGTTCCGTGTTCACATATGATTCACCCTATATTTTTATTTCTTTTACACAAATATGTTACTTTGGTCTTTATTTTTATTTGTTCAGTTCTTTTTTAAAATTGATGTTGATTATTGAATTGAATACCAGAGTTAACATTGCAAGAAATTATGAAAAATATTTCTTACATGTTTTTTTTCCGCTCAACCGAATAAACAAGATTTTTTTTTTTATTATAATACTATACTATTTTTTTCTTGATGTAAGTTTGTGTAACTTCATGTCTTCATATTTTATGAAAATTGATGAGTTGACTTTATTTTCGGATATGTAATTGATATAGTATTTTTGTAAGTATTATTTAAGTGTCGTGTATCGGGTTCACATATCGCTGAGTTTGAGTAATCGGTATTAATGAAATATACGCTGTCGAAGCGAATCTAAAAGAACATAGTTCAATTTTAACTTGTATTTGGTTGCCTAGAGTTGGTTTTATAATGTAAAACATTGTTATTTTTTAGTTTTATAGTTCAATTACTATACAGTTCAATTTTAAATCACCTAAGAAGTAAACCAATTTTTGTAGCAAAGATTATAATGTTGGTAAGTACGGATAATAGTTTAGGGAGACAGAAGGAAAGATAATTAAAATTATATATTTGCAAATTACGGGGGGTTATGTTGATGAAAAATAATTTATAATTGTGTTACTATTTGTGTGTGTTACGTTTTGATAGCAATCTTGAAGACTTATTAGTGTCTTCAAATAAATAATTCAAATAAATAAATAATTCTTCGTGAAATACATTAATTTGGTAATTAGAGAAAGTATTTTTTCTTTGGGATTTTTAACTTTACTTTAACATATAGGGTATTTATAGTTGTTGCATAATTGCAATTGCTGATCATCGATCCCGATTTATTTTAATTTATTTAAATGAAACTGGAACGGTGTTTGGCAAATAAAAACGTAGGTGCACACGAAGTATTGCGCGGTCGCTGTGCAGAGATTTTGCCGTATTGGTGGAAACACTGGCGGTATGATGCTGCAACGTTGTGTTGTTGCAACGGTGAAACGTACGGTTGCACACTACTAGTAAAAATGGTTATAACAAATAAAAAATGTCAGTTCGTCTCGTCCCGTGGGTTGTAATTCAGACTTGTAAGTACATACTATAAATATTTGTATGTAAAACATCGGGCCGACAACGTTCCAACGTCGCGAAGCCGCAATGCGTCGTGTGCACCGGCACTTTATAATGTTTTTTTTTAAGTTAACAGCGCAACATGAATAACGAGCAGCTGGATGATCGTGTGTGTATGTGTGTGCAGTACGGCTACCGCGAGTACCGCGCGGTGTCGCCCGGCCTGGCGCTGCGCGACGGGCGCGAGACGCGCGAGGCGGGCTCGCCGCACCGCATCACCACGTACTCCTACCTCGCGGGCGAGCCCGCCGCCCTGCGCCGCTGCGTGCAGCCCGCCGACCGCCCGCCCACCTCGCCGCACTTCCACAGACCGCCCTGTTAGTACACGCACACCCCGCCCCGCGTCACCGCGCACTGTACCTGGCGGGCGGGACTTCAACCCCAAATTCATACAGGACTCACCTTGCACGGATATATTATCGACTCTAATTCATTTTAAACCAAGTCGACAGCTTAGTTGCTCGATTTACTTATTTATTGTCAAATAGAAGTTTCGCAGAACCAATTATACTAATTGACACACGCCACCATACATACCACACGTGTTTCGCTCCAAAACGGAGCATCATCAGGGTAAGTCGTGTCTACGACGGGTAATCGTAACGGTTAATTGGCATGTGCAACTATACGACTGGAGTGTCCATGTCCGTTGAGTTTGTGAAGGTTTTCGTTTCTTGTTAATTTGTTAGGGTTTGCAATACCTGTAATCCTATTTTGACAATGATATTTCTTTGTTTACATTTTGGACACCTAATTATGAATCGTACTATAATTATTAAGCAACACCTGTATCGTGCGATGTCCGCAGCGTCCGCGAGCACGCGCGCCAGCTCGCGCGCGGGCAGCAAGGCGTCGTCGCGGCCCGCCATGCGCGCGCTCGTCGACTCCATCCGCAGCGAGACGCCGCGCCCCAAGTCGCCGCACATGAACAACGAGGTACGCACATGCATCTATAAACACACGCACACATAAGCTTAGTTTTATTTACACACATGTAATAAAATCTCGTCGTTTTCCACTCACGCCGTTTGTCCACCGCCAACGTTACCGAGCCGATACCGATAATTAATGACGGTGCCAAAGTAGCGTCCATACATTTACTATAACCGCTTGTCCACCGCACGTCCGTCACCCGAGCACCGTCATCCCGGCCGCCGACATTTCGAGTAGATCGGCGTGACCGCTAGATCGGCACTGAGATTTTGACGGGTCGATGTGCCGACAATATAAAACACGTTGGAACTTGTCTATACACTGTCATCACACGCGTGACAGCTGAAACAAAATAAACCGCCAATATCAATCACGGTGGACGTCACGTCATTTTAAAATCGACCCGAAATAATCTCGTGCTCGATATCGGCTCGGTGATGGTAGCGGTGGACAAACGGCCTAACTAGCTTCAATATTTCATGTATAAGTTTACAATCACATGATTTTCTTTCGCAATTTCCTTACAAATCACTAAAGTTGGTAGTAACATTCTTAACACAAATTTTATTTAAATAAAAATATTCATAATGGTCTCTACAGGAGCCGATCGAGCTGTCGACGTATCCATCAGCGTACAAGCCGGCGCCGGGCACCAAACCTAAGATCGAGCGTGATGACTTCCCCGCGCCGCCCTACCCATACACCGATCCTGGTATGCAAACATTACATTATTTTTAGACATTAGCAATCTTATACTTGTATTAAAAAATCAATTTAACCATTAACTGTTAGTTAATGTTCAGAGGTTCAGTATTATAGGGAAATTAATCATAAATAATTGAACTAATTCTAATAAGTTCTGTGCTATCATTTTTTTATTTATTTTTTTTAGTTTTAGTATACGAGTCATAGAAATAAATGCGTTTTGAAAATTTGAAGAGTTTACAATTTGGCTACAATTTAGTAGATACACCGGAAAATGCTGAAAATAGCAATATATTGTGTGGCGACACTTATTTACTTTTAATATTTATTATTTTTAGTACATGATGGTATAGCAACCACATGATATACACTGTGTTAAAATTTCAAGTGTATATATTTCGGTTCAAGAGATAGCAGTAACAGATGATCAGACAGCAGAGGCTTAGTAATAGGTCTGCGTCTTTACCTTTCGGGTATGAACCGTGACAGAGACAGTATTATAATTATGTGTGTATATCTGTGTGTGTTCCGGCAGAGCGTCGGCGGCGCTGGTCGGACACGTACAAGGGCGTCCCGGACAGCGACGACGAGCGCGAGCACGCCGTGAACGGCGACGCCCAGCTGCGCCGCGAGGAGCGCGAGCTCGCCAAGATCGACACCGGCATCGCGCAGGTACCGCCCGCGACCGACTGCCAGTCCGCTCTCAATATAGAAACGTGTTCAGCTTAAGAGAATCAAATATAAAACCCCACACGAATTAAAACTAAAATTGGACACAGTGAAATAAACATGATCTATATTTTTTAGCTCCTTTCTAAAGCCCTTTGAAGAATTTTACCAAATTAGAACTTTACTGACTTCTTGGACCTCTTATAAAACAAAAAAACATTAAAAGAAATATTGATTTTCAAATATATTCACGTGCATGATTTCGTTTTTATTTCAGGTGTTTCTAAAAGAAGTAAAAGAACGTGAAAAATTACAGCAATGGAAAAGACAAAACCTTGATCCCAGAAATGCCAGCAGGTACGTGATCTGAATAAATGTTTCCATCATATTAACAGTAGAATTCGTTATAATAGAGCTTTTTTATAATTTTTGAATTATCAGAATTTAAGACTTAATAAAGATGTTTTTCTTTAAATAATATGTACAGTTTTAACAATCTATTAGTCAATCTGTTAATAAATAGCCTGTTGCCCAAGATATATTTAATTAGTTCTCAGTAACATTGAGCTATTTTGAAAATTAATTGGGGACGCATCACACAAAAACTATGCGAGGTAGGGGAGATGCGTTAAGGCCGTCGCCAGCCGATCATTGTTAGGCAGCTGCTGTATAGAACGATAGGTTTGCATTCTAGGCGAGGAGGGGCTGTGCGTCTTTTTGGGGACAAACTGTAAAAACCTAATGCATAAGATGGTTTATTACTCTTTAGGGGAGGGCAGCTGTCCCCTACTGTCGCCCTCACTTGTGTGCAATAGGTAGTGTTGTCCGTTAGCCGGGCTGGGGGTGTAACGTAGCTGTGTCCCCTGGCCCGGGCGGGGCTCCGTGCGGTGTGCGGTACAGCAGGCGGTGTGTTGCAGGACGCCGTCGGCGGCGCGCGAGGCGGCGCCGCGGCTGCGCTACAGCTCGCCCGTCGGCGCCTCGCCCTCGCGCTCGCTCGACCACCCGCGCGACCCGCCCTACGACCGCGCAAGCCACTCGCACATACCCACCTACAACGGTATGTACGCGCACACAACACGACACGCACACACGACACGACATGACACACGCATAGACATACACATGCACACACACACACACACATGACACGCGCATACGACACGATACGCACACACACACACACACACACACACACACACACACACACACACACACACACACACACACACACACACACACACACACACACACACACACACATACACACGACACACTCGGAGCTTACATTGCCTTAAAATGGTACACCACGCGTGTATCCTGATCCATTGTGGAGAAAATTATTTACAACCTAAAAAACCCCAAGCTCTATAATGAAGATATTATTGTTGATAACGATTTATATAAAATTTTACGATCGTACGTTTTAATCTTTATGCGTGGCAATATCTGTAATAAGCAAGCTCTGTCCTAGCCACTATCCATTCGAATTACAGTAAAAAATTGTGCAAAACACTACTGTATCTACTATACACTTAGTATGAATGTCTCAAATGAGCGCCCAATCAAGCGAATAAATAACTCGATAGCCCAATCTCTGGTACATTACAATGACAAATTTTAATTTCTAAACTTACCACCAGAAGCGCTGCATGCACATGTGTATGAACGAACTTTGTTGACTCAAACAAACGTAAGAATTCATACTAAGCGTACCGAAAAATACACTACCAGTACATAAAATACATCTACATTTATACATTATATTATTATTGTCATTCAACTTGAGCTACATGCAAAACACAATCATTATCATTTCACTTGTATCATATTTGCAGATTTATCTTTCCCTAATTACTTTAACTTAAGACAAGCGACCTAAAGTGAAAACATTTTAAAAACATTAATGCTTTAAATAACAACATAAACAACTAGATAATATTAATATGTAATTGATTTATTAAAAAAAAACAATAAATCACTTTATGTCACTTGTATAAAATGCAATGCAAGACTAATCCGCCTTCAAAATAAATAATTTAGATTTCAAAACTTTACATGACTTTTAAAAATGTATATATTTGTACTAATGTTATTTAATTAGCTATCGAGCATTACAGAGATCATCCATAAGTAATTCTCGATAGTTAATATGTGATCTAATGTGGTTGCACCCCCCACCCCCACCCTCCCCCGCAGTGCTGTAGCTGACTAACGTGCACAAACTATAAGGGGGATCTTATATATAGGGAATATGGTGTAGAATTATCGTACTAAGTACCTTTGCACTATTGCTAATAATTAGATAACAAAATCGATTTTAAATCGCTTTCTATTTACGTATTCTTCTAAAGACTTGATAGGAATAATGCAGGGAAAGAAAACAATTGGTATAAGGAATGAGGTTTTCTAAAACTGTTAGTGTAATTGGCATTAGGGTAATTTGATTAATAAAAATAAAAATTCAAAAACCATAGCTATTAAGATATTTATTGATAAATCAGGTGGTCATTCTACTTATATTAAAGTATTGCTATAAAAATAAAATAATTCCATGTGTTCTCACGTAGTGTTGTTAACATGTGAGATATTGGGAAGGACAGAGCATAGATGCGGGTATTAACTTCATACCTCTCTTGCAGTACGGTCGTACATAATCGATGGTGAGTTGTTCCTACTTTCAGTTCAATATCACTTCACCGCACTATATCGCTCTTTGAATATCATTTAAACGTATTTTATTAAACTTGTATGTATGTAATACATGTATCTGGGCTTTGTCTTTCATTTTGTATCCAATATGAATTAATTAAATTATTATAATATGGGAATGCGCGAGCTGTTATTGTATCGTATGTGTATCGATTTACTATTTTCTTGGTTTACGGTTGTAAGATTAGAGACCTTATTTGAATTCTTATGAACACTCTATTTTGTTTGTCCTTTGATCTGAGTTTATATTTGTGGTTTTAATTTCATATATGTTGGGACTGTTGGTCTGTGCTATGTGTGGACTAATTGTGTACGGATATAAAAAATCTTTTACCATGTTCACATTGGGAAAAAAATTGCTTCTCTTACAAACATTTATTGTATTTGTAAGACAAAGATATTTTTATCGTCTGAAATTGTACTTATAATATTAAAAAGTTATATAATTAAATGGAGTTAAATGCATAAATTATACACATATCCTTGTACAATATCTTAAAGATTAATTTTCATAACTTCGTTCAGTATTGGAGATAATAACTTTCCAATAATTCTCGTGACTAATTATTATGAAATGGTAAATCGATACAAGTCATACAGCGTGCAGTAGCTCCGCGCGGCGACGGCGGCGGCGGACGAGCTAAGTACACTCATACGTATTATTGGCTAAATGCTTTATATTCCGTAATTTTCCAAATTTTTATTATTTTATTGCAGTTTGAAAGCCTTATGTTTGATTTTGATGTAGTTTATTTAATGACTGGTTTTTTACCTTTAGTTAAGGGTCTGAGATGCATTATACGTAGTAGTGAAAGTTCAAAATTGTTTTACTTTTTATTTGGTCCGTGGTTATTAAAGAATCTCCGCCGGTAATAGTAAATGTTCGTCGCATCCTTGTTTTCGGTGTATTGTGAGAACGCTTTAAGCTTTATATAAATCAATTCTATATACATGTATGTTTATGTATTTTCTATTGGGTTTTTTGTATTCATCTAGTAACAAATGAACGTTGGGTACAGCCAAGAACTAAAAAAATAAAACATATTTTTGTATAGCGGTTCCAACAGCGGTTATTTACCACTGTTATAGTTATTTGACATGTAGTTTAAAACAAATCTGGTGTACAACTACAAAAAATATAATATTTTCAATTTTGAGCTATTTGGTAAAAATAAACTTATTCCTATTGATTTTTTTACACAATCTTACCAGAACTAAAAAGGTTTCTTCTGTTGTTCTAGCTAATGACAACTAGCGTGCTATACTAGCTCCTTTAGTGTGGACGCTTCGAGCCTGACGTTCATTCGATACTAGCCCGAAGATATATTGTAATGCTTTTTGTAATATATGCAAACATCTCACCACAAATGTACCACCCTATACTATTAACAGATTTTAATGCATGTTTCCTGCAAAATAATAATAATATGTTCCATATTAGCTTACAGGATATTTTGTTCATACCATTCATATTTTATCATTACTACACTATTATTTATTTTAAGTTATATTTTACAACATAATTTCGATCTTTAGTTCCTAAATCTTTGTGTAAGAGTAATAGTTATCTTTTATTTTACTTACACTTAATTTTACCTTTTACATTGAATATATTTTAATATGATAAATGTGTTATTTTTATATTTTTATGTTGCCGCTCAATGTTTTCGTCTCAGCATGCCTAAGAAATAATCACATGATTTACAATAATAAGGTTTACATAACGTTCAGATCATTGTATTTAATAAACGTGATCAAAATTTTAATTACAGAACTGCTGGTCACTAAATGTTATTAACTCCGAGATCTCCATTAGGACCGTCGGTAGTACTTATTTATTAAATATGGTGCCTTGAACTTATTAATATTGTAAATCATAAGATTATTTCTCAAAACAGTCGTTATAAATTCGTTCAAAGCTCTCAATTTCTTAGCAAATAACATCTTATAAATATAAATATATATGCATGAAGAGAAATGGACGAATTTAAATACCTGTTAATTTCCTAGAGTTTATATGAAGGGATACATATACCGAGAGAAATATTAAAGTTATAAAAAATAATAAAATTAAATTTAAAATTATTATTATTATTATATATAAACGCAAAGCAGTGTGTTGGACAAACAGGTGCTCCAACCAAACGCACTAGCCTATGTGTATACTACAGTAAACATTGAAGTGACTTTTCCCCTATTAATAATTTCAAATTATATTTCTTGTTTTTGCTCAGTGTATCGCTTGATAATGAAACGTGGGAATATTGTAGTTTATTTACTTTAAGAATCGGAAGAAAATAATCAAGGTCTATGTTGCAATACGTTTTGTAATTAAGTTTTTCTAATACATAATCCCGTTGTAGTTTTATCTAAAGAATAATTCGATCAGTATATATTACAGCTCTTGCAGGCTAACTTCATATATCATATAGAGATTTCTCTGTTGCCATGAAATATATTAAATATTTTTAATTATTTTCAATAAATGCAGATTTCGAATGTACGTAAGAAAATCGAAGTCGAAATATTATTGTGTAGATTAAATTATTAACAGTTAGTCTTGAATATATGTTTTTAATCGATTATATAACTACTATGCGTTACTTAAAAGTAAGAAAATGTAG
This sequence comes from Epargyreus clarus, assembly GCF_041222505.1. Lineage (NCBI taxonomy): Eukaryota > Metazoa > Arthropoda > Insecta > Lepidoptera > Hesperiidae > Epargyreus > Epargyreus clarus. Next base: position 10,996,625 of record NW_027332210.1, read on the forward strand.
GAATATGGGCCTTAATTATTTTCCTATACTTAAAGTACCTGAACTATACTGCAAACTTTATGTCTCTCAGTGACCGACATCTTGCGCGCTGTTTTCAATAAACGCCCGTTAATAATCAATTTTTATGACTAAATATTGAAATGTGGCAACGTCTAGTATGCAGAAACTGGCCAATGTCAAACTTTGGTAGGCGAAACATTGCATTAACACGTGTAAGAGCTGTTCGCAAGTTCGGGTGCGATACGAGATCATAAAGTTTGTTGCGTGCCACTAGCTCTACTCTGTACATTCGATAATGATGTTTCGGCTCCGTCAAATAGACTTCTAATTTCGACTTCCGCATTATTCCATAAATTGGATTAAATTTCGAAAATTTATGGAAAATTGAGCCAAAACCTCGGATTAGTAGTGTATAGTTCCATTCATAATTAGGTGTCCAAAATGTGAACAAAGGTGTTGACCTATAAAGAAAATACGTATTAAATGGAAGTTCCTTATTTTTGATGATATTAAAGTAATAGAACGATATTAAAATAATAGTCTAAATAAATTAACATAAATTCACATTTTCTAATATTTATATTACTTAATATTTATATTCCGTTTCTTGTTAATTTGTTAAGGTTTACAAAACCTATAATCGTATTTTGACAATGGCTTTTGTTTGTTTACATTTTGGACACGTAATAATGAATCAGACAATAGAGAGTAACATAAGTGTTGTGTCGGGGTGTGTGTGTGACGTGTGGTGGTGTTTAGCGGCGGCGCCGCGCCCCGCGTCCGCGCCGCGCTGCAGCACGCTGCCCGCCGCGCCGCACCGCGCCTGCAACGTGAGTCTAGCCCCGTAGCCGCGTAGCACGAGTGACTGCGTAGCACACGTAGCCGCGCGCCCGTAGCCGATCGACGACGCTTCCGTGTAGCAGCGTAATACACGTAGCCGAGCGACCGTAGCCGATCGACGACGCCTGCGGACTCCCAACGGAGAATTACATACATTACATATAAAATGTTAATTATATATCATGCAGTAAAATATTTTTTTGAAAACCAATCTATTGTCTCAGAAGTGAAGTATATTGTTGGGATTTTAGTCTCGTTTCGTGTAACACAAGTAAGTACCGAAATGCTTTTTGATTATTTTGTAGCAATTATATAAATGTAAGAACGTGTAAGACCAACGTCGAAGAAATTACAGCCGGAGTACATTGAGTAAGTGTTACTATATTATGTAGTATTTATACATTATGGTGAGAACAATTAGAAAAATCGTAAAAAAAGTTTTACTCTATATTATAAAAAAGACTAGGGAAACTTATATTAATAAAAGTAAAAAGAAATCTTTGAAAAGTACACAATCTTTTATTGGCAACAAAATTAATTTATAGGAGAAAAAAAATTAGACTTATAATTTTTTAATTAATTGGTAGTAATAGGAAACTACGAGTACAGTAGGGCGGGGTGTAGTATCGTGGGGTATAGCGTCACAAGGTATAGTACTGCACGGAGTGCAGTATCGCAGGGGTCAGCACCGCGGGGCGGGTGTCGTGGGGTGTGGGTCGCGGGGTGTGTGGGCGCTGGCAGTGTGTGGTGTTGCTTGCAGTGGTGTCGTCGCTGCGCGCGGCGCCGCGGCCGGGCTACGGGCTCGCCGCGCGCTCGCACACCTTCTCCTCCAGCACCGCCGTGAGTACACATATATCTGCCTCGTAACACCAGTTTAACGCTGCTGTGTTCCGGTTTCAAGGTTGTGGTAATGGAGATATATTTTTCCGAAACGTTGCAGCTTAATCCTCAGAAGTGGCGGCGCATCTATGGCCAATCTCAGATAGGTATATCTAATCCTATTTGGGGTTGATTACAGATGTCCATGAGCAGTAGCCACTTACCATCGGGTGGACTGCTCGTCTGCTACTCCTACGCGAACAACATTCGAAGGTGTTACAAACACAGGAGACACCACCCTCAAACGCATGGCTTGTAAAATCAGTGTCGGGCACTGTGTTCTGTTCTGGTTTGAAGGGTGAGGTAAGGAAGAGACATACGAAACGATTCTAATTTAGTCCTCACGGCAACCATAAGCAGGACTTTAATTTTATGTGGGATTAATGTGACGCCATCTTTTATCGTATTGTGAAAGGTCGCCTTCTATTACTTTTTTTACAATACTACGTTTAAATTTCGATTTTCTGTAAGTAAACCTTTGTTATTCGTTCACATTTTGAATGATTACGTATATTGTACGTTTTGCTTATATTTTACATGTAATCGTCCAATTTACATAGAATATTTTGAAATTCATGAAATGTGTCTCCTTGACATTCTACTAGCTGACACACTCATGTACTACACTTTAAACACTTTGGCCATCAATAGGTAAATACTTGATAAGGTATGTACAATGTTTCAGTTGCAAAATGCTATAAACTTCAATGTGCATGTTTCAGGGTGACTTCACATTCAGCGGACTCGGCGACAAAACACACAGCACGGACTTCAGCAGCGGCAAGTCAGACAGTGAGTAAACCTCTTTATTATATTTTAGTTCATTTGCCTTCCATACTACTGAATTATCTCTATAGGGAAAGTATAAAATAAATAAATAAAAATAAAATAAAAATAGTTTATTGCTTTCAAATGGTGTCTACAAAACAAGTACCCCCCAAGTAAGGGCCCCTGTACTGGGTTGAAAAACCTGTGTTACTGGGTACCCCGCTCTTCCAAACAAGGCGATATAAACAATTTGAAATTTAATCTTAGTCGAGAAAAAAATGAAAGGTTACAATGGAGTTAAGGTATATTATAAAAGTGTGTGAGAGGGTATGTGTACGTGTAGGTGTGTGTGTGTGTGTGTGTTTGTGGGTGCGTGTGTGTGTGTACGTGTAGGTGTGTGTGTGTGTGTACGTGTGAGAGTGTGCGATCGTATGAGTGTGTGTGTACACGTGAGTGTGTGTACGTGTACGTGCATGCGCGAGAGTAAGTAACTAAGAGATAAGAAGTTCTGTTTCCTCATAATTAAGGGATAGAAGAGTTTTTGTTAGAGTATTTTTAACTTCGACACAAGTAAGGGGATAAATATTTATATTGTAGTTTTTATATAAGTATAATGTGTCAGTAATAATATATGTTCTTAAATACACATAAATTACTTGAAAATGCATGATTTAATAATGGTTTCATTCACACAATAATAGCTAGGTTCAAATGTATCTATGTACTCGTTATTTCTTATACATCACGTACACCTGTATATAAGTACATAATATACTATTGACTATTCCTACAACACTATTTTAGTAATATCGAAGATCTAGTACATCAGGTAAATGCAGTTTTAGAAACTTTTGTACGTTACTCAGACCAACCGCTCACATATTGAGTTTCGGAAAACTGAAGTTTTCACAATTAAACATTTCTGGAAAACTTATTAAAATTAAAATATAATATAAACATCTAATACAAAAGTTACAATAATTAAAAGAGGGATACGTTCTAACATATAAAACGTAATAACATATAAATACTATTGGAGTTACAACAAATTAATTTGTACTTCCTGAAGTTATAACAGTTAGAAGCATTTTATGATGGAGTGAAGTTAAATACAATGGTTGAAATATTCTCACTGATAAAATTATTATTTTGTGCGCGCAGTGCGGACGGACTTGTGCAGTAAGTAGCGCCCGCTTGCAGACAGAGACAGATATACGCGCGCTCCTCGGGTGCGAGCGAGACAGTAGCGCCACCACCGAGCTATCTCAATGAGCTTGCGCTATTCATTTCTTATTTATTATTTATCAATTATCATACATCTTACGTATTTACAGCACTATCGGCACTTATTTGTATTTATACATTATTATTATTATTGAAATTTTGCTCATATTGTTGTATTATTGGTTTATTCACGGAGTCATACTTTATGTTTCCACTATGTCGCTATATTTTCCACCGTAACAGTGAAGGTGTAGGTTGAACAAATGTTTTGTATGAATCATGCGCCGCCCCCGACCCGCCCCGAGTGCACTTCCACTATTAGACATAGGTACAATAATGACAAACAAAATCTTAACTAATTTATCGCTTTAATCATGCCCATCGCATACGGCTTATAAGTACTATTTAATACATCACAACATGTATTTTTATTAGAGCTTATTCATATGCAAAAAGATTATACTTAAGAGTATCATCATCTTAAGCTTACAATTATTGTATAATCATTATTTTTGAAGTAAAATTTTAGGCTTCCCATTTTTTAATAATGTATTTTGCGAGTAAATATTAAATTGTATGGTTCTAATCCTACTTAATGCTACGACCTATAATTTAACTACAATAATTATGTATTTTATATAATATATTTTATGTTAATTGTAATAACTTGTTATTAATGAATGTTTCAGTTTCTGCCGGTTCCATCACAGACGTGGATAGAAGTGCTGTGGTAAGTTGGCCATCAATTGATTAATTCATTTGATTTTATTATTATTAAATGTAAATGTTAAACATTTATTCACATTTTCTGAGCTAGTGTTAGGTTAGGTCAGGTTAGCTAGTGTTAGGTTAGTTATCTGGCTCGAAGGCCCCGTTGAAACTTTCAGTCATTAAAAACTAGTGTTAAGATATAATTTATTTAAATTCCCATATTTATTATTTACTTTATATCCCTTCTGAATCAACTAAAACACTTTTTTATAGCGTAAAACAGTTACAATTTAATTTTTTACCTAAATACAAAAATCTCCTAAAATTAGATTACCAATGATATTAGTTCTGCATAAAAGTAAAATTAGTAATATTAAAATTGAATCAAGTTTATATAAAGAGATCTTACTTATTTTTAGCCTTAAGGTGTGTTGTGCGACTAGTGCAGTTTAGATCTGTGTGCGTCTCCTCTATGTATTTTGTGTGTATGGATGTGTGTGTGTGTGTGTAACTAGTGGTCCATGTTTGCAGACGACGGAGGGCGGCGTGATCGTGCGCGGCGGCAGCGCGGCGGGCGGCGGCTCCGTGGTGGGCGGCGCGGGCGGGGGCGGGGCGGGCGGCGGGGGCGGCGCGCTGGGCGGGCGCGGCGGCGGCGTGCGGCGCTCGCTGCCCAACATGGCCACCTCGCACCTGCTGCACGAGCCCGCCAAGCTCTACCCCTACCACCTGCTGCTCATCACCAACTACCGCCTGCCGCCCGACGTCGACCGGCTCAACCTCGAGGTGACTCAGCGGACCGACTGAACTGTCCCCCACTCGCGTGCTAGAGATGTGCCGAGTCAGGTCGACTCGAGTTAGTACTCGAGTATTTACATAAACTCGCATACTCGAGTACTAATAAGTGAAACCCGGATACTGACCCCAGTCTTATGTACCTTATAGAATAGGAATAGTCAAAGTAACAACTTGTTTAATTTTGTTTAGTGAGTGCCCCCCTTTTTTTTGTTCTTCCGTGTTATTGAACTTGTGTAAGTGGTGGCTTGATTCTTTTTATATGAGTACTAAAGTACTCGAATACCAAAAATGGCTGACTCGGCACATCATTATCGCGTGCATTTTCTGATCGATCAATGTTACATCTAGATCGCTGTTCGTTTTCCTTCACTTAAATTCACCTAACATGAGGAACGAATTGTTCATAAATCATGATGTAACCTAGAACAAAATTTTGCTTTTTTATCCAGTCATACCTAAGCAGTTGTATATTTTTTGTATAAATTGTAACTTTTTATTTTTCATTACAATATATAAAAAAGCAACACCTTCACACACTTTAATCGCCAGCAACACAAATATTGTTTTTTTTTATTAATTCGTACAATGTTTTATAAGCGAATCATTTTTTGTCGGTGTCCAGCGGCACCTGTCGGACGCGGAGTTTGAGGCGATCCTGCAGGTGGCGCGCACGGACTTCTACCGCCTGCCGCAGTGGCGCCGCAACGAGCTCAAGCGGCGCGCCCGCCTGTTCTGAGCGCGCGCCCGCCGCCCGCCGCCCGCACCCGGTCGCACCCGGCCGCCACCGACTGCACCCGGCTGCACGCGGCGCCTGCCACCCGCCAGCCGCCTGCACTCGGGGCGCCGCCTGCCCGCACGTGCCCGCGTTCGTCACCGCCCGCACCCGGCAACACCCGGCCGCACCCGGCACGGGCCGCACCCGACACCGCGCGGGGCCGCGTGTGAACGACCACCGTACATTGTTCACGATGACCGATTCGGTTAATCATTGTTGCACGTTGCACAAACATTCAAATAATATACACATGTCGAATACTGTAACTTTTGCAATGGCAACGGGTGCGTTTACGGGTTTGTCCGTGAACGCGATACGTTCCGCTGGCAGCGGGTAGGGGTTGTACTCTGCGGTAGCCTTCCCTTCTACGATTATGTAGTCTTACGCTGCCTGGGATTTCTACTACATGTAAAATTCCGTATTTCGGAAGGCTTGTTCCAGTAGATAGGAAGTAGCTTTCTAAATGTTTAAATAATTTCCACATCACAGCCTCGAAGCACCTCTTAAATCTGTTAAATTGTATATTATGTAAAAGTTACATAAATTTGAAGAGCAACATAGTTCTATGATGTACGAGTTGTACAGACTTGCTCGCGCTCAACCGCGACCGACGGCGCCGCTGTAATCACAATCGAATTTCTATCGGTACACCGTTTCAAAATGCCAAATTTTATATTTGATTTGCAAGTCATCATGTACATCGATGCCGTCAGTCGAGTGTGAGCGAACTTAGTGTTAAGGTTAATTTAGTAGGAGGCAGAATAACAACATTATTTTATTTACACCAGAGATATAGGGAGACTAGGAGCTATTAGTTTTATTAATGGGTTAGTTCGTAACTGTCAAAATGTCATAGATTTATTCTATTGTAATTATATTATGATCACACGTTTCCTTAAGGTTACTCGTATTGCTGGGGATATGACGAGGCGTTTCAGAATTATTTATTTGTTATTTTTTGTTTATTTATAGAAGATTCATAGAGATAGGTAAGCAGATTTTATTGTGAATAGATGCGGAGCCGAGAAAACAAGATTTCTTTCGAGATGTCCGTATGTGAGAACCGAATAAACCGGCCACAACTGGGACGATATCGTTTGGTAAATGTTGTCGGTATATTGCCTTGTTTGGCCGCCGGGTGGCAGCGCAGGACTTGATACCAATGCGTATTGAACTGCACGAATACTTGTTATATATTTAATTTTAGTGTTGATTTTTTAATAAATTATAAATATAGTTCTGAGTCGATATCGTGGTGGCGCGGAATGTTGTTCTCTCGGCACCGCGCGAGGCAGGCGGTGGACACACTACTTTATTAATTTAATCATAGTAATATATTGATATTATAATAACTTTCACATAATAATATATTGTGGTAGGTATGCGGTGTGATTTTCCTCGTGTCTATGTATATGTGAGTTCATAGAACTCGCCCGTGCCCGGCCGACGACCGCTCGATATATTTGAATTTAATTTTTTATAAACATAGTCGTAATGAAGCCTCACGGTGGCACTAAAAGCTTACATTATTATAATCGTATACTATAATTAAATACGTACTGCTCGTTCCGGCAAAGATTGCACATTTATGTGCAATTCTAGGATATAAAATTATTTCGATAACAGATATAATATGATGTAGCTTACAGATATATAATTATTGATACAGCTAAGTTTCCGAGAGCGAGCCGGGCACTCGCATATTCTATTATTAATGGATGCCTTGTGTGTGGTGTGTGGAGAGTGAGAACCAAATATATTGTAATGCGTAACGTGTCTGCGTTAGTGTAAGCCGCTTGGATGTATACATAGTTTAGCTCGTCGCGAGTTCGGTACTCGGAGATCGGCACACTCGCCTCCTGCCTGTAAATAGAAGCGACTCCGGCTGCTAGCCGCCGAGTCGAGGCTCACCCGATACGTTTCCGATTCGTGCTAACATCAGCGCGAGGTTTCCGGCTGTTTGTCCACCGCACCGTCACCGAGTCGATTCCGGGAACGAGATTATATCGGGCCGATTTTAATTATGTCGTGACGGCGATAGTTTGTCCACCGCGACCGATATCGGCGGTTTATTGTTCCTGCCGTCACGCGTGTAACGGCAGCGTATGGACAAGTTCCAATGTGTTTTATATTACCAGCACATCGGCCCGTCAAAATCTCGGTGCCGATCTAGCGGTGCGGTCTACAAGCCGTTGTAGTAAATGTATGTACGCTACTTCGGCACCGTCCTTAATTATCGGTATCGGCTCGGTGACGGTGACGGTGGCGGTGGACAAACAGCGTCACTGTTGTCGCCGCGACGCGACACGCTACACGCCGAAATACCGGATGTTATGATAGTTCAAATACTGGAATCGCTCCGGTCAGTTGGCCCGGCGGAGCGGCGGCGGAGCGGCGGCGGCAGCCGGCGGACCCGTGTGTATGTTCCTAAGTTGTGTGTGTGTGCGTGTGTTTGCGCGTGTGTGCGCGGTGACGTCACGCCGGCCGCGGGGGCGTGTCGGCGGTGTGATCACGTGATTGTTTTTAATATTATTAAGGAGATATTATTCGTGTAGCGAGAGCCGGCATCGCGTCACGGTCGGAATGCCTAATTTGTTACCATTTCCTTGAATTGCATCGACTAATATACGTTCACGCCTATATTATATAATGCGGACGGAGACGGTTAGCGCGGTTACTTTGAGTTCGTATGAGCCGCCGGTGTGGATGTACGCGACGTGGCTTCGGTCGATTCACGATCGTAATGTAGTGTATGTTATATCTGTGTTATAGTATGGTACGTTTATAAATGTATTCCAAATTGTATTCACCTGTCCCCCGCCGGCGGTCGCGGAGCGCGGGCGCACAGCGTGACAGAACTTTTAAATTATTTATATGGAACTGTAACTAGATGTATATAAAGTTTATTTTGTAATAACGCTATTAATATGTATACAGAGCGGTCGCTTTCAAATGGTGTCTTTAACTGGTTCTGTGTATGTGTGGCGTCGCCACTTATTTTTATTAAATCTAATTAAATATCTACATAATAGCGTAGTATACAATGTTGCGGATGAGAAAGCAGCGTGAGAGCAATTTTATCAGTGATTTTTAACGTAAAGACTATGCTTTTGAAGTAATAAAAATTGCATTTCCGGACGTTGATGTTTTATTTGTCCCGCGCTCAGTGGCCGGCGCGCCGCGCTTCCATCATTCGTCTGCAGAACCCTTCTTTGATTTCGAATGTGGAGTCCGCTGCGAAACAGAATAATACGATCACAAAGTTGCCAAGTTATGAAGATATTGCGTGTTCATTACATCTAGGTACTTCTATAACTGACCATAGACTAGTGTTGATGTTATTGCCAGATATAGTAGTAAATCACTGGTGTAGAAATCTTATTGAATATCCATCTTAAGTACTCTGGGCTCGTGAGCAGTGAACCAACTCTTAAGGTAATGATTGAATTAAAACTAGCGGAATTACTCATATATAATAAGCAACATTACAAACACCAAAACAAAATTTTGCGCCCTCAATATCCCTATGCACCGAGTTCGCTTCCCAAATGAAACTTAAGATACCAAGTTTATATTTAAAAAATGCTGAGATCAAATAGTTTTACATTATAATACTATATTACAAATATTCAAAGGTAGTACAACCCTTTGTGGTTCGACTCCGGCGGTAAAACCACCACACCTATTTCTGCTTCATAACAGCAGTGTTAAGTACTGTTGTGTGCTGGTTCCAAGGGTATGGTACATATCCGAGGCGTTCCAGGTTAGTCCTCAGGGGTAGCGGCGCATCTGTATCTGACCTCAATTAGGAATATCTAATCCTATCTGCAGTTGATTACGGATGTCCATGGGCGGCAGTAGCCACTTACCATCAGGTGGACTGCTCGTCTGCTACTCCTACATTATAAAAAAAGAACAGCAACTTAGCATAAGGGAAGGGAACCCAGGACATAGAGCAATCGGTGGCGGGGCGCGTACCGTCCTTGTAGCCGTACTCGTCGTCGCAGGTCTCCTTCACCATGGCGCACACCGACGAGTAGTACGTGCTGTACGCGCACACGATGTCGGCCCTGAAACAAAATGGCACCCTTTGCGGTTCTACTCCGGCGGCACTACCGCCACGCCTATTTCTGCCTATTAACATCAGGGCTGCTGTGTTCTACTGAGGTGTGGTTTCAAATTAGTTCTCAGGGGTAGGAATGCATTTGTGTCCGATCTAAGTTAATTTTAATCTTATTTGGGGTTGATTATAGATGTCCATGACGTGTGGTAGTAAATAATTTACCTATTTATAAGTTTTATGTGCACCAGACTACAATAATATACATCTGGAGTCATTCATTATTGTATGGTTGCATCATGGATTAATTAAGATTACTCACTCCTAACAACAAAATCTAACCAGTTTTGAGAATGGTAAAAGTTGCGTAAAAAACTTTTGCCACGTCTTCGTGCCAAAATGTCCCTAAAATATTTGAAATACTTATTTATTTATTATGTGAATAACGCAGTATTAGTTATTTATTCTTTCTTAAAATGTTTTATTTTCTTTCTAAAAATTATTTTCTCTAAAAATGTTTTTTATTTGATAATAATTCAAAAAATAACTGACAAATCAGCATTTTATGGCTTCATTCAATTTCAGGGCGGCGAAATATTTACTAATCTATGGGTTGCATGTTAAAAGTCTTAAATCTACAGTAAAGTTTCATTACGCAATTTAGGTATTCAGAATACCAAATTTTTTTCTGTTCACTTCTATAATACTTTTAGTTGCCATTAAGGATCGCTTTCCTTATTAAAATAATAAAGTTATAATAATCTTTTCGTCCTTAGTCTTCCTTGCCCTCGTAATTTCATCGATTAAGTAATCTTTGTCGTATAAGTAATAGGTGGCTATACAGAGTATACCATTACTCTGTATAACAGTTGGTCCGCCGCCCTAGTCGGCGGCGAGGCCACGTACAAACGATGAGGGTGAAGTATGCACTGACTTGACCATCTCGTAGCAGTTCAAGAGGTCGTGCGCGCAGGGGCTGCCGGCCCACGAGCCGCGCAGCTGCGAGTCCAGGAACATCGGGAAGTACGTGCGCTTGTCCTCGGGCAGCTCGCCGCGCGACGCTGGAACCACAACGGGCCACTTGACACTTATCAACACAATATACTACCATAGATAAGTATATATATCTCACCGCCTTGTAATTGAAGGAAGCCATTAAATGGCTTAAACGGCTGACAATGTGTTAGCCATTTAATGGTTTTCATGGTGTAATTTAACATTTTTTTTAATATTTTTCAAACACGAAAATAGATGACAGTGACTTTTCAATTGTCAAAACTGGTTACAATTTATTGTTAGGGGTGAGTAATCTTTACTAATCTATGTATAGTACAATGATTATTTCTTAAAGCTCTTGGTCTACACAATCTAAATATCTCCAATCCGCACTGACGCAGCGCGATGGTCTACGCTTCGAGCTACCTTCGCTTGCGGGGGGACACCAGTGCCTGTCCAAGATTGCAGCGATTGGCTGCAATCATGCAAATTGTTGACTTAAAAATACATGCGATTTATATCTTATTACAAAAAGTTTTGCGAACTACCAACGAGTGCAAAAATATTGATATTCAGAACATGATTACATATTTATTATACTTCAACTCGGAAAAACCTTTATAGTTCGACAGGTGCAATATCACCGCTACTCTAATTTCTGAATCTTAAAGGCATGTGAAATTGAAGGTGGTAGAACCCTTTGTGGTTCGACTCCGGCGGCACCACCGCCACACCTATTTCAACCTAATAACAGCAGTGTTAAGCGCTGCTGTGTTCCGGTTTGAAGGGTGTGGTAAGGGAGACAGACTTTTCCGAGGCGTTCCAGCTTAGTCCTCAGGGGTAGCGGCGCATCTGTGGCCGACCTCAGGTAGGAATATCTAATCCTATCTGGGGTTGATTACAGATGTCCATGGGCGGCAGTAGCCACTTACCATCAGGTGGACTGCATGCTCGTCTGCTACTCTTATATTATAAAAAAAAAAATAATAATAATAAAATAGTATCCTAAATTTTAATACACTAACAAACACCAGCTCAAAATTAATTACTATTTCCATTTTTATATTAAGAATATAATTATGGTGTAGAAATCGTCGCAAAACATTGGTAGGGATTTCCTATTTTTTTTTAATTAAAAAGGTGGGGGATGGAAACATAAATTTATAAAGATACTCACAGAGCGACAAGTAAATTACACAAATTAAAAATGCCTTTAATATGAGCTTCATCTTCTGTACCGCTTCTACGACCAGGATTACCTTTCTGAGATTCTGCGTCTTTAGTCATTCCATTATCTAAAAGGTTGGTTACGCTAATTACTATAGGTTAATTACCAAATCAGATCCAAATAAGAAAATCGCTTAAACTGTCAATCTCATTAATTGCATAATGTGCAATTTGACTTAGTTATTGAATTTAAGAATTCGAAAATTAATCAGGTAAAAGATCCGCGAGAAAAGTAACGGATACAGACACGGATCTTTGTTTTTCCTCGGACATCTGTGAATACGGATATCCGGAGCATTACTATACTAGAACTGCCTCTCAATAGGAGCCTGGCATGCAGGTTTGATTTTCAACAATGTTTCCCTATGTACCTATTAGTTACTATATGCTTTACTGTGAGCTACAGTTTGAGCCTGAAATTATTATTGCTAACAATACTACGTATAGCATAATTGTATGTATTAATAATATTAAAAAAAAACGCTATGAATAGTGTAGGGTCGTTAGTTTGGTGTGACCTTAAGTTGATTATGAATAGAAAAGCAGGAATGCGTAGGTAAAGCTCGCACTCAGTCATAGGCTACTTGACTCATATTAAGATAAAAGTGGAAGATGGTAGTAAAAAATACTTTTTAGTTTTTCTTTTTATTACCGAAAAAGCCGAAATCGACCTCGTCATATTGTTGACGTCATACGGATAAAAAAACAATAAAGAAATGTTATTATGTCATAGTCCGCGTAAAACTGCTTGTTCGCTCTAAATATAGAAATGAATCGCGTTGCCATACCAAATTGTATGACTACACTTCCTCACAACAACTTCAGAGCGGACTAGCAGTTTGGCGCGGACTGTACTACGAAATAACGAAACGTTCTTATTCTATAGTTCAAATGAGTTACGAACGTTAGATGTATGAAAGCAAAAAGGATGGAAAAATAGGTCGAACATAAATGAATTGAAGATTGACGCAGTAATAAATTATTTGCAATGAATCCAAATTTTTGTTGAAAAATACTTATAGGTACCATAAATTATTTCGTACTAAAGGCAAAACGTATCATCATGTGGCGAAAACGCCATAAAATATTTAAATGATTAAAACTTATGTCACTCATATACTATTGCTAATGTCACCTAGTTTTCTGTTTAATAAAACCTTTAATAATATTCGGGTTTGTCCTATTACAATTTATTAAACAGAAATTAGCAATGATTAAACAATATGTATCGATTCTTAAACCGGACAGATTTGATATTGATCCAACATCATCTCAAAATGCTTCATCGCAGTGGATACATTGGAAAAGAACGTTCGAGAATTTTCTAGAAGAATCTCAAAGAAGTTCGTCTGAGACAGAAACTAAATTTTCTGAAGAAGTAAAATTAAGATTTTTAATAAATCACGTCTCGCCAGCTATATATGATTATATCTCATCATGCAGTACGTACACATCAGCTGTATTCACGTTAGAATCCGTTTACGTTAAACCTAAAAGTGAAATATTTACACTCCATAAACTATTTACTCGGACTTAGCAACCAGGAGAATCCATTGATGAATTTATTCAGGCTTTGAAGCTATTAGCGACAGAATGCAATTTTAAGTCTATTTCTGCAGAAGAAAATGAAAAAAAATCTATTCGTGGAGCTTTCATTGCTGGAATGTCTTCATCACTTATAAGACAGAGGTTATTATAAAATTTAACTTTGACCTTAGACGAAGCTAGAATCTAGAATCTGCTCAAGTACAATCTGAAAGTTTCACCACAGTATAATATATATCCTTATAATGTGGTTTCACTATGCCACACTATGTCGCCGTGAATAAGTCTATGTCTATTAGAAATACCTCTAAGTAAAGTGGCCATCAGTCAATACCTGATATTAAAAAAATAAATATAAATAAATGCTATTTCTGCGGTGATTCCTTACATGCTCGTCGATTTTGCCCAACTTCAAATACTACTTGTTTAAAATATGGCAAACAAGGACATTTTGCAAGGTATACAGAAGTTTGTCACCTGTGGCCACAGTAAACGACACATGAAATGAATTCCTGATTAATATCAGCTTCAGTAGAATTAAAGAAGTGCACTGTTTTGGTCGCAGTAAATGGCTTAGCTCTTAAGGCCTTAATTGATACAGGTAGCACAGCAAGTTTTATTAATGAGAGTATAGTCAAACTTAACAATTTTCCTGTACAACCTTGGCGTGAAGCTGTTTCAATGGCAAATTCAGCATTTCGTTTTGAATGTGACGAATGTGTAGTGATTATTCTCAAACAATTAATAAATTCGCCCATCTTGATCCTTTGCCAAATATAGAAGATAGTACCCAGTATATCCAAATATCATCAATATGATACTTAGTATCCTAAAATATAATCAAATTCCTATTCTTAAAAGTAACTGGCCACCGCCACGGCCACGGCCACGGCCACGGCCAAGGCTATGGCGTTTGAAGCGTGTGGAAACTTGAACCAGTTATGTCGCATTCCTTTTGGAGTAACTTTTTTATATATATTTGAGCCTAACGATAAAGCAGACGTGCTACCTGATGGAAAGTAGTCAACGTCGCCTATGAACATTTGCAACACCAGAGGAGTCGCCAATGCATCGCCGGCTTTGAAGGAGAGCTCTTTTTGCACCTTTTTTGAAGAGCCCATGTCATAGCTCTCTGGGAATACCTCAGGAGGAAGTTCATTCCACATCTTGCACGTTCGTGGCAAGAACGTCCGTGCAAACCGAACCGTGGAGGACCGCCACGGGTCCAGTTGGTGCGATGGAGGAATGATGATGTAGGCTCCAGGTCAAATAGTTCCTCGGAACACTCGCCATTGTAAAGCCGGTAGAACGCGCAGAGGGAACCTATGTCCCTCCGTAAGCTTAAAGGTTCTAACCGATCGGAGATCCTGGGGTCGTTGACGATTCGGTTAGCGCGTCTCTGCACGGAGTCAAGTGGGTTAAGTTAGTATTGGGGCGCCCCTGCCCAGGGATGGGAGCAGTACTCCATGTGACGTCTCACTTGTGCCTTATAAGGCAGAAGGAGTTGCCCCGCAGTGAAGTACTGCTTCGCCCTGTTCAGGACGCCCAACTTTTTTGACGCCAACTTGGCCTTAACGTCCAAATGACCCCGGAACTGCACGTCACACGGTATGTCAACTCCCAGGATCTTTGAGGCAAAGAGAGTGCTCAGAAGATCGGCTTTCTCCTTTTCCGTGTGGGCCAGAGAATCATCTGATTTCCGCAGGGGCGGTAGTGAGGAGCGACAAAAATTACCCTCGACAGCTTTGGCCAGCAACCAGAAGGCTCGACTCCCGAAGGGGTAACCGAGTAGTCGCTCGCCAATCCTGCCAACGTGCCTAGACTTTGCCTTGGCCATATGCTTCTTTGCTGAACGGGAGGTAGCGTTAAGGGCGGTTCGTAGCTCGGAGGTCTTCGGCTTGGTAGGCCTCTTGCGTGATGCCTTAGCGCAAGACCTATCAAATCAGGGCTGACTCCGCCCACCGACGGATACGACAGAGTTTGGAATGAAGCATTCCATACCCTGCCGTATTACGTCGGGCACAGAGTCAGCGCACGTGCCAGGATCACCCGAGACGAAGCATAGCTGTCTGTCAGACATCCAAGGTCAGAAAATCCAAGAGGAGCCTTGACCATCACTTGGTAGTCATCGGGATGGTTGGTCAGCAGAAGATCCAGCAAAGACGCAGTATGGCAGTCTCTATATCAGGTACCATAGTATGACCGGGTACGACCTGGGAGAGCCCATATGCCAAGGAGAAGTCATACGCAGTTCTTCCGGCGAAGTCCGTGATTCGGGAGCCTAGCCATTCGTTATGGTGGGCATTAAAGTCACCCAGAATAACCAACTCCGCCGAAGGACACTGCTGCAGCATTTTGTCAGTCCCCCACTGGACGTGCTCAAATAGTCAAGTTGTCTCAACATCTCCGCTGCAGGACCTATATAGGCACGCGTAGACGTGGGTCTGCCCCCCAATATCCACGCACACCCACAACAAGGATAGGTCCTTTTCTTCAAGGCAGCTGAGACGGCGGCAGCAGATATGGCCCCGAACATACACACATACCCCGGCTCGATGCCTAAAGGCATGTTCTAAACTATAGCCGGGGTAATCTAAATACGAGGTATCGCCCACGGGCGATATCTGCGTCTCCGTCAAAAAGAGAAAAGCCGGCTTTGCCGTTTCAAGGTGGTGATGGACGGCATCCACATTGGAATGGAGCCCCCTGATGTTGGGTCTCCCTGGCCCTCGCGCCAACGCACCACGCCACCGGGGGCAATGACACTTAAAGAGACCCACCGGACCCGAGAAGTGCGCCGTTGGAAGCACCACAAGAGGATGGGAATGGGGGGATAAACAGATGGATTGGCTCCCAGGCGCACTACCGAAACACGACGAGTCGTTATTAACGGTAGACTCCGGCCTGAGGGTGGTAGCTAGCCAGGCAGATCCCACGAAAAGACCTTACCACCAAGCGGGACACCTTTGGGGATTACGCCAGGCGGTGTCAGACCCAGCAACCAGTGGGACAGTCGCAGTAGGATGTTAAATGCCCGAGTAGACGCTGCTGCCCATCTACCCGGTAGATACCCTTAGTCGGCTTCTACGACACCCACGGGCAAGTATGGGGTGGTCTATTCGCAGCCGGAACCACACGGCAAACGGAGTAACTAATGGAGTAGCTTGTTTCCAACGGGCAATTGATAAGATCATTGAAAAATGTAAACTAGAAGGAGTATTCGCATATTTGGATGATATTACAATATGTGGAAATTATCAAATTGATCATGATAAAAAACTAAAAAATATCATGGATACAGTTGATACATATTCGTTAACTGTTAACCAAGACAAACCTGAATTTTCAAAACAGAGTATCAATATTCTTGGTTACAACATAGCTGATGGGACATAGGGTTGTTTGCTCATTATTTAAAGTGGATACCAGATTTTTCTAATAAACTACATTCTCTTGTTATCACTGAACGATTTCCTCTTGATGAAAATCAAAAAGCTGCTTTTGAATCGCTTAAGGAATTTATAGCTAAATCTAGTGAAAATGAAATGATGTCGTAATCATCCCCTAATTTCGTTTCATGAATATTTTTTCAAAAAGAGGTCATAAGAAAAATATAAAATACGTCTTCTTGATGTATATTATGGAAAAAAGATTATATATTATAATATAGGAGTAGCAGACGAGCATGCAGTGCACCTGATGATAAATGGATACTGCCGTCCATGAATATCTATAATCAACCCCAGACAGGATTAGTTATTCATACCTGAGGTCAGTCACAGATGAGCCGCTACCCCTGAGGACTAAGCTGGAACGCCTCGGAAAAGTATGTCTCCCTTACCACCCTTCAAAACGGAAATGCAGCAGCGCCTAACACTGCTGTTATTAGATAGAAATAGATGTGGCGGTGGTGCCACCGGAGTCGAACCACAAAGGATTCTACCACCTTCTAATATGTCTTCTTTGATATTATAGAAAAAAAATATCAAAGAAATGTACTCATAGTTACATTAAAGTTAATCGTCGAAAACTAAATGTGTACGTATTATATTTTTGCATTTTTTTTAAGATTAAACTATTTCTTTGAAAAATGGAGTAGCTCTAACGACGCGAGTGGGCAGCGTGTGGCCATGACTGAAGTAATTGCGGCAACGAGAAGCAGTGCGAGGAGCAATGTGAAGACTCACTATAAACCATCATGATCGACAATATTTTAACCGGTAAAAATGCATAAAGTAATGCATAGCCACGGATCTGATTCCACAATTAATTTGATAAACTTATACATATAATCGAATATGGAACCTCCTCCTCCTAAAATATAAATTGGATATTAACATCGATATACTACTAATAACGTCTTTATTAGTAGTATATCGATGGATATTAAATATTGTGAAAAAATGTAAGTTCATAGATAGTAGTATTTTTACATTTGTTATCTATGACTTTTTCTAAACTAAATATTTTTTTAATTGCCACACTACCATATTATTGGTACTTTAAATGGAGAGTGCGCCGCGTGTCTGGCAACACCACCGCAGACTGCCGCGCGTGCTGATCGTATCGTATTGTATTTTACGGAATCAATTTTGATCGTTCGTTCTAAATTTTGGATGATTGTGACGAAAATAGTGCAGTGAAAATGACAGTGATAATCGGGTGAATCCATAACTACTCCCTAAAATTAGACCACATCTGTGTTTATTTTGTGTTACAAGTGTTAGTATTCAGTGAGTATTATGAACTTTGAGGACTATGAAACCCTTCCGACCCAGAGCTCCCTCACACACATGACCGCCGGAGCGATCGCGGGGGTGATGGAGCATTGCGTAATGTACCCGCTCGACTCCGTCAAGGTGAGCCCGGCCCCCGACCAGCGCTGCGCCGCAGCCACGGTTTCGCTATTTTTCTGCGACTTGACAACCTAACCTAATCGCACCAATGATATCCGACGGCTGCCTTATTACGCCACCGATCTGAAACTTGGGGTTATGTAAAGACCAATTTGCCAAATATTATTTCGTGACTGATCTGGTGGCGAAAAATAACGGCATGCCGCAATCTCAACGAAACCCGGGGAAATGTTAGCTTTTCGGATTTTCATATCTTTTTTCGTGCAAAACTTATCGTTAGTCCATATGTTTTTTCGTTAAAATACGGTAACTAATTTTCGTTTTTGAAAATTTTAACCACTGACATTTTCGGCGGACGTCAAAACACTGGAATGTGCAATCAGTTGGTGTCTATAGGTGTTAAATACATTCCGACTTTGTAGTTGTATTCCTAATTGAGTGACAGCTCTAGTAAGGGAATTCTGCATTGTAGTGTTTGAGCAGTGAGGTTATGAGGCCGCTGGCGATGCCGCCGCGACCTTGACGTCTGCAGGCTTTTAGCTTCTATTGTTATGACAACAAAACACTGTCAGTGTAATAGATCCTTAACATTAGTGGTCAGACTCCAATTGGAAAATTACAGTAAGACTAATCATAAGTGGAATTCCTTAGATTAGGTCAATTTCCCGTATACTACTTGCCTATAATATTGTATTAAGATTAATAATGTTGATATTTATTAAACTGTTTTTATTTCAATTATTTGGATCAGTTACTATCAATTGACACTACATTATCTTATAAACTTAAAATAATATGTAAATTCTACAGGACTGCCTATGACTATATATATTTTCAAAAAACAACAACTTTATGTTAAAGTGCATAGTATCCTTATAAATATTATAATAAATTCTTAATGTCATCTTATTTCCTTATTCTCACGATGTGTGTCCCAAAAAGAAATTTGAAACATTATGTGAATTGATTCATAAATGTGTTGGTGTTCTTGCACACTAAATTGGAATACCTCTTTCGAGTATTTGTGTCTTCACTGCATTTTAACTAGAATTAAATTAAATTTGAAGTGGTGTAGGAGCTGATACATTCACAGTACAAAGAAGTTTACCAACTTTTAACCCTTTACATTTAGTTTCGTGGGTGGTAGAATCCTTTGTGGTTCGACTCCGGCTGCACCACTGCCACATCTATTTCTGCCTAATAACAGCAGTATTAGACTCTGCTGTGTTCCGTTTTGAAGGTTGTGGTAAGGGACACATACTTTTCCGAGGTGTTCCAGCTTAGTCCTCAGGGGTAGCGGTGCAACTGTGGCCGACTTCAACCTCAACCAATATCTAATCCTATCTGGGGTTGATTACAGATGTCCATGGGCGGCAGTAGCCACTTACCATCAGGTAGACTGGATGCATCTTTGGTACTCCTATATTATAAAAAAAAAATAGTTGCGGTACTCGCGTTGTAGTTATTGATTTTAGCAATCCTGGTATTATATATTGTCACTAGAAAGGCTAAAAGTGCATTTAGACAAATATTATTTTGGAATTGAGGCATTTCAATATGGAATGGATATACACAATATATAGTTTTAATTTCTTTATTACCAATATTTTGACTAATTGGTTATATATTGAGGCTTTATGTTTGAACTTGCTGTAGGATTTCACTTATTTACTAGTCTTTGTATCACAATTTTGCTTTGTATATGCACCTGATTTGTCGGGTGCATAGTTATAATATCAAATTATTAAAACTAAGATTTTCCTGTCATCACAGGACAGGTCTTCCTAGAGACAGATTTTAGGTTATATTCACATTGATGCCTGAATTAATTATTTATAATTACAATTTTAATATATTATATGCTCTTGTAATAAAAGAAATGTGACTGTTGATTCTGGTCCAATACGTTGGTAATGTGGTTTTTATTGAGTATCACCGGGATATAACTATGTATGAATACAACAAAATTGAAGACTCCTTTGCGAGAAGTCATCTGAAAAGCGGTTATTTAAGTTATTTAATAATTCTGTAAAGATATAAATAGATCAAATCTGACAGGCAAGAGTAAAAAAAGGAATAAACTGCACTGAACTCTTGTATACTGTTGATTAAAGTATATGTACACAAGTGAAAGTCATACTATTGCCAATACACTATTTTACTATACACTATACTATACTATACATATTACATTCATATTACTCGTATATTCTCATTATTGTGTGTGCCAATTAAAGATAATTATTTGTATGGTTTACTGGCTAATTTGGAGATTTATTTTAATTTTAGTAATTAGAGTAACATTGTTTTTTTCTGTTTGCTTTGTAATTTAACTAAATTTGTCCATGACAGTGATTAATAATAATTGGTCAGAAATTAAATACTATGTAATTACTTCTGATAGTTAGTATATTTTCCGGCTATTTAATCTGCTTTTGTAGAAATAAAACAGCAAACAAAAACTCTGAAGAGTTTATTAATGATTGATTTTGTGTTATGCGGACAAACAATGAAAAATTAGGCATTATTGTGACTACTCATATAAGGAAATAATCAGCCTTGTTGGCTTTTTGCCAACACACCTGAGTGAGGAATGCAGTGTCACAGTCATCGGCGCCCTTCTTTGTGCCGCAGCCTCTCAAACTGTTCTCATTCTTCTTCCTCATGTCGTCGGGCAGGAGCGCGATCACCGCCTCCACGTCTATGGTACCTTCTGACATCATCCCCGCTGTCTCCATGATGCATTTGATGTAGCACTTTAGCTTCCCGTCGGGCATCAAGTCAGCTCCAGCATTAACTTTGTCCACGAGACCCAAGTCTACGCCGGTCTCTTCTGCGCAGTTTTCGCGCAGCATTTTCGCTAGTTCAGCCATCTCGTCGTCCAGCGCGCAGGCTTGCATCGCCACCAGAGCGAGTATGGCTGCTACTCCGAATTTTTCCATTGTGCTGTCCTAATTTGAAGCAGAAATAGAAACAAACTGATTAGTTACTAAACAAGTATCAGATTTATATAGAGGTTTTCAATGTCACTTGTCACCATCCTGTGTTTAACAATGCTAGCTGCCTAAATTACATGCTTTCAACAGTGGTCTGTTATTAAAAGTCTGCTTTGTCAGTGGTATGTTTGTGCATCGTGTGTATGGTATAATTTTTTTCTGTCATGTTATGGAGTCATTTCAAGTAATTACTATGGTGCTGTGGCGTGACTGTTATGTATTTTTCAAAATTGATTGTTTCTTTTGACAAATTGTTAAATTGTGTGCTGTCAAGTATCTGGTTATTATCATTGTGTCTTTCAATAACAAGTACAAACGTCTCCTACTTTATACGACTATTTTGTACCTACTGTGTTTTTATTCAAGTTTTTAGATGTTTTCTGAAATTCATCATGACTTGGAAATTCTTGGAAATAGTGTATGTGTATCCTCTGTGGTGGATTTATGATCAGTTGTAGACACTTGTCCTATATGAAGTCTGTTACAGATGTCCTTGGGTGGCATTGACTTACTTACACACCACATAAATACCAAGTATCTATTTCTAAGTGATACAAGAAATCTTATTTGGTACTGATTCCAGATGTTCCTTAGCTGTTATCAGCCAACTTCTGTTGTATATTACATAAAAAAAAGTTCAACTATCACATGCTTCTCCAAACTGATAAATCTGGATAGTACCTATTTGGATAGTACAATAATACTTTGTAGGTCATAACATTAAAAATTAGATGTGACAAAAAATGTGTTAATTTTATCTGTTCCAAGACAAGTCATTTCATGGACACTCATAGGAAAATGTTTAATTCAATGACCATATACATTTTTTTTATTATTTTGTGTTCCACATTTTGTTGACACATTAGTATGCAAAATGCCCGACAATTGCCGGGAGGTGGCGCTCGCCCCCCGACGACTAACCGCAAACACGTCCGTCCAGACATTCGATACACGCAAGTGCAAATGTACAAATTGCGTCTTACGTTATGTATACACCCAAAATCCGGAGAATAAATATAAATAAACATTGATGCACAAAAGTAAAAAGGTTGTGGATAGTCGTTTGGTGTTTCGACCTTGGAATTCAATATAATGTAACTGCGAAGAAGGTTAGAAGAGAACATACATTTCTGGTTCTCTGATTTTTCATTGATAATTCCAAAGGTGTGCCCGCCCTTTCGTTAGGGTGGTGAACTATGACCTCAATGCTTCTTAATCTAAGTGGAGTGCCATGACCAGTAGTAAAAGGTCAGACAATCTGCAGCACAATAATCTATAAATTCGAGTAATGGTGGATTTCTCGAGGGATAATATATCAAGAGTGGGAAGGACTATTCTCATGGGATGTTATGATTGGACTATGTTATATATAGATAATATAATTTGCACGCATACAATGTAATTAAAATTTAAAAATATAGTGTGCATCGTATAACATCGTCCTATTTCGTAACGCTCGCACGATGCATTTGAATAAGTGATGCCACCTCGCGGGGTTTTACCGCGCCGTCTTGCGAACGTTGATTAGCGGAAGTAGGAAAATTGTGTGCGGCTCGTTGAGAGGCTCGGCACAGCTCATGACGCTGGAACAACTGCCAGTCAGTATACACACAAACACAAATATTATGAAAGACAAATAATGGACTGTTTTATGAAATTGAAATAGGAAACGAACATAACTATAGTTCACCTGTTTGGATGTGATCTCTGCCACCAATGACATCTGTAAGCAACTACGTACAGGACAGGGGTTTTACCTGAAGCCGATCACATTTTCATTGGTACCGAGTCTGTCGGCATCTACAGCCTTACACTGAAATGCAAGAACTGCTTCACATTAGAAATAGTCTGTTAAAAAAATAAATGTTTTTTAAACGGACCAAATGAAATCTTACACTGTAAAATACAAAAAATAATAATATGTAATTCAGACCTGCATAACTATAATGCCACTTTTTGATCATATAACAAGAAAAATTATGCTTTTTAATAGTCCCATGGCGTGAAGTGGAATTAAAACCAAACTATTACTACACTATTATCTCTTATAGTTAAGTGGTAAACGAGACACGATCGTTAAGTGACAACCATTACCATTACTACGCTTCATTGTCAATACCCACATTCGCAGAGGTTCCTTCAGTGGGAACTAAGGTAAATGATAATAACGTGTATGCTGAATACTCAAAGGAAAACTCTTGGCACTCATTAACTATTTAAATAAAGCAATGCTACTTGTGCTGATAAATAGATGTGCTTCATAACTGATATCATTGTGCAAACTGAAACGCTTATATACGAGAATTATGTGGTATTGTTCAAATTGTTTGTAATAAGCGGAATCAGCTAGATTTATAGCGGTTGAAACCGCGAAAAGATGAAAAAAGTTTATATAATTCATTTAAATGTGGTTTTAGAAAAGTACAATTACGATTCTATGGCGCTATTATAATTTGTTTAGTTTTTTCCTGTTTATGTGCAGAACAGATGATATCATTATGTGTTTCTCATTCGTATGGAATTGCATTTTATTCGACGTCAGCCATTAATTATGCCAATAATGTTGAGAATATTTTATCGTTTTGTATTTGGCGTGGGTTAGCGGAAAAGAGTCGATGGGTCAAACCATACTTGAGACTATAGGCGTAAAGACTTTTACAGTTAGTATGGGATGATCTCAGTTGAATGGTATAGTGGCAAATCCGGGACTATCGTTTGGGAAAGGCTTGACACAGGCGGAGGTAAGCTTTACCAAAGGATTTATCGAATTCCATGCCATAAATAGAACAGCGGACAAGATACAACAATGAGTAATTGGTATAAATGTACAGCTTCCGCAATAAGTCGAAAGTCTTGGGAAGCAAAGGTCCGATTTCTGAAATTTTATCATCCCCAAACAAGGTAACGGCTGGATTTATTTATATTCATGAATTTCATGATTTTAGATTTTGTGGGTATTAGGTCCTTCTATTTCTAAAATATTGCCACTCCCTAAAAGGTCACGGTTGAACTTAGGTACCTGATTTTAGACATGGTTTAAGCTACAGATCGATTGCAGATATTGTTAGAAAATATAGGTATGTTTTACGTTAAAAAAATATTCTCGTCGATCATTTTGTAAACTTGTAAAGGTGTTCAAATATATGTTTATTTTGGTGAATGTTAATTTGGTTTGTTGCCCTCAGACGCGGATGCAGTCGCTGCGGTCGGCGCACAACGGCAGCATCACAGAGACCTTCCGGTACATGGTGCAGCGGGAAGGCCTCCTCAGGTACGCACCAGTCGGTAAAGCTGTTTGCATGTTACACCGGTAACGTATAAGGTTAGATTCTAAATGCGATAATGATGTCACCAGCAAAACAAAAATTGTGACGAAATAAGTCCTAAGTATTTTGTATCTTCAAATACCTTTGTGAAAACAATTGCCTGTTAATCTTGAAGGTTCCGAGCTTTAAGGAGAGTCTGATTTTTCAAATGTATGTGCCCATCAAGAATAAATTATCTCTCGTTTGAACGGTGTACGAAAAAATTCGCGTCAATACTTACATGCCTGAGAAAAAAATCTCAAAGATGCGTAAAGTCTTTTTTTTGTTGACGAGGACCTTCAAAAGGTACCGTGTGTCGTGGGATCGACACGGGGCTATGTGGGATTTTTGCCGCACTAAAGCCCCCCCGCGGGCCATCCTCAGAAGAGGACTCCGGAATCTCCAACGGAACGCAACCGGAGTCCTCTGAACATGTTGCCCCATCAGGCTCCGCCCAGGTGAGCCCAGGCGCTCTTCACACCGTCTGGCGTTTACGACGGTATGCGACCACACAAACCGCCGTCCTTCCGGGGGTCGCTTGCTGGACGGTTCAAGCTCCCACTCTTGCCTCCTGCAACCCCGGAAGCCCCCTTTTAGTCGCCTCCTACGACAGGCAGGCTAGGCCTAGCCCTATTCTGATCCCGGTACTACAGGGACAACCACTTGACCAGCGCGTTAGGTTAAAGCCTATATTTTAATGCACTGTGGGACAGTAATGGGTTGACGACAATTGCGAAAGCATAGAAAATATAAAACGTGTTAAAGTATGAACTCCTTTTATGCATGACATTCTGTCTATCGACTTCTTGGTACTGTTAACAGGTTGTGATGTGACACACTCTCAAAGGGGGTACTGCACACAGTCACTAGTCACTTATATATTATCGAAATATATGAAATTTTTGTCTGTGTAAGATAGGGAAATTATGCACGAATACTATGAGAAATGTTATTTCGTTAAAATTAATATAATAAGAATACTTATTTTTCTAAATAAATAAAAAATAACAAACATTAAGATAGTAAATATATATATATATACATAGCTATTAGGAGGACCGAAAAGTAAAACACTTTTTGCTGCCGTTACAAAATGATGGAATTTATTTTGTTCATAAGCAATTACGGTTTGTATAATATATAAATAATTTTCACCAAGTAAAAAAAATTTTGATCACTTTTTGATGTTATTTTAGTAAACATTTTTCACGGGAAAGAACGTGCAGAGCACAGCTAGTGCTAAAATTAAAGTCATGGGCATTTTCGACGATTTCGTTCAAGTAACCTAGTTGTGTAATGTTTCGCATGGTGATGTGGTCGGCTGCGACCGTCCACTGCAGACCGGCTGCAGTTTGTGCGCGGTAGCGACGGTAGCGGCCAGGAGCGCCGGATGTTGCGATCATGTAGGGGGTTCACCGACGCACTAGGGCGGCGGTACAATTGTACTTCTCATAACTCATAACATTATATTGCAAAACAATAAAGCGACTGATATAACTTTCCATGTAAAGTCCCCTATCGGTCACGACATTTTGTATATCCTCCTTATTTACACGGTATAACAATTTAAATTGTTATTTTTGTTCAATAGGTTCGAATACTATTTCAAGTTGTAAAAAATAAATAAAAACTAGGTAAATAAAATAATTGATTACATTCCAAATGTAAATTTGGATAACAGGTGCATAAACTGGTATAACAGCAGATGATTAAAAAATATGTCAGGTGACAGGTCATATCTGCAAATGTTACTTGATTGTGCTTTCGGCATTATTAACACTATTGCTAAAACATTACTAAAACATAGGACATACCTTAGGCATTATATATTTTACTTAAAGAAATATCTGAAAGTCCTCGTATGCTAATGCTGACGCATTCGTAGTGCGCAAGAAAAGGCGCGGCGAAAGTGCCTCAGCTGACCACTTTTTATATGGATCTGTTGCACTACTACGTGCTTCAGGAAGCATCCTTTCTGTAAACAATGCAACCTCTGATAACGTTACTAAACATATTGTAAACGAGACTCGTGCCTCGTTATGCGATTCTTGTGTTATTGTGTGTTGCACGAAGGAATCGTTTGTAGTGTCAAACAAAGCAGAACCACAACAATATCTATTAAATATAAAATTATTCTTGATGCGGTTTCGCAATAGTTTGTTGTCTTATTATCCGCAATTATATTATGTTTAAAGCATGGTCGTTCGTCTCGTCAACGTCTCGCTTAGTTATTCAATTCAATCTCCATTTTATTTTTTGTCTCAGAGTAGTCAAGAACTCATGTATGTAGCTGTTTTAAGGCGCTAGGGCGCGCGGCCGCGGAACTAAAATACTTGTAGGATCTGAATTCTGAAACCACTCTGTTAGTTCTAGGCCTAAGATACTATATTTATTACGGTAAAATCTTATATATAACATTCTCGTGTGACAATGTTAATTACCGTACTCCTCCGAAACGGCTTTACCGATTTTCACCAAATTTTATATGCATATTCAGTAGGTCTGAGAATCGGCCTCTATCTATTTTTCATACCCCTAAGTAATAAGGGTTGTTTACGCTTAACATTTTTTTTTATATGGCAACACAACGTTTGCCGGGTCAGCTAGTATTATTATATAAAAAAATCTGCATTAAAATTAACCGAAAACAAAACAGCAGCCCACAACATTACTACTACAGTTATAAGGTCTACATATGTAAGTTGGTGTGGCGGTGGTGCCTCAGGAGTCGAACTACGAAGGCTTCTATACCTTCAGACCCGATATTTCCCATTAACAATAACGTTAGTAATATACATCACCATTTAAAATTTTAATTGGTATAACAAAAAATGTATGACGTAAAGACGACTTTATGTGAAATAGAGATAACAAAACGCTTATTGAAAATTACTTTATTACGAATTCAAGCCATTATTGGAGCAGTTGTACCAACATTGCTATAGGTATATGATTGTGCTAGTAAATGGCTAAAGTTAATTGGCTGCGGTTATTATTGGAGTATTGAAAGTGTGAGTGGGTTGAGGCCGCGCGTGCACTTCACCGGATTTTCCTCTTACGCGTGTCGCGTGCGCATCGATGTGATCTCTATCTTCATATTGTACACCTTAATATCCGATATTATTCGCAATATCGGTCACTTTGGAATGCTTTTTCAATATCATCGAGCTAATAATATGTAATAACTCTCGGAATCAATACTGTGTTATTTTGTCATGAAGATTAGTACAAAAAACGTCCTATTTATCACCGTCGTCGTTGTAATGGCAAAAATGTTTTTTGGTAATTTTATATGTCTGGGTAACTTAATATAAACTGTTAACTTCATATAAAGATACTCTTAAAAATTTTTTTACCTGATGATACGTGGCTACTGCTGCCCATGGACATCTGTAATCAACCCCATATATTATTAAATATTCCTACCTGAGGTCGGCCACAGATGCGTCGCTACCCCTGAGGACTAAGCTGTGGAACGCTTCAGAAAAGTGTCTCCCTTACCACACCCTTCAAACCGGAACACAGCAGCGCCTAACACTGCTGTTATTAGGTAGAAATAGGTGTGGCGGTGGTGCCGCCGGAGTCGAACCACAGAGGGTTGTACCACCTTCAAAAACTTCTATATATGTACCATTTTTTAAACTATTTTAAATTTTCAAGAGATCGCGACACGGCGAAACTCTTGCCAAATAACCGAATACTGTCTTTAGTGTATAACACCTGCGTTTTGAATAATATAAAATGAACTGCATAAACATTACCGTTAATGGAAATGTGTAGTGTCGGAAAATTTTGCGGTAATACTAATAGTATATTAGAATGTCATTGTCGCTACCGCCCCGCAGCTCGCGGGTCGCGGGCCGCGCGTCGTGTGACGTTGACGGCATTACATTACTATTGTTACGCTAATTTGTGTTTGCTATTGTTAATTATTTAACATTTAGACAGTAATTATACGGCCCGTTGATGACTTAATTTATTTTTATTATGAACAGTAATAAGACATTAAGTGCGTTATCGTACATTCTGTGTATGTGTGGTGCACAAGTGGTTTAATCTTTATAGTCTACGCGAATAAAATATTTATGATCCATGCGTTTGAGCTTTAATATCTGTATATCTAATAGGTACATGATCGACCTAGTCTCTTATCAAAGTTGTAATTTATAATTGTATCCGAGTGACTACTATACTAGACTAAGTTAGAAATAATGAACTGATAAAACTGTCAATGTAGATTGCATAAATCAAGTAATTTTCAGGGTTCCGTATTTTTAATATCCAACTGTCCTCATATAAACGCGACGTCATCAGACCCTGGTCGAGGTCATTTTCAGTACGGCTATCTATTCATCGAGATTGACGTAATGAGCCGCCTACACACGATACATCGTCCTAAGCTGTCCACGCGGTCGGCTCTGGTTGCACTATCACATGTCCATATTGTTGCAATGTCATCGAATTTGCTAAGCGTATTAAACGATCCAATTATCATTGGTATTTTGAATATTCCTTGTATATTTGACATTTTTATGTCCGCTCGTAAGAGATGATAATTTCTAAACAGCTGTTGTCTGTACCAATTTTCATCCGCATTCTGTTCGTCCACCAGTTTGAGAGCTACTTACGCTTCAAACATATTATAACATTGACATTGCGATTTCAAAAATAATTACACAATTGCCACCATAATGATTAAAATATCATTAATATATACCGAAGTGATGTAAAAGAAAAAATCATTAATTTATACGCGAGGCGACAGATAGCGCGCTAGGCAACACATGCCCTTGTGCAATGCCGGCACACAATTAGTAGCTCGTATACTATAATCGATTGTTTATGTTCAGGAAACTGATAATATTGTTACTATTTGGTAAACGTTATGAGTGTGTTACCCCTCTGTCCCCCTTCCCGATTGTAGTATCGACGTGTTTTTCCAGTTCTTGTTAAGTAGTCATAAATAGTATTTTGACCTGCTTAATATATTTATTGCATTTGTGAATCGATCACGCCAATAAGTTATTGGTAGCCGTAAATGGTATGATCGAGGACTCGACGACATAAGTGACATAAAAAAGTAAAATGTGTCATGTGGCATATTGGTCGTAGACAAATATTATCATGAAAGTGTTTTAAAAATAATGTGCATCTTCAGGTCACTTGCCGGGCCGATGCTCGCAATATAAATAGTGCGTGCGACGAGCGGAAATCTACAATTAAGTACAAGTATGAGACATACAACATCTAGAATATACTTACTTAATTATAGATTTTTTTCATGGTTGGGTAATTGTATCTGTTGCTGACCGAAACATACGAGTGTTTCGATTGGCGTCAGATGTATCATCACGAAAGGGCCTCAACAAGTGCGTCGCATCCGAGCTGTGCTTTGGTTTTGGGTGATATGTTTAATTCTGCAAGCTTCAACAAGCCAAGAATAAAGATCATGCTTCATAAACGTACGAGTATTATTAAACGTGGATAAGTGCTGTTTAGGTCACATAAGTATCGTTTAGTTTTCATACCTACAGTTCTGAAGTCTTGCTGGTAATATGTGATTGGATGTCATCCAAAAATTACCAAATAGTGAAGTCAACGTGTCTGGAATTTTGTGTTGCACGCTTCGAGACTCTTTCTCGAGTCTGTAGTGAATGCTTATTTGAAAATTAGCATGTCTTCCACCGACGGATGCTTTAATTAAATATTGAATATGAAACATTAGATTTTATTTGTATATAACAAGAGCAACAGTGAGCTAATTAATACATTAGCGACATCCCACTTTGGCGACGCGTCGCGTTAGTCTGCGATCATAAGCTACCGTCATCATCTTCCTTGCATCATCAGGTCTAAATCTGCCTTAAGGTCAGGCACAGGTCGAAGACCACAGCCTGCACGCAAGGAGGTGTTCTTCGAGCCACGAAAACCCTCTGCCATACGGTGATATCGAGCGACTATGGTGATAATGATCATAATATGTTGTCGCTGTCTGCTGTTGTCGTCAGCCTGATCTGGCGCTCCTATATTATGATCTATAGCTCTCTAAGCAGCTTCACTGGTCTTGTCAGATTTTACTTAAATATTTGACAAGTGCAATAGGCGGGGATGCCCATCCGGATTACGTGTGATGCTATCTCCTTATCGTCAGCTTATCGTTATCAGCGTACGTGAGTGCGGCCACAACCAGACATTGTATGTCGATTGTCGGTACTTGCGAGTATCTGTCAAATTTATCGGAACATCAACATTATCACAATATTTATGCAGAAATCATTTTATTTGGTGGCCAAATTCATACCTACTAATAATATTCACAATCACTGTTCAGTATTTAAGATTTTGTTAAACTTCGAAATTGAGGAATAAACCTATTTTTATCCGTAATGTGCGCACGTTGAAGTTAGCTCGCAGCTTGCAGGGACGCAGAAAATTGCGCTGCATGTAATTCCATGTTTAATATCCTTCACGTTTTCCATCCACTGCATCCGTACCTAGTACGTCGGTTCCGCAAAGTCTAGCTAGAATAAATCATCGATAATACGATCGCTCACGACAGTTGTGTAATACCCCTATCAGGTCCATCGCCGTATTCAAATGAGTGATAGCACACGATGGACGATAAGCGCTACATCGAGATGACCTGTGTCAACCAGCTGATGTTACGCCATGCCAGTGAAGTTCGATAGTGTGATCGATTGTTGTATCAGAAGTCAGAATTATCAAAAAGGATAAACACGTTTTGGTAGTGGCGATATGGACGATTAGGTCTTTGCAATTTTTTCGCTTACCAGCTGTTTGGTTGATTTGTCCACCGACTTCTACTTTGACCGCACTATCAGAGAGCGAGAGAGAGAGGTACATTTACTTTTCCGGTAGGACATAAATGGCTTGTAAAAATAGCATTAACGTAAAGAAGTATGACATAATTGTATGTTTAACATGAACTCAACGAATGATTGAACTAAGACTGATAATAACATGTAAATCCTCCTGTATGAATATTGTATTGAATCAGTGCTGAATACTGAAATGTCGATAACATGAACGCGTGGTAGAATTGTTTATGAGTACCGATCTAACTTGACTTATTCTTATGTTTTATAGTGAATCTTTCCTTATTCTAAAAACTCAAAATACCATGTCAGCAATAATTTCGCACTCTGCTTCATTGTCATCGGTAAGTAATATTTACAGAGATTTCTCGGAGGTACGCAATAATTTCTCGATAAACATTGTTATCACTGGCTCACGGCGTCGTGCGGATCGCGCCTCGTGACCAGGTTCCCGGGAGATGCCACGTTCATATTACCATTGTAATTATTTAATTACTTACTTTATCTGTACGCAAACTTGCAAAGGCAATAAACTTGCTATATGTATGTAATGTATGTCACTTATCAATTTGATAGCAGCAACAAATAGACTGTATGTTGCACTTTCTGTCGCGGTTCTCAAATACGAAGATATTGAAGATAATATGAACGACAAGGTTATTCTTAAAAAGTAACTAACGGCACTATTAAATAACAAGTAAATAAAAAACTTCAAAATAATAGCGAGTTACATTCTCTTCCACGTGACTTGCCAGGTAAAAAAGATTTAGGTATTGGAAGAACCATCTTACGTCCCCTTGGAATATGTGTGGTCCACATGAATATGATGAAGTATGTTGAAGAGGGCAAAATGTACCTGTATGTACATAAATGTACATGTAATGTAATGTGCCTTATGGTAAATGTCTGTTTAAGATATATCACAAAGAATGCTGTATGAGAAATCTCTGGTTATTGTTAAAACCAAGGAAATAGTGGTTTGGCATTGTTATACCAAATACCAAAGAAAATCAGGTATGTCTGGTTATTTAGCACCATCAGAATGAGAAAGCTATTTTTTACGTTTCTGCGAAATTTTAAATTTCTTGAAAAAATGTTTAAACATTGAGTCACATTTATATGAAATTAACTGTACTGACTCCATTTGAGTAAAGTGGAATTCCCCGTGCGGGCTATCTACATTTATCTGTACACTGATGCTGACCACATCGGTATGAAATGGCTCATAACTGTGGTTTCTGTTTCCATTACAACGTTGTTATCACGCAACGTTTGTTACGAACTACAATTTAATATTTAGTTTGTACTACATAATTCGACATACCATTTTTTTATTTGTGATACCTATATGATTGAACGCCTCAGAGAATTCAGAGCAATAGCTCGAGAGTAAACCACTTTGTTCAAAAGTAGACTCCCGACGTCTATCTCTGAATAAATACCGGAACATACGTTAAACGTAGTTAGTATAGGTATAAGTTGAAGCGTCCGTCGTCTGTTCAAACACGACATGTGTCGAGCATTGCCCGGCGCGGGATCAGCTGGCGGCGTGCAAATAGTGGCGTCCTTGCGGCAAGTGGGTCAGCCCGGCGCGTCGGCTTATCGCCCGCCTAACCCCTCTTTCGCACGAGCGCGAAAAAGCGATGCGTTTGACTTCGACCTTGACGCTTTTCGATATGTGTTTTAGATTAAAATCCAAAGTAACGCGATAAAAGAGTCTCGCAGATTGAAAGCGCACGTATGCATGGAAGCTATTTGTTTCATTTTAACGTTTTTTAATTGACGTTATTAACGCGCTCGATTGAACGGGAGCTGACTTAAACTGGCAAACATACGTATTTTTTTAAATTAAAGATGAAGCGCACAAGCTGTTGCAATACCAGAGGGATTGTCATGACAGCTTATTTCGAAGACTATTATGTCTATGGAAGACAATCCCAATAAATAATATTTTACGTACCTAGAGGGATGCGAAAATCGCACTATATCACCACAGCACGGGTGAAGTCGCCGGCGAGCTGTAGGCTGGCAAATAATACAATGATTGAATAATTTAATTTCCATACTTATAGGTTGTTATGATTACATCTCATGCATTAAATTTACAGCAAACGTTCATTTTACGGCTCTCTTTGGAGTAAAGGCCGTAGACCGGTATCTATATTGATAAAGTTGAATTGTCTTTCTGTATGGGCTGGAGTCTGCTGAAGCGGCTCTGACGAAACTTTGATGAACATATTCTTATGTTGAACGATCAATACTAGAGACGACAAAGCTGACACTATGAAGCTTCAGGAAATAACATGGACTTTAAGTATAGCTAATTCTACGGAAAGAGTCGTCATTATGCAATGTCGAACTTTTCCTTCTTTTTTTTGGCAATTAGGTATGCTAGAAACACTAAACATTTGAAATGTAAGCGTTAAAATAGCATGTTATGTCCAGTAAACCGTTTCCTGGGTATTAGCTTGTATTTTTGATCATCAATTCTCCACGCATCACAATGTGTGAAGTACGTAATATTCACTTATCGCGGTGTATTGTTGCAAGAGTACCTTCACAAGATGACGCACGGGTTAAACTTATTCGTTTCAATAATGGTGCTAACATTTATATAAAATACTCAATATCACGCTAGTGGCAGCTCTGTGAAATCGATTTTGTTCCGACGTAGCACGATTAAGCCCATCCTTACTTTATGATAATTTGTTTTTGTAACGCGCACAACAATAAATATTTTTCCACTTTTTGTCGGTCAAGTAACCTGATGTGACCTTTAAACATCCAATTAATTGCTTGGAGTTAGTTTTTTGTCAATGTAATTTTAACTTGAGTTGTGCGCTACCAATTAGTATAACTGAAATACTTAAGATCGTTGTACCTAACTATTTCTTTTCGCATAACATTTGTATATTTTCGTTAATTATTAAATTAATAAAGTTACAAAAACAAATTAGTGTAATTAGGATGGTTTTGTTACTCTCGGATTTAAAGATACCATCTCAGTAACGAGAGGTTTTATGACGTACATTCTAATTATTAATTAATTACTATGATCTTGTGAATATTTTAAGCACATGGATAATAACATTCATATACCTAATAATGGTGGTATCAGTTTAGTTCTCAGATAGATAGATATTTGTATAAATTATTTGAATATTTTAAAAGTAGCGAGAAATGAGAAGATTATAAAAGTTAACGATTTCATCGGTGTTGGTGTCCATTGATAACGCGGCGCCTTATCCGTGCGTAAAGCTTATCTCTTATCTACCCCGTGGCCGGTGCCGCGTCGCCTACGCCGCCGCCGCCGCCGCCGCTGCAATGTCTTTATCGTTAATATTATTAGCTATTTATTTTTATTCCATGTCCGAACTTTTGACCTAATTTACAGCTATTGAGAATGAGTAAATACTTAAAATATTTATTCATGTTTATGTACATTATTTTTATAAATATGAATAGTTTTGACCTCCATGACGTTAGCGAGTTGGAAGTGATAATGAGTTTCGTAAATGATTATTCAACGTTGAATTTAACCGATTGGTAATGATGGTTCGCTTCAGTGAGCATAATTTGCTTTAAAATCTTTCCAATGTGTCTTGAAAAATATAAAATAAAACTAGGTAATCGTCAAAAAATCCTTGATTACGGGTCTACTAACAGTTTAATATTGCTATAGCTGTATTAACCTTTAATATATAACAGTTTCGTTGTTTATTGAAACATACGTGGATATCACGGAAGTTGTGGCGTTAATGGTGCAGTTGTCGCTGGTGTGGTGGCTCGCGGCAACGTTCTGATACGTTATCTTGTGGCGAGCGGCGCCGCGCGCGTGCCCGGCCCGAGCCCGTGCGCCGTACCACAGGCCGTACGTAGTGCGCCCACTGACACTGCCAATAAATTATTGCTCTGATAAATAGCCTGGTATCTTACTGAAAGAACATATTGGAATCGATAATCAAGTGCGTCAGCACTGCTGTTGTCAATCAGAAATAGACATGTCTACCTACCACAGGTATTGCCGCCCCAGTGGAATCACTAGTTTTGTACTCCAGCCGATTCTTTAAAATATTTTCTTACTAAACGAATGGTGATTATTTTATGCAACGTGGCGTACACATTTTATTAACAGCTAGTAAAATAATTAAGAGCAATGACACGATCGCAAATGTTTACTCATAATACCTATAATACCCACAAACAGTCGCGCCCTACTAGGCAGTAAGCAATGTTTGTACTGCAAGTGTTTATTGTTGTGAGTTTATTTACATAACCTCGAGTTAACCCCCACAGGGTTTACCCCCACTTAAGTCAAATAATAGTTATATTATTTTCAAACACGGGAGCTTTTCCTATTATTTTGGGGTGCCCAGAAAAAAAAGGAATATATTTAATTTCAATTAGTCATAATGTCCCGGTTAACATGTTAGCTCCAACACAAGGCCCGGCTAGATCTAGCTATCTAGAATTCTAGATCTATCTGGTCCTACGACTAGAACTGATTGTTCTAGACTTTTTAATGAGCAGTTTCAATAGGCTTATGTTATGTTCGGTAAGATCGGCTGACAGTGTGGGCAGAGCATGCGATACTAGCGATAGCACTCGTCGGCGCTCGCGGCGATAACGTATCGCGCTGTTTATTGTGCCACTCGCTCGTAATAGCCACATGCTAATTATAATTTATAGATTACACGGCTCACTGGCTCCGGCGACCGCTTCTTGTTATAATCTCATTACGATATTGCTTGTAATGCTTATGAGAATGTTATCGCGAATCGAAAACTACACGCCTGTAATTAACATTTTTTCTTTGAAGATTCTTTTTTCTGTTATCGAGATTTATATAGTGCCTATTATTGTATATAGTAAAGATTTTTTGAAGGTCTTTTGAAAATCAATACATGCTATGGAGTCCTTATTATGACGCAAGGTTTTCATTGCACTGCTGATTTCTAATACGCAAATAACTTTGAAAAATCTGATCGTAGCCTAATGTGCCTGAGGATCGAAGCTCGGAACTCTCGATCCGAGATCTGATGGTTGAGTTTCAACCACTAGGCTATACTGCTGTTTTAACAATTTGGTTATCATTTGGTCTGTGTCGTGGCATCTCTGTAGTTTCAGGGATCAGAATAGGGCTACGGTATCCCCTGTTTGTCGCAAGAGGCGACTAAAGGGGGCTTCCGGGGTTGCAGACGGCACGGAGTGAGAGCTCGAACCGCCCGGCCAGCGACACCGGGAAGGACGGCGGTATGTGTGGTTGCATACCGTCATGTACACCAGACGGTTCCTCCCTCGGCACCGGGTACCTTTTGAAAGGTTCCCCCTCGTTAACAATAAAGAAAATGGTCAGTTTCGTGGAAGATGGGTCTCTTTATCATAATGAGATAAAGATGATGATGATACCTACATATAAACTGCTAATACGTAATGTGAACTGACAATGAGGTGCACTGTTCCCGAGCGGTGGTTGCGCACGCGCACTGCGGAGGCAATGTATCGGCGCGCGATTTCACCGACAGCGGCCCATTAGCCGCTTCCGAGTGCAGCGGCCACCTGTTGCTGCCTGTGTTAATATAACTCAATGTTCAAGGTGGTAGAACCCTTCGTGGTTTGACGCAGCGGCCCTACCGCCACACCTATTTTTGCCCAATAATTGCAGTGTTAAGCATTGCTATGTTCGCGGTTGAAGGATGTGGAATACTTGTCCGATGCGTTCCAACTCATTTCTCAAGGATTATCTTTGGCCTACCTCGGGCAAGACTAATTATCTGGAGTTGATTACAGATATGGCAGACAGGGTGACAGTAGCCACTTACTG
Source organism: Epargyreus clarus (assembly GCF_041222505.1). Lineage (NCBI taxonomy): Eukaryota > Metazoa > Arthropoda > Insecta > Lepidoptera > Hesperiidae > Epargyreus > Epargyreus clarus. Next base: position 11,034,262 of record NW_027332210.1, read on the forward strand.
GATGGACTGCACTTTCTTTTGCTACAACCAAATCATAAAGAAATTATCTGTATGTTTCTTTATAAAAACAATACTGATACATCTACACTTATATCTGCTACAGCAGTAATTTCCTATTGGCTATATTCTAGACTAAACAGTGGAGTACCTAAAGTATAAGTGATTAACAACATTTCTCTGGCCCATCTCAGATAGATGTAGATACTTCTTAGTCTAATTCTATACGGCCAGGCAGAACGCACGTTGTAATTTATTGTCATAATTGACAGTATAGTCGTCACAATTTAATATGCCCATTTTGACACATGCCATCGCTAGGCACTAAGCATGTCACATACAAATCGATAACCAAAAAAACCTATTTTTACGAGAAAACGATTACAACCCCACATCGTGTTGTATAAATTACTTGATATTTTGTAAACACAATATTTATTTAATATTTTTCTAAATCATCTAAATACTTAATAAAAAGAGGAAAAGAAAATAAATTCTACTGTAATTTAAAGGCTACTGTAATTTTTTAAAAAGGGATAAATAATTAGTTATTGGTAATTCTAAATTTCGATTATTTGAAAGTTAATCGATTATGGTTTCTTCCGAATGCTTTGAAGCCACAAGCTCTAGCCGTCACGTGGTCGTAAACTGCCTACTAAAAAGTCAGTTCAAGACATTAATGACATTAGTATGGCATGTGTCAAAATGGGCCTATTAAATTGTGACTACTATAGGTACTTCCAGTTCCCTCTTCTATTTTGCATCTTATTTCGTAAGACGATATTATATTCGATAGAAACGTGGCTATCCAATACATGTGACATCGGAAACTTGTGTTTATAACAAAAGTAGGATGTACCGGGTAGGCGGGGCCTGGTGCCTGATTGGCTGACTGCGGGATAGTCGCTTTTAATTGGAAGAAATTCCAACCTTGCCATTGGACATCTGGGTTAATGAATGTTCGTGCACATATGACGAAATTGCTATGACAGATCAACATGTTTAAGATGCAGAAAATATCTCTTGGTTGCTTTGTTCAGTGTAAAATGATACCTACTTTACTTTTACGTCGTGTTACAATAATTACCTCCGATTTCTATTAGCCAATATATTTTTAAAACCATAGCAAGGATCCGTATAGGCCTGATATCTTCAATACCTAGGTATAACTTTCGATAATATATCTAAATTCTACTAGATACAAATTTATATACTTAATTTTAATCATGGATCATAAATACTGAAATAGTTTGTAGAATATCTATCCTATAAGTATACGACGATATACGATTAAATTGGATTGGTGCAGAACATCGTTAGCGCAAATTCGTTAGATGTGAAACGAATTCAAATTACACAATTACAATTACAAAAACACAGTTACTACACAGATATGTCAAGTGGCATGGTGTTCCCTCGTGAGGAATCCCCAAGGCCGGAACTCACCCACATTCGCGAGCGAAGGATTCGTATCGATTGTTCGCTGCCGCGTGACCTTGACCGCCGCCCCCGCCCGCCGCAGCCCGCCGCCCCGCGCCGCCGCGTGCCACGTGGCCGCCTGACGTCCTAACAACTCGCGACCCGGACAAATCCAACGACGATCCACTCTTATTCCCTTAGGCTTAGAAACTAAAATTGGCTCGTATACTACTGGAAGGATTGAATGGAAACCCTGTTCACTTTCCTACGCGGGCTGGTTAAGGCGAGATTTATGGTGCTCTGCCACGTGGCCGCATTTTCCGGAACAGTTCGAGATCCGAACATAATACGACTTTGTTCTGCTGGCGCAAGATCTACAATTACATTATCACGTTACTAGTACGATCGACTGACTATAGGAAAATGAACTTTATTGTATCTAGTAGCACGTGAGATGATGACATCAATTTATTAGGACTATAAATACTCAATAAAGACTATATAAAAGCTCAGTCGGTTTCGACAATAGCCACGAGTGAATGGCCTTCGAAAGTGCAATGAGTGATGGCGAGACAGAATATTTGGACGACTGATGGTATATTTACACATATCTATTTTTTCACTTTAAAATGATAACATTGAAGAATGCCACGCAAGTACCTACGTAGCATAACATGCACATCATGCTGATTGTTACAATTATTAATAATTTATGTACATACTGCTATACTATTAGTAGTTAGGTACACCTACTTGAATTCATCGCAGATGATTCAAACTTCGAGAACCGTTTAGTGTTGCTATCTGCTTCCATCACGATGACACGATATAATTTGAAAGTAATGCTTGTGTATTATTCGTAATATTACTAGTCTCTAGCCATTCGATACATATTAATGTATTACGTCAGAAATAGGTGTTTGTGATAAATCATTCATATTGGTATATCAACAATAATTAAGTTAACTTTATATTAACTAAATCTTTATGTATAACCAGGTGACCTATTTAAAATGAATAAAAGCGTCATTAGGGATGTTACTTGTGTCGGCCTAGTCGCAGCAGTGCCTGCGTTTTAGTTCCCTTAAATTACATCATTTCTTTTACATGGCATATAATAAATAATTGGATGTTAAATTAAAGATTTTGTATCATTAAATTTTGATTCTCATCTTACCACGAACATTTGAGTTAGTGAAACAAAATCAGAATTTTTACAAAATTTACAATTACAATAATTAAAATGGCAAGATTTATAAATAGGCAGACATTTGTGGATCGGGCTATTGATTATTTACGTTCGCGTGACAGAATTCAGTCCGCCCGTTGTAATTACTCCTGAACTTGAACTTATGAACTTTGGAGGAATTAATGTTAGTTGTGGATTGCGTTTCCATCCAACGCCGGTATGTTATACAGGGAATGAATCCGTTAATGATCGATAAAATGTATTTAATAAACTAAAAAGAGTCTCGTCATAAATTAACCTTATACTAAAATAAGGTTAATTTATGACGAGACGATGATTTTGGTGGGGAAAAGATTTGACTTCCTCCTGACCTTACCTTGTAGAAAATTTAAAAATAGTTTATGTGGTCGTTATACTGAAATGTATCTAATTACTTGTAATAAAACACTTATGAATATTATAATGAGAGGTTAAGGCTTCATTATAAGTAATGGTTGTGCCTTTCCTCGTAATCCACAGAATTCCGGAAGCAATTGGTTTTGTAATTTAAATGTTAGCGATCTGCGCTGATGCTGTTGACGATGGTGATCGATAATGTTTGTCCTGGCAGGCCGATCCGCGGCATGTCGGCGGTGGTGCTGGGCGCGGGCCCGGCGCACGCCTGCTTCTTCGCCACCTACGAGCAGAGCAAGCACATGCTGGCGCACCTCACCAGGCATCGCCACGAACACATCACACACGGTAAACATGTACAACTAACTCTCTCGATGCCGACGTCGATCGAAACTTTTCTTGATATGGGCTTGCGTAATTGTATAATATCTGAAGTACATCTTGCATAGGTTGATTCTAAACATTATCTATCATTAGAGTTGCAGGAATTAGCGAAATATATTTTACTGTGTTGCAAACACTACTGAAGATATTTTACTGCTCCATGTACCTATTTTTTAAGAGTTTATTCGATTAATATGTATCGCAACGTGGTACAATCAAACACACTAAAAGACTGAAATGAATTGTGATTCTTCCTTGTTAGCCTTGATTCATGTAATACCTCTTGTGGCTTGCTTGACATTGTAATATAAGATATTGATGTTATACCATGTGGTTGCAGGTCTGTCCGGCTGCCTAGCGTCGCTGGTACACGACGCAGTCTCAAATCCTGCTGAGGGTATGTATACGACCAACCGAAATCCGAAACTATATATTTTTTCAGAGTGGACAAGCGTAAGATAAGAATATCGTCATTGAGTTAATGTTACCAGTACATTGTAGCTGAATTGATTGTTATTTAGAGCCGCGCACATTATCGAGCCGGCTCGTCGGTATGTAAAATTCATTACAGCGTAAAATTTCATGTTGAATAATTTATCATGTAAAAAATTAAATTTCCTCGAAACAATACCCCGAAGCATCAAACGTTTACTAGAATGTTATTAATGTTATTATCCTCGTGGTTCTAGAATACCTTGTGAATGTATTATTTATTAGCACTTAAACGATCGATTTCATAAAATATGCATGGTGCAAAAAGCACTGTCGTTATAAATCGATAGTGCACCGTGATTGATGTAAGAATACTTATGTCACTGAAGAGATTGGACCGAGTTTCGGATCTATTCCAGACTGCTTGTAATTCACGAAAAATCTATATCTAATATAGACACCCACACAAAGATCCGTTTAAGTCCATGAGACGTTCAGCAGACATTGGCTTTATACAATTGTTGTTGAAGTTAATATAAATTATAAACGAGAGGCAGTGGCATCGAGGTGTGTGCGCGAACTCGTCTCTTGATTAGTGATTGCTCCTCCGAACCTCGCAAATATCACTTGTCCTCGCCTGAACTCGCTGCTAAAAATTTATTCACTTGTGACCCACTAACTGGTGGGCGAATTCCTCCTCGACACTCTGTCGTTTAATTCTGCCGTTGACTCCATATTTGCATTCATTTACTTTTGTTAGTATTTTGTTTTCAACAGGCTTCAAAATCAAAATTTATATGATGTGCGGTTGATTTTAATAAGTAATCCAAGACACAATTTCCGAGAAAACTTCATTGTGATTAGTTGAATTCGCAAATGTAATGATACACCGCAGGCCTTGTCACAATTAAATCATCGCACTATTTCTGTTGTTAGTTGTTAGAACAGATAACGACGCATTTGGAGTACACGGGGCCTATCGGCCACTTCAACAAACAATAACACCTCACTCGAGAAGCTATACACGTGTTTAATAACTTTTGCTGCCGACTTAGTGCGCGTCATCTTTGTCACGTTTGTGTCATCTTTGAAGCGGAATATACACGTTGCCAAGAAAACTTAATTTCACGAATACCTATTTCTCACTGAGTTCAAGACAGCGTTTTGTCGTACTTTTCCTTTAAATAAATTTAACGGTTGCGTCGGTGAGAAGTTGCTGGTTGCCTGGAAGATGTTTTAAAACGAGTCAACCACAAGCGTAAAAAGCAATGAATATGAATTAACGAATGAATCAATGGAAAAAGTGTTTAACATGGTTGGTTTTGTTCCGGGGAAACATTTTATGCGTATTGACAGCTATTAATTACGCCTAGAATAAATATTCCCCACACGCCAAACGGCCCAAAAAATTTTACATACGTCCCTCACATCACCACTTACTTTGCTTTCAAGTCTTGCTACACCTACAGTCTTGTAAAGAAACAGTTAAATGATATTCGAATATTTCTTGAAACTGTAACAACAGCTAGAAATAGATATTTTTCGGTAGTTAGATTCCAACAGTATGTTACAGTAGAAGGTGACCCAAATATCATACATATTTTTGCACATCATTGATTGTTGTTACCTACAACATCTAATTTAATATGTCTAACGCACGGGATAGAATCGTTACTCATGTGTTCTCTTTTGATGTCCAATTTGTCGCTTAAGGAGCGTGTTCCGGCCCTGATTGTGTGCCATTCTGCTCCGAATGAGGTTCGTGGGAGAGTTTAGTATACCGGGTCTCCACCGAAGAAAACTTCAAATACTTCATACTTATACCTATTTCCAACTCCTATTTTTATAAGTATTTGTAACTGTGGAAACTACTGTTCTTTATGGCTAAGTTTTCTACTATGTTTTCTACAATTTTCTGTTTGCATAATTTTTTTTAATAAAGGGGGAAGTGACGTGCCGAGCAAAATTAATATATGTATTGTCGCTCACAATAAATAGTCATTCAGTCAGTATCTCGCAACCAATGTACTTTTGCACGGAATAAATCAGTTTGTACTATTGTCTGTTTCTGTTACGACGCCTCTTCTATATCTACCTACTCGCAGCGAGCACAGTTTCTTTAATTTTTTGATGATGTAAAAGTACATGTAATCTTGCGTCTTTCTACATCTACGCTAATGAAACTTTTCGGTTTATACGTGATCGTATAAAGAAATTAAGGTTTTAGAGGCCAGTTAAACCATACCGATTAAAACAATATGTACAATGGTTACGATCAAACAGTACAAAATTAATTATTTACTTTCAGGAAATTTGACATCTAATGAGATTAGGTATCGATAAATCATTAAGTATCAATAAAACATGTGTTTGTATTATAACTAAAATTTATATCATATTCATTTAATCATTGTAAATCATGTACTTTCTATTTTCACTTTTACGTCAGAGCAGAAGCGGGTTTTAGTCTCCTTTGTGACCTTTATTAGGTTTGCTGTTGGGCTACAATTTTTAGGATTTATGACTGCTATGTCTATCAAGGAGCCGGTTATAAATGGTTCCAATCTTCTATATCTTTTAAGTTCTTCAAATATATTATTTTATTAAATTATCTATACTTGAGAATGAAATATGGCGCGTTGGCTTAAATTGTAATAAAATTTGTGAGACTTAATAATAGGTACCTAATATTATCAGTTCCCCGTTACGAATGGTGAAACTTAAACAAATATTATTAAATAGACTATTTCAATCTAATGCGTGTTCGCGATAAATGTGATAGAAGTAAAAGTGGAGCGCAGATAATGAACATTGCAAACATTTTCCTTGTTGTCGTATTCGCGGAAAAGTATTAGCTTTTGGCTCACGTGCTCCGCTTCCGCGAAAACGTGGAGCGAGACCGTCTCGTGACTCAGATCCTACTCCAATTCTCCCACTTGATCCCTCATTCTATAGTTTATTAAATTTGTACACGTGTCTCGTGGTTTCTTTCTTCTTGAACATCTACGTATATTGTCCCTAACACACACACGAAAGCTAAGATGAGGCTACGTAGTAAAAATATGTATTTTCTTTTTTTTTTTTTTGAATGAACAATATATTTGAATACCATTTAAAATGTTTAATATCGCTACTTATTGCAATTTTATTGTCTTCATGGTGTAAGCGTTAAAAATTAATGCTATTTTCAGTATCTTTTAGTGATAAACAAGCTACAGGCATGTTTAATTGTCGTCAATTACCTCCTAATGATAAACAATAGCAGCAGTACGCCGTGTAGAATACACTTTTTATATTTTCTATTAGTTGTATGGTTATAATTTGCATATGTGATACCGTGATGCAAATTGTCTCGGGTGGATTCTAGAGTACGAAGTTTTTATACGTAGTTAAATAGTTTAATGCCATCTTAAGTGGAACTTGAGCAAAATAAATGTTTAAGCCTTAATTTGTACTTCATTGTATTCCGTCGCGTTCGATTCTCTTCGACATGGGTCGTTAAACGTTAGGTAGTTACTCGTATATTGTAAAGTAATTCAGGTTACGTACATGTTCCGGTGGTTTCCGAGCAAACATTCAGCCCGTAGCATGTTTAACGTCAACAGTGTGGTCCTCGCGGGTGTTTACTACGTGTGGGAAGCGACGGGCGGCGGCGCAAACACGGGAAGCGGCTCGCAAACATTCGCGCCGCGCCGGCGTCTTGTTGTTGTTGTTGCAAACGTCGGGATGTTGTTGTCGGTGGGAAGTGTTGCTGCGCGGAAGTGTTACACCTTCCCTCGTTATTGATGTTTATATTAACAAGTTGCCTTATTGTTTCACCTTTCGGACGCGTTTTCAATATTTTGGCGTTTTGAGGCTTGTTGTGTTCGGTGTTGGATATGAAAAAGATATTTATCAAAAGCTTTGCGTTTTAGCAAATTAATCCTATTTCGCCCTTATATGCAATTTCATAAGGCACTCGTGGTTAAGGAAGTCAAGATTCCTGACCCTGATCAGTTTAAGCTGCCTGGCACTCTGGTAGCGTTACAGTTGTTAGTCAAAGAACTTGACAATATCAATCCGTCTGAATCTTTGGAGGATAAGATGACATCATCGTCATATTGAATATGGTAGTACATAATTTTCGAATATGTTAATTGGTGATAGATTTTATGGAATCGCAATACAGTTTACTGAGATTAACTTTCTTTCTGATCTCTTCTCTTGTCGGCTTTAGGAAAACACATCTTATTTGATTCATTGGTTCCATCATATTTAAGGGCTACATTTACCCTGCAAATATGCAATTTTGTACATGCTCATTAGAATATTAATATTATAATAATGTACCTAATTGGAAAAAAAATGTGGTGGATTGATTTTTGTTACACGTGTTATAGGTGGGCGCGGCCGCTTGTCTAATCTGTAGTGTCGCTATCGCCATACGCTCAATCACATGACGTTTGCCCATCAATGATTTGACGAAAAACATTTGCAGATGATCGCATATGGGTTAATTTGCAAATTTAAAAAGGGTCGACTACGGAAACGATGTAGGTACTTTTTTTTGTTTACGAGGGAGAAACCTTCAAAAGGTACCCAATGCCTTGGGAGCGGCACAGTGTTCAGTGAGATTCTTACAGCACTAAAACCCCCCCGGTGTCCATTCTCGGCGCTGCGTTGAGGACTCCGGGATGTCGAAGGAACGCAACCGGTGCGTTATGCTATCGGGCTCCACCCAGGTGAGCACAAACTCGCCACACTCTCTGTTGGGTACAACGGCATGCGGCCACACATGCCGCCATCCTTCCCGGGCTCGTTGGCCGGGTAGTTCGAGCTCTATCTTCTTTAACCGCACCAGTGACCAAATTGTCTTCTTCTCAAAGTGCCTCTCCGACTAGCGAATTTTTGCCGTCAATTTTGCAAACTTCCTTCGATCTTTAGCGAGGCGAAATAGTGATCAATTGTAGATACGCTTAAATATTAAGTTAGGGGATGAAGCAAAATTCATTTTGAAAGGCAATACTTTGTGAGAGATAAGTTAGGTACGACTCACATCATAACATATTCCTTCAATATAAAATTTAAAATCTCTAGATTTAAATATGTATAAAATATTAAAAAATTAAACAAAAGTGTGAATCCTATGTAAACTTCATTTACATAGAATTCTAGTTAGATGCGGTTGTCAATACTATAATGTAATTAAAATGTAAATAATACCGGTTATTTGCACCTCGGTGTGAATGTAATTAACTGTACAATTGTATCTACATGCAGTGAAATAGGGTTGTACTTATTACATTTCTGAGTTGTATACGTATTTTTTTATGATGTGCGAGATATACCTATTTTTTTTGTAACGAGGGGGAAATCTTCAAAAGGTACCCGGTTCCGTGGGAGCGACACAGGGTTATGTGGGACTCTTACCGCACTAAAACCCCCCCGGTGGCAGTCCTCGGCGCTGTGTAGAGGACTCCGGGATCTCCAATGGAACGCAACCGGAGTCCTCTTAGCGCTGTGCCCCGTCGGGCTCCTCCCAGGTGATTTTAACGCTCACCACATCGTGTGGTGTGCATGACGGTATGCGACCACACATACCGCCGTCCTTCCCGAGGTCGCTGGCCGGGCGGTTTGAGCTTCCACTCTTGCCGTCCGCAACCCCGGAAGCCCCCTTTTAGTCGCCTCTTACGACAGGCAGAGGCAGTCCCGGAACTACAGGGACAGTGCGAGATGTACCAAAGAACTTGTGTCAATTTAGTTTCCCAGATAAGTAAATGAATAGAAATCACTGTAATATTTTTTTTGTATATCATCATCAATAGCCGATGTAGGTATCTACCAAAGCGAAGTTAGCGCGTCCCAGGCACCAGTGCATTCTGGCGGGTTCCCTCGCGTTATTCAAACTATGTGCGATGTTTCACTGCCTATATCTGCACATTAACAAATCTTTTTATTGTAAGTCTTGACTGAATATCAGTTGAATATCAATAAGAGCAATGCCTTCGCTAGTGTGGAGCCATGAGGACGAGAAATATGCCGACGGAGCATTTATTACGGCTGATATGCAAGTAACACTATACAACCGCACAGAGGCCTCTACCTTGATAAACCTAAAGCCGTAATAAGGATTTATTTAGGGTCCACCTCCACTGCACTGCTGTCCGTAGTCTGTTTCTAGTCAGTAAATATTTTTGTACAAGAAACCACATGTGTGATCATACCATCATTTTAAGAACCTCAATAAAAATGAAAGGGGTAGTGGTGTTATAATCACCGCGTTAGACACTTAGTTGAAAGAATAACAGTTTTCCTTATTATAACATAAAAATTGTGTCTAAAATCGAGAACTCTCTGGAGCGGGTCTCGGAATTGGGTCGTCTTAACCTTGTTGAGTTCAACCCCACGAAGACACAAGTCTGCGCGTTTACCGTTAAAAATAACTCATTCATCATAGCGCCAAAAGTTCCAAAGTACCCCGCTCACTATTGGTAAAAGTGTAGGGATCCTGGGAGTTTGACATCTCGTGTGATGTACAGTATTGGAGTCATTTGGAAGTTAAAGCCAAGTTGGCATCAAAGAAACTGGGCGTCTTGAACAGAGCCAAGGAGTACTTCACTGGGAGGCAACTCCTTTTGCTTTATAAAGCACAAGTGAGGCCCCACATAAAGTACTGCTCGCATCTCTGGGCAGGGGCGCCACAATATCAGCTTAACCCACTTGACTCCGTACAGAAACGCGCGGTGCGAATCGTCAATGACCCAGCGATCTCTGATCGGTTAGAATCCTTAAGCCTGCGGAGGGGCATAGGTTCCCTCCGCGTGTTCTACCGGCTTTACAATGGTGTGTGTTCTGAGGAACTGGTTCGATCTGGTGCCTACATCACCCTTCTTTCATCGCACCACTCGCCGAAGGATGAGGTTCCATCCACATCAGCTTGACCCGTGGTGGTCCTCTACCGTTCGGTTTGCACGGTCATTTTTACCGCCTACCTGCAAAATGTGGAATGAACTTCCTCCTGAGGTATTCCCTCAGGACTATGACATGGAGCTCTTCAAGAGGGGTGTAAAAATAACTCTCCTTCAAAGCCAGCGATGCATTGGCGATTACTCTGGTGTTGCAAATGTCTATAGGTCGCCTATGGACATTTGCAACTTTGTGACTGCTTTCCATCAGGTAGCCCGTCTGCCTTATCGTTAGGTTAAATATAAAAAAAATACGTGTGGCACTCGGAGACTGCCGCGGTAAAGCTATTGCATAGCATTTTTTATGCTATGAAAACGCTCAGAAGGAATTCCAGAAATACAATATATTCTTCTATAATCATCAACATTTACATTAATACATCTTTATCCACTATTTTATCATATCTCCATTATATAAGACATTGCAAATATCAGCTGACATTTCATAACTCCAAGCAAGACTGAACATTCTAAAATATAAAATAGAAAAGTATTTAATAAGTGACGTAAAGTATTAACAACCAGCAATATAAATGGATCAATGCGATGTGCCTGTGACATTTGGCCGAATGTTACAGGTACATCGCATTTTTCATTAATAAATGCACTTTGTTTATTCATATTTAAAACACTTTGTACACAAATTATTTGTACCATAAATGATAATTGATAATGGCGTTTTGATTTTGTGCTGTCAAGTCTGTCAGTTGTAATTGTACGTTTAAAAATAACAAACACTCTTTTACGTTATTTTATCAATCCAGAATTCAACATAGCTTATGTTGATAAAACATATTATTTTGATAATATGGTAATATAATTTTGAATTTTATAATGGGAATATAAAATATACTTCACGCAATTTTAAGATTTCTGCACGGATTATAAAAAAATGTGTATTACTGCCATCTGTGTTCAAGTTGACGAATTAAGGTTATCAAATAAAATAATAAGGAATGTAAAATAATACTTTATTCAATTATATCCATATTTTTCTATTGACAGTCAACAACTCGGTTGCCTGGAGACTTGATATCCAACAGTCCTCCACCGCTATTTTCACTTACACCACCAGGGGCGCCGGCAGCATTTGGTCAAGGTGACGGCGCACCAGTATGCCATTTTCAGTTCTGACTTCATAATGGAGTCTACCTAATCTTCGGATGACGACTCCGAACTCCCATTTAACTCTTGGGTTGGTGTAACTGCGGACTTGTACCTTATCACCTTGTCCGAACTCCTGCGTTGGCGGTGCATTGTAATGTAATCTGGATAGTGGGGCGGATTTCTTAAATAAGCATGCATATAGGTTCTTACCTCTCTGCCGAACATTAACTGATAAGGTGATAAATCTTTTGTATTAGGTGTACGTCTCAAGCGTGCCTTGACAGTTAACAGTTTATCAAATAAACTTCCGCTCTTGCTGATATAAAAGAACATTCAGGTATTAGCCGATTATTTTCTTTTTGTACATTCAAAGATTTAAATTTTAGCTTTGTATATATTTCTTCATTCGTACCTGTATTTTATTTCCTCTTCTAAATTTTCTTCTTCTGTAAGCCATTCAATTTTTTCTTGAATCGCGTAGAATTTGTTCAAATTTTCTTGTAAAGAATTCAATCGTATATTTATTTCTTCAATGTCAATTTTTTCTATTCCCGAAATGTAATTTTCGGTTCGTTTCATTAACCCACGTAATGTGGCTCGTATTTCCTTATTGTTTTTTAGTTCATTCGACATCTCGTCGCCAATATCAAATAAAATAATAAGGAATGTAAAATAATACTTTATTCAATTTAAATATCCATATTTTTCTATTGACAGTCAACAACTCGGTTGCCTGGAGACTTGATAGTTGGATATCAAGTCTCCAGGCAACCGAGTTGTTGTTTCGAGTATTTTCGTTACGGAATTTCTCGATTCGGTCGCCGCGCTCAAAGCCCGCGATAAAAGCTATGCAATAGCTTAAAAAAAGTCCTCCTGATGGTATGTGGCTACTGCCGCCCATGGACATTTGTAATCTAGTCCAGATCAAATCAGAGGTTGCAGGTCGGCAGATGCATTGATATACCTGAGGATGCAGTTGGATAATTATGTCTCCGTTACTCTTCAAACTTGAACAGAGTTGCGTGTAAAATCGTTGTTATGTGTGGCAGTAACGTCTCCAAACTGAAACCACGAAATGTTCTACTAGTACTTACGATTACTGAAATTACTTACGATTACTGAATTGAAATTCTGGTACGCTTAAATTGTCTATTATTATCGTGTATGTTGTTGTATATCAGTGTCTATGTAGTATGGTAGAGGTTGTAGATGTTTGCGCGTGTGGTTCCAGTGGTGAAGCAGCGTCTGCAGATGCTGCACTCGCCGTACCGCGGCGTGTGGGAGTGCGCGCGGCACGTGTACCGCACGGAGGGCCTGCGCGCCTTCTACCGCTCCTACGGCACGCAGGTCGCCATGAACGTACCCTTCCAGGTCAGAACACAACGATAACACTAACACATCGCTTTACACATTATTTATCACACATGTAGCAAACAAACATGCACTTCACTTCAGGGTACAAGCTGGATTTGCCACAGATGCGTTGCTAAATGCCGAAGAAAGAGTTGGAAATACTCCTGAAAGTTTTCTTCTCTTCTAACAAGAACACAGCGCACAGCGCACATTGCCGTTAATGCTGTTAGAACATAAAGAAGTTTTACCGTCGTAATAACTATTTTTGGGGTCGGTCACATTGCTAGATGTTTACATAATTGTGATCAACTGTGGTTTTCGACAATATTTCTTAGTTCGGGTCGTGGATTGTTCGTTTCATCGTGAATTTGCCGTGCTACAATTAGTTTAGCGAGTGGAATATTGTGCGTTAGCGTCACTAGCAGTAACCAGCAGCGACACACAGTGACGTTCGGTGCGCGTGTGTGCAGGCGCTGCACTTCGTGACGTACGAGTGGTGCCAGTCGCGGCTGAACCCGGCGCGCGGGTACGAGCCGCGCGCGCACGCCGCGTCCGGCGCCGCGGCCGGCGCGCTCGCCGCCGCCGCCACCACGCCGCTCGACGTCTGCAAGACCGTGCTCAACACGCAGGTATAAGACACCTTCTTTCCGTTATGCGAAATTAATTTTTCAAGTAGGCCTTCAGGGCTAAATCCGAAACTATGAGGAATAGCGAAAAATGCTGAAAGGAGTTACGAGGCCGATTTTGGTAATAACTAAAACTGCATCATTAGTCTTTTAAAAGATCTTTTTCCCTGGCCGGGAACTTAACGAGTTCATTTTGAAAAAAAATATCATAATCAAAATTTCAAAATTAAAATCAAAATTTATCAAAATCGGCCTCGTAATTCCTTTCAGCATTTATCGCTAATCCTTATAGTTTCGGATTTGGCCCTGAAAGACGTATTTGAAAAATTCACCCTGTATACAACGTGTGTAACCAAAGTTGTAACCAAAATGTAACCAGGAAATTGTCACTGTCATCTATTTTCGTATTTGAAAAATATTTAAAAAAATATATTTTAAAAATTCTATTTTTTAGATCATTTACGAATGAAAAGATTCTTCTCCGCCATTTTTCTTCCATTTCGTGTTTTTGCACCACTTACCTTCACATGTCGGCATTGTTCCGCGTAAATTACACCATGACAGCCATTAAATGGCTGACGCATTTGTCAGCCGTTTAAGCCATTTAATGGTTTCCTTGAATTACTAAGCGGTGAGATATCTATACTTATCTACGGTTATATATGAACGTATAGTCCGCGACAAACTTCTAGTCCGCTCTGGGGGCCTACCAGCATATTTTAAAAATCATCATAGTTCAGGAAAGTTTTATTTCAATATTGTATCAACATTATTTCGTTTCGTACCACGACCTCCTTAAAACAGATTTGTTTTATTCCTGCCCAGTGGTGTAAAAGAATGAGTAATTTGTCTATTTCTTATCCAAGAAGAAACGAAACATCGAAACTATTGTCATCACTTTCGCATCAGGAACTTGACTGTGTTTCGTCATACACGGTTGAACAAACTTAAATCCTTATTCATTTTTCGGTCATCCATTGTATAAAACCAGGACTTCGGAGCGGACTAGCACCTCGGTGCGGACTATACCTAACTTGACAAGCAATTTTTGTAATTTGTGTAAAAATATAAGTTCGCAGTCTCCAAAATAAGTCGAAAGACTGTACAATATGTTCTTCTATTTCTAAAATTCAACCCCTACACTAAAAGTCAGATTCATATACCTATGTATGTACATGGATACAGATCGGGCGGCACTCCGGGACAGTCACGCGAAGTCCTGTTATATGTGTAGATTTGGTTATATTCCAATGACATAATGAATGTATAATATGTGTGTGTGTGTGTGTGTGTGGTGGTCAGGAGGCGGCGGCGCGCGCGGACGGGCTGGCGCAGGCGGCGGCGCTGGTGCTGCGCGCGTCGGGCCCGCTCGGCTTCTTCAAGGGCGTGCAGGCGCGCGTGCTGTACCAGATGCCCGCCGCCGCCATCTGCTGGCTCACATACGAGTCGCTCAAGCACGCGCTCGTCACGGTAACCTACTAACGACCTAGTCACTTTAGCGCGTAATGCATGGTACACGCACGTATCGACGACGAATTATCTTAATTATTTACAAAATAGTGGGATGTAGGTAAATAGAAAACTTAAGACACATAAAATGGGAAAACAAACGAATAAAAATGATTACGTTCCAGTATATCACTATGCTTGTATGTATAGGCACTCATTCAGCATTGATGCCATGGTGCACCCCGGCGCTGGCGCTGGTGAGCACCCTGTCCCCTCCTCCCTGTCACAGTATAAGTATCTATACAGTATTCTCTATCTTCAAACAAACGCACGGAACGCAAGTTATACTTATACGCCTCGATTTCGGTATGCGCTCGATGCAAATGGGCGCAAACGTACCGCAGTGATGAGCGGTCGGTGTGATGGTTTTTAAGCAGTGTTTTTTTTTATTTAAACAATTATATAACGTTCAATTATATGTGTTCTAGTAGATACCATCATAATTTGTTTCTTTTTTTAATATTGGAATTTCGATTTTTTACCAAACACAATACCTGGATTCATAAATAAATAAATGGATAAGACGAAGGAAAATGACATACGAATGATAATTTAGCAAAAGCTTTTCTCGTTGAACATGAACAAATTATAACTAGACTTTTCATACCGAGTAATTTCCAAATTTTTATTATAACTTATTAATTTACTTATTATTTTCTACTAAAACAAAATGTCAGTCAACCTCTACGCCTACTAAGGAGCGGCTATGTAAAGACAAAAATATAATATTTACAATATAAAAAAAAACTAGAAGAAAATCAGACGTAATTAAAATACAATAGGCGCGCGGCGTTAACGCGATCTCTCGTCGAGCGTTCCTGTAGGTAAATAATTCAAGGACAGGACCGAGTTACAATACTGTATAGATTATATTATACTGTGGTAGCGGTTATACTTGTGCCATAACAAACGTGCGACCCGAGTCATAAAACATGCAGTCAAAGGAATGAGACAATGTTGCTCGACTCGTTATCGATAAAGGGATGCCGCTCGGACGCAGGTAGCTATGAACGACGCGGTCGTAACTAACTATATTAATTTAAGTTGTATAACATTTAATATATTGTTTGTTTTAAAAGCATGTATTACAAATACATCCTAAAAAATATTTTGCATTATTTCCTTAACCTTTCCTTCATCGCTCGCTATTGATTATCGACAAATCTCTTTTTTGATACACACAACACTAGAAGTGCGAGCGAAAGTTCCGATATGCCTATAAGTATGAGCGAGAGAACTGATAAAAATGATGTATGACTCAGGTCGTACCTTCGTAATGGTCAGATTATAGCTGCAAAGTAAAGAAAGTGTAGTAGGTAAGCTAAAGCCGCTCGGTGAGATAATTATCTACTCTTGCAGTGATGCATAGGGTTGTCACTTTTATTTTTAGTTAAATATTATTTGCGTATTATGACAGCACTAGGTTTTAAATAACGTAATATAATGAAACGTTGTAATTATTTATTTATTTATTTATTAAAGGTTCACCAACATAGTATACACTTATATAAATTACATTGCAAAAGTTAGATAAATAAGTCGTGTACCCACAATTATAGGTGAACACGGCATTTACAGAATAGACGCTCTAATAGATTTAAATATAATGATAATAAGACTACATTATTCGTAAATGGGTATTCATAAATGCGACACAGAAAAAAAACGATTCCTAAAAGTGCGGAACATTAGGGACACATGGCCAGGCAAATTTTACTCTTATTTTATTTTTGTAAATGAATGATCTGATTTTAATATTTATATAATCATTTTGAAATTCCGTATAAAACACTTGCTCCATTTTGAAATGTTGGTCTGTGTCATAATTCTTGTAAGGAGGATATCACTCAATCCAACAATATTAGTAAGTGATGAAACTAATACCTGTGTCAATACCTACTACATTGCAACAAAACACCGCGACGCGTGCGCATTGTAGCCGCTCCTATGACCGCGTTGACTACTTTTGTGAATAATTTACTGTCATGTAACACTTTGTATACATTTTGTTATTACATACTTACCTACAACTTAGTAAACACACCCATAATCGGAATAATTCCATATCTGTGAACTCAATTGCTAAATTCAAAAATAGATTGCGCGCGACTATACGTGTAGCGCAGCCCGGACCGAGGTACCTCTCGGCCACCCCGGTCTACTCGATCGCGGGCGTAAAAAGTGCGCGCTCACACGGCGTCCGCTACTTACGTACACATCTTCCTTTCCCACGATAACTGTATCCGTGCTCGTGTGTGCAGATGGACCGCAGCGGCGAGGAGGCGGGCGGCGGCGCGGCGGCGGGCGGCCCGCTGGCCTGCGCCGCGCTGCGCCTCGCCGCCGCCGACGTGCGCTCGTAGCCGCCCCCCCGCGCCCCGCGCCCCCTGCGCCACCCCGCGCCCCGCGCCCCGCCGTGTAAATATGTCCCCGGCCGCAACACCGCGCCCCCCCTGCCGCCGTGCCTCCCAGTACCCCTAGTATGAGCTTTTACGTTGTTACAAAAATAACTGTTTTGGTATTTGTTTACGTATTTGCCCATACATTTCCAATCGGCGCTCCTAGCGGATTGTATCGGAACTGATTGGAAATATCCGGGAAATACGTAAACGAATACCCAAACGGTCATATTTGTCGAAACGTTAAATCTCATACTGAGGGTGCTGAACGCGAGGTAGTCCCTGAAAACCCTATAAAACGACAAACTTCCCAAGATTTCATTAAACGTCCGTGTGGAACGAGAAATTGACGAAACGAGGGTTCTCGAGAGGAACGATCCTCGAGATGGGTAGTCGTTGGCGAGGAGCGCGGTCCGCCCGGCACCGAGCGACCTCCGAGACGCGGGTGCGGCGGCGAGGAGTCATCTCCGAGCTAAATGACCCGAAAAACTATTTTATGGTCATAGTAGACGACACGAAAGACATAAAGGGCGATCAAGGCAGGGAGCTGGGGTAGCACAGCAAACGCTGAATGTGCTGCTAAAACGAGTCGCCCGGAGTGCTCCGTATGTGTCTACGTCCTGTGAGCGGCACCGAGTATGCATAATTACATGTACGTGTATTGTATTCTGTGATTTCATTAATTATGTTATGAATGAATGTTAAAATTAATAAAAATAAAGTATTAATTTCCGAGTTGTGCCAGTGCGCTGAGCCGATCTCGAGGAGAACGCGGTAAATTGTTAGTCATGTGTCTTTTGTTATTTTTTTACATATATTTTATCATTGATGTCTTTTTTATTTACTGTATCGTTTTATTATATTACCGCGTCGAGTGTAATGGCTTAGACTTGTCAATTTTTTTTTGTAATCACACGTAATGTTATGTTAAATTTGACTGTAGATAAAAGTAATAATAAAACGCTTCGATGTATGGGTGTCAGGTGTCGATGTATGTACGTGCGGCCGGAGATGGCGGCGCGGGTGTTACCGATGTAATGTTATCGATCGTGTAGAATTAATCTTTAAAATACAAAATCGTGTGTAAGATGCGAGATTTGTTTCTCACTGCTATTGTATATAGAAGCCGAGAGCGCCGCGGCCCCGCGCCCTCCGCGCACATAGCATGTTACCAACTATAATAACATTGTACTTTTAAACACTACATTACAAGTATATTATGAAATTTCTGTACATATTCCGTTTCTAATATTGCGGGCTCGTTTGTAACATTTTACTTACGTGTAAAAGGAATTCTGTCTCCTCATGGTTTGTGCTCTTCTCCCGACAATGTGTTACGTATTTTTTATCAGTTTGACGGGCATGGTCTTTATTATTGATGTAAATACATGTTCCAAATCGTTAAGGTAAGGTTTAACACGAGATGGCATACGATGTCAGCGTTAGTTCCCGACTACAGCCGTGGTGTACTTCGGGAGCCCAATATGTGTAGCGATTTAAAAAGTTTAAAAATTAATGATAGGTTTTATAAAAAATTGTAAGTGTAAATGCGAGTGTCGCAATGGTCGGCAGTGTAAGCCGTGTTGTGCTGTGTTTGGGTATATTGGCGAGTTACGATCAATTAACATCCCGCGCATGGGATGCAAAACAAGATGGCGGTGCTATGTGTGAGACGTGTGTGTGCGTGCGAGCGTGTGTGTGTGTGTGTGTGTGTGTGTGTGTGCGGGCGGCGCGCGCGGAGCTCGTCGGGCGGCAAAACTTTATTATTGTTTGTGTACATTTTACTATAAATTGTATTTGTTATATTTATCAGTTGTATTGTTAGGTGATTTCGAAATCGGTTAAAATTTAGAGTTGTAAGAGTTACGTAATTGTATAAAAGAGACGGAGGCCGGCCGAGCCGGCGCGCTCGCCACCCAGTGCGCGGGCGACCGGAGCGAAACGAAAATACAAATAAACAGTTGGACAATAACCTGCTGTTTCATTCCCTTCCCACCCAGCGACCCTCGCCCGTGTGCCCGTTCTTTTATAATATAGGAGTAGCAGATGAACGTTATATCGCGGGTAGA
Source organism: Epargyreus clarus (assembly GCF_041222505.1). NCBI lineage: Eukaryota > Metazoa > Arthropoda > Insecta > Lepidoptera > Hesperiidae > Epargyreus > Epargyreus clarus. The sequence goes on from NW_027332210.1 coordinate 11,054,080, forward strand.
CTCATTTTGTTCATATCACTGGGAGTCTTTGGTATTGCTCAATTTGAACTGTGCTTGTGAATAAAATAAATTATTATTAAAAGCATATTAGGAATGTTTGCCTGTAATAATGTGGTGTTTATGTAGTTATATGAATTTTCGTTTTCATCTAAATCGCATCCAGGTTGTGAAGAAGCGAGTTATTGGTGTAAAGTCTATAATTGATCAGGTGAGTGACAGTAAAATGAATAAGTATATCGTAATTTGTTAAGATTTCACCTGAAGCTCTAATAAGTATAATTTATACTTATTTCTATATATATTTACTGTTTGTAGACGAAGAGGTGGAGGGACATCGTTCCAACACTTGGATGCGGCGTACCTACCTAATGCTACCTCAGAAGGAATGGGTGCGATGAAGAGGTACAACTAATGGATTCCTTTGAGGACGTGTATTGTACATCTTCTCATTAGCTGACCATACCAATTTCCGAACAAGATAAGAAGGGATTTTTATTGCTTATAATACCAAAAAGAAGTGTGGCAAGGTGAAGCTTCCTGCGTGATTCCATTTTTAGTTTTTGTGCATTGTTGATGAATAGTGTGATATGTGGTACAGTGTAACAGTATCGCGCACAAGTGTTTTGAACGCGCTGTACTTGCTGTCGTGTATGAGCCAAAAGTCGTAGACCGTAAACCACGTCCATGTAATTTGATTTTGATAAAATTAATGCCTCGCAGTGTTTCTCACGTATGTTAACTGTTAAATAATTTCGTATTTGATATAGAACCTTTGACCTGTGAAAACAATTTCTACTGGTATTTAAAATATGATTTTGAAATTGAAGGTTTTCGTCCATGAGTAATCTTAAATTACGTACTTCATGGACGCGTCCGAAGTTTTCATCTTTTATTTTAATAATAGGTGTTTGTTCAGACATATACTTAATTTGAGCCTTAGAACCTAGTATTAAGAATTTGGACTTGTTTCCGCTTACCACAAGGCAATTCATGCTACACCATTTAGCTATTCGATCTAGATCTTCGTTAACTTTATTTACCGCTTCATTAGTATCACGAGGGTTGCAATGTATATAGACTTGCAGATCGTCCGCATATAGGTGGTATTTACAAGTCTGTATATTTTTCACCACGTCAGCACTATAAATTGCAAACAGGATCGGCGCAAGATTCGAGCCCTGAGGTGCACCAGCTTTGATACTTTTAGAACTGGACGTCGTGTTCATGTTTGAATCATTACTCAATTTGACCGATTGTGACCGATATCTATAGTAACTATCAAACCACTTCATTGCATTGTTACTAAAACCATAGTAATGTAATTTTGATAATAAGAGAGTAGTGTTGATACAGTCAAATGCCTTGGAAAAATCTAGTAGCACCAATAACGGGCCCTGGCCGTTATCACGAGTACTCAGTACATCATCTACTACCTGAGCTAAGGCGGTCGTCGTGCTATGGTTTTTTCTAAACCCGGATTGCATCTCTGGGAGTATATTATTTTTTTCCATATATTTCAAGAGCTGCGCTGCCATAATTTTTTCCAAATTTTTAGATGTACACGGAAGAATACTTATAGGTCTTAAATCATTCTCTGATACGGGATTCGAGATTTTCGGAATAGGTTTTATTAGTGCGTGTTGCCAAATTGTTGGAAAGACACAAGAAGAATTGGACTTGTTTACCATAGCTGTGATTACGGGCAACGATTGAGGTAGATTTATAACGAACATGTCCAAAGATATGCCATCTATGCCAATTGCATTTGACTTGATTGACCGAATTACTTTTAAAATATCAGTTTCGCAGGCTACAGTCAAATCAAAGACGTCTATGCACACATTAAATTCAAAATGGCTTAAATATGAAATAGAGACATTACGATTACCGGGGACATTTAAAAAATCATTATTTAGTTTATTGGGATCTTTTAAAAGATTTTCTGGGAGATCAAATTTGCTTTTAATTTTAATATTATTTTTTATATGCTTCCCCATTATACGGGGATATTTGAGATTTTTGTTGATATAATTATTATAATAGGCTTGTTTTTCCCTGTATAGGTAGGCCTCGTCACGACTTCTCTCCATTAATTTTATATTGTACGTGATCCAGGGATACTTTTGATGCTTAATATTTATTTTCCTCATAGGGGCATGTATGTCATACAATGAGATAAGAGTAGTATTAAATACGGTGACCATTTCATTTATATCTTCGATAGTTTCAATTTGATTCCAGTTAATTAACTTAAGATCCTTATCAAATTCTTCTTCACTTATGTTGTTTATAGCCCGCCTTACAGTTGTCGCCATTTGAGTTTTATTTTTGTTAATATTTAATTGGCATGTGGTAAATGCGTGGTTGCTTAATGCATTTATATGGTCTATTAGAACTGAGTTAACTTTAGCATCCGTGCATATTACGACAATCAAAGTTTCGCTGTGTTTTGTCATATGGGTGGGACTATTAACGCATTGGTTATCAACTGAGCTCACTATATCAAGAACATAATTAAGGCGTATTTTGGCAAAATACCTTAAATTTCACCGGTATAAACTTCAATTAGTCCAGGAATTGAAACCAAATGACCACAATCGTCTGTGATTTTGCCGAAAGAATGTTACAGCGTTTTCGAATTTTGAACAATATTTTCTTCTCGGATGAAGCTCGTTTTCATTTAAGTGGATATGTAAATAAGCAAAATTGTCGGTATTGGGCCTCAAAAATCCCAAATTAAATTACATCAAAGACGACATTACATTCGCTTAAAGTGACAGTTTGGGCAGCCATGTCGGCTGAAGGAATCATCGGATCCCATTTCTTCGAACATGAGCGAGGCCAAACCGTAACAGTAAATTCTGATCGTTATACAGACATGTTGCGTAACTTTTTCTTCCCACAACTGCATAATTTTGAAGCCTACAACAGCAGGACCTGGTTTCAACGAGACGGTGCGACATCTTATACATCCAATGAGTCCTGAGCAGTAGCAAACGAAATGTTCTGTACTGGAAAACTGATATCGCGTTGAGGGGACATTCCGTGGCCTCCTCAGAGCCCAGATCTCACGCCACTGGATTTTTTCTGTGGGGGTACCTCAAGAGCCGCGTTTATGCCAATAAACCGACGACAATTGCCCAGCTCAAGAACAACATTTGCGAGGAAATGTCCGCTATCCCACGAGCGATGCGCCAGCGAGTTTTTACGGATTTGAGGTCCAGATTCGAGGAGTGTGTACGTGTGGATGGTACACATCTCAGTGATGTTATTTTAAAAAAATAAAATTCCCATGTGTTTACTTTATTATAAATAAAGATTATTTTTCCTAAGCCTTGTAGTTTTTTTTATGATTTTTAAAAATTCGTATAACTTAATGGCCCACCCTGTATTTCGTATGGTGCACATTTGATAATAGGAATGGAATGATAATAGGGATATTTGATAATAGGGATAGGGAAAGCCATTTTTTCGTAGAGACCTTGGGTTTACCATTACAAATAAAGTGTCAAAAGTCCCCATCGATACGATGTGTGCGTCGGCAGTTATTCGAGGTCAAATGTCAAAATTTTAGGTTTTTTTGAATTTTTCTCGAAAACAGTAAGTTTTATCGAAAAGTACGTCAGACCATCATCATCAACCCATTACTGTCCCACTGCTGGGCACGGGTCTCCTCTCAGAATGAGAAGGATTGGGCCATAGTCCACCGCGCTGACCAAGTGCTTATTGGTAGACTTCACATACCTTTAAGATTTTTTTTATAAATCTCTCAGGTATGCAGGTTTCCTCACGATGTTTTCCTTCACCGTTTAAGCAAGTGATAATTAATTTCTAATACGTCTAATACGTCAGACCAAAATTGTAGCTTTTAAAATTCTCTATCAAATGGTGCCTGTATTTTTTTCTCTAAAACCTATCATTATTCAGATATTGCGCTTGTAAGAATTACGTTTTTAACACGCTTTTATTAACTTGAGTTGTATGTATGTATGTAACAGTAACGGAATCTTTGAACCCGATTTCTATCCACTTTGAACGTTCAATTTTATTCAAAATTTTGAAAAAATATCAAAAACCGATGACAATACACGATTTTAATAATTTTGTACCATTGTCCTCATCAACATCCTCAGGATTAACGATTTTCGAGGCGAGAGAAATGGCCTTAGGGAGAGTTTGACCCCGAATAACTACCGACGCACACATCAGATCGATAGGGACTTTTGACACTTTACTTGTAATGATAAACCCAAGGTCTCTACGGAAATTTAGCTTTCCCGGAATTTTTGCTATTTACTCAGTTTTTATGTCTAAATTGACCGGGCTATAATATACCGGGCGATGCTGTTATAAGTATATCTAGTGGTCACTAATAAAACTCCGTAATCCGTAATTCCATAAGACCTGAATTGGTATTATTGTAAAGAGAAAAGGTCTACGAAATTCTTCATTACGATTGAGTTCCGATTCCGATTGAGTTGGGATTCCCCGCAATTTGGGGAATTGCCCATGAGTCGGCCCGTTTGAGATAACGATACAACACGGCGACGTATTGATGAGATACCAAAGCGATATAGGAGCATGGTCGGTTGTAAAGTCACGAATTTAGATCTACTACAAATTGACCATTATATTTAATTAAAAAAACACCTCTATGACTTATTTATCACATTGTTTTAATTCATTATTTTTTTTAAGTTAAGTTTATTATTTTTCAATATTACTCATACATAGAATGTGCTATAACTTCTTTACCTTACCTTACTTTACTTTAACTTTATTTAGGTTATAAGTATAAGAGTTGGTGTTCCAGATCTGGTGCGTCGTGAAGTCTTAATAAATGTTCAAAATTCGACATAACCGCGGTTCACTGTATTGTTTGGATACACGGTTCACTGTATTGTTGTGACACGCCCATTCTTGTAGCTATTGTATTGTTATGTACAAATTTATAACTTTTCCTAACATTTTTATAATTTGATGCTGATGGGACGCGCGTACAGCCGTGAGAGTTGTCCCAAAACACTGGGCGGACTGAAAATCAGAGTCATTGTGCGGTGTCGCCGGCAATGGCATTGCTGAGTTCGACCCATTTCGCGGTGTTATGCTGAAGCACACTTGTCATAATTTTTATGTTTCATATTGTGTTTAAATTATTATTTTTTATATTTTGTTTAAGGTTTTGGTGTTTAATTATTGTTTTTTTTTGTGGTTGTTAATTTTTTATATAATAGTCTTTTTCATTTTTACTGTCCATATGTTTTTATATGTGTGCATGTAGTCCGCTTCTTCCGCGAATATATGATTTTATTATTATTTATTGTCTTAAAAATAATGTTATCAATTCATTTCATAAATGTATAAATTTTTATGCATTATTTTATGATCTATTAAGGCTTCCTGAAAAATAAGCAAATTTATATTTATGTAAGTATGTCTGTTTGTCGAAGAATTTCTCCATAAATATAAATAAATTTTTGTACGAAACAAATTAGTGGATCTATAATTTTTTTGAGGTAGTAACATCGACCTTAAAAAATATGGAATATAATACGACTTAATTTATATAGAAGCGACCAAAGGTTTTTTTGAAATATATTCTGGATGTCGAATAATTGGTGCCGGAGCCTTTCATGGCTTAGGGTACAGTAAATTTTATCGAGAAATTTCTGATTACTTTTTATATCTCTTCATTTATTAAAGAAGGCAATATTTTTTTCATCTTCTGGTAAAGAGAGACTCTTAAATCGTATGTTAATACTATTTATAGGGTTACTTTACATTTTAACATATTTATATTATTAAAGTACCTACTTACACTAATTCTTATGATTTAAGCTTAAATCTACAGATATAAATAAATTCTATAAAACAAAATGCTTAGTACTAGGCACCCCGCTATCACATTCAAAACGTACTAATACACTAAATAAATAGGAATGAGGTTTAGATTTACGTTAACCTCAAAAGTTATAACACGTTTCCAGTTCCTCAAAAGTTTTACATTTTCTAACTACGGAATATAACCTTATCTTTATGATCTATTCATGACTACATAATTGGATATATTATTAATATAAATATTAGCACCTAACTGATCACTATAAAGAAAGGATGATAAAATGTTTTTATTGAGAAATGACAATCGATTTTCTATGTCCTAAATACGAAAAAATATTTAAATAAACGTTGGTTTAATTAGTCGGTAAATCACACACTTATTTCATAGTATTCTAGTGTATTCTGTTCGTGTACGTCACGCCGCTCCCGCGACGTCCTCGGCGCGGTCGCGGGCGTCGCGCGGCGAGCGGCGGCGCACGGCGGCGCGCACGCGCTCCCACACGCGCGGGTCGTCGGCGCGCACGTACGTGTGGCTGGCCAGGTAGGCGCGCAGCTCGCGGTCCGCGCGCGCCGCCGGCACCTCGCCGCGCACCACCAGCACCACGCGCCGCAGCGCGTGCGCCGCGCGAAACTCCACGCGCCCCCACCCCGACTCCAGGAACGCCGCCGACAGCACCACGATCGTCCGCCGCGACTCGCGCACCGACCGGTCCACCTGCTCCGGGATCAGCCCGCCGACCTCCCAGTCGCGGTAGTGCACGCACAGCCGCAGCGGCCGCCGCCCGCCCTCCAGTCGCGGCACGAGCTCGTCGCGCACGAAGTCGTCGTCGTGGTGCGAGAACGACACGAACGCGTCGTACCTCCTCTCGGGCCCGAGCGGGTCGTCGTCGTCGTCGAATAGGGGGGCGAGCCAGGGAACCTTGCGGAGCGCCAGGCGTATTTCCAGGGAATACCGAATGACGAGCACGGCGATCGCGCCCGAGACCAGCACCGCCGCCGCCGCGTAGCCGCCGATGGACCCCGCGTCTCTAATCTCGCAGCGCGGCTTTTCGAACTCTCGACTCACGGGGACCGCGTCGTGGCACCGCACGTGCTCGCGGTCCTCGATCTGGTTCCAGTGCAGCTGCAGCAGCGCGATGGAGTCGCGGTGGTCGCAGTCGCACATCATGCCGTTTCCGGCGAGGCGGACGGTGCAGGCGGCCTCGAGGAGGGCGCGCGGCGCCTCCGTCAGAGCGTTGCGGGAGAGGTCGACCGTCAGGCGGTCGCAGGCGCGAGCGGCGGGAGCGACGGTCAGGTTGAGGCCGGAGAGGTCGACGAGGCGGACGTCGGGCGACAGCGCGCGGAGGTCGGGCGCGGGGCCGCGCAGGCGCAGCGCGACGTGGGCGACGCCGTAGCGGGCGGGCGGCGGCGCGGCGGCGGGCACGGCGGCGCAGTCCAGCGCGAGCAGCGCGGCGTGCGGCCGCACCGTGCAATGGCAGCCGCGCGGGCAGGCCGGCGCGGGCAGCGAGCACTGCAGCCGCGCTAGGTCGACGGCGCGCAGGGCGGTGCCCGCCAGGTCGGGCGGGGCGGCGCACCGGGCGCTGCCTTGCCCGATACGCCGCCTGAATTCTAATGATTTATTGTGCGCAGCTAGGAACTCGTACATGTTGCAATCGCAGTTGAAAGGATTACCTTCGAGCGAGAAGCTCGCATTCGAGAACCCAAAATTGGGCTTTGTTGGTTCGACAGGAATCACTTGCGAGATTTTGTTATCTCTCAAGTTTACGATGGTCTGGCTCATAAATAGTAAGTCGGTATCCTGTAAACAAACACGTTTGTGTATCCGACGCACCTAATCAATTATACTTTGGACTAATTAATAAACAAAGGCTTACTTAGGTATTGTTTCAATAAGTTAATAGTATCGGAGCGTCCGATACTTCGATCTCTAATGGGAACAATACTGATCGAAGTATCGGACGCTGAAAAATATATATGTATTACCATACCATCACTACTATATGTGTTTTGCTCCAAAACAGAGCAGCATCTGGTTATAAATTCAACTTATTATTTTTTAATCCGATGTCGATCTCTAATTTGACTGGACTAGAGGCTCACCGTCAACTTTGAGATCTCATTATGGGACAGATCTAGCGAGTCGAGGCGCAGGTCCCGCCAGGCGGGCGCCAGGCGGCGCGCGGCGTTGTGCGCGGCGGCCACGCGGCGCAGCGCGCGCGGCAGCCCCAGCGCCGCCACCGCCGCCAGCTCCAGCCCCAGACGGTTGGACGACAACGACAACTCCTCCAAACTAACTAGCCCCTCGAAAACACCACTGGAATGCGTATTATATATGAAACGTTACAATGTTACCAAAAATTATCCACGTGGACAATCTGAGCAATGATTACGAGACGCGAATAATAAACGTGGCGTACGATATTTTCGAATCTGAAGAAGTTGGAACTTCCAGTGCGAGCGAGGACCCCCGTTCGCTTCGTCCTGTCGGTGAATGGCACCGCTGTGTGCGCGATCGGGATACGATTTCCAAAATTATCTGGATATTACGATAAAAAAATAACTTCTCTCCGACTCGATTGCACGCTCCGGAAATGTGGATTTGCAAATTTGCTGCCTATTACATTATGTAACGATTTTTTATAAAATGAACAGTTAAACACTAACGTGGACACTTACGGTTCCAGTTCCGTAATATCATTGTGAGATAAGTCGAGTGTGAGCAGGTGGGTGAGGTTCGCGAACGCGTCGACGGGGATGTTGCGCAGATGGTTGTACGTGAGGCTGAGGCGGCGCAGCGCGCGCGCGGGCGCCAGCAGCGCGGCCGGCAGCGCGCGCAGCCCCACCTTCTCCAGCGACAGGCTCTGCAGCGCGTCCAGCCCGGCGAACGTGTGCTCCTCCAGCTCGAGCTCTTCCCCCTTCCCGTTGCTGATTTTCACCTGAAAACGTTAGAATCTTGAAAGTTAACTTCTTCTTTGACGCTAAACGTCAAATGTGGGAAGTCAGCTCCGACGACGAGGGAAGCACCGGTGCGTTCGTTTCGAGGTCCCGGAGTTTTCATATATGTGTAGTGAGATCACAGAGCGGGTTTCGAGGAGTAGAAATCTTACATAACCCAATCTTTTCCATAGGAGATTATCTAATCTTTAACATACAGCCAATCAAAAAAAAAAACGAAGCGCGTAATGATTTTAAACCTGAACCGGGTTACCTTACCAAATGACCCACCTCTTTTAAGTATTTCAGATGGTTTAGAAGGTTGCCCGGCAAGGATTGCAGGTGGTTCCGTAGCAAATGCAGTTTTCTTAGACTTGACGTCGCGTTCAGCAAGCCGGGAGGTAGGGACTCCAGTCCGTTCCCGCATAGAGAAAGATTCTCCAACTTGGCCAAGCCTGCAAGATTACGACCGATTTCTTGTAACTATTGCGTTGCTTAATATTCCTATTTATTGAATCTTACTCTTATACTCATTGTCATATAAGATGTCTACTGTTATTGTGATTTCTACATTTGCACAAGTTGTTGACCTATCTATATTTAAAGAAAGTGCAGTGAAAAAAGTTTAAGAAAGATATCTATGCGCTGTCTACATAATGATAATACGATAACTTATGTCGTGGTTCCAAGCAAAAAAAATTATTGTTATTCTGGATATTAATTAAGAGACGAGGTGCCAGAGATACAAACCTCGAATCCACATGTTGACAATTGACATCGCTATATAAATAATAATGGTATGTGTGCGCAAGTTACCCATTCATGTTACCCGTTTTTCCTAAGATTTATGGAAATATAATTTAAAAAAATGATACAACACTGTACCTTCGAACGATAGCTCGTTCAATGTGTTAAGGCCGCCCCAGATCGTGAGAGCCCGCAAGTTCGGGAGTCCATCGAAGGCTCTAGGCGGGATCGATTCTATGCCATTATTCGATAAATCCAACACTTCCAGAGACGGCAGCGGGGGCTGCCACTGCTCCACGAGACGCAACTTGCAGCCTTGTTTTATCTCCAAAGTATTCAAATTTAACCCATCCAATGCATCATATGGAACTCGATCGACGGCCGGACCTGCATCGATTCCATTAAACCTTTACTACTCAACCAAGCCAATTAGACGAACGGGTGGATTGCGGTACCGCCCCATGTTCCACTCACATCCTAGTACCACGGTACAAATATCTATATCCTTATACTGTGCTAGTACTGTTCACAGCTAAACTCTCACAATTCACAAATAATTTCTGAATTATATTTTGGTTTAGTATTTGTTATTGTTATCAGTGTACATAGTTATTGTTTCTTTGTTATTTATTAAGTTTTGACTGTGCCGTGTGTTAAGACAGCATCAAAACGGGGAAAAATAAGACTATTCATAGCGGAGAGCGAAGAATGATATTGCGAGTTTTACGTTTTACATTAATTTTTTGTACGTGGTTTTAAATTATATTAGTATGTATGTTAGTCTGTAAGGTATTTATGATATGGACCTCTGTAATCAATTATACTTTTGTATCTTTGTCTATATTGTCTGAAATAAATGTTTATTATTATTATTTATATATTTTTAACAAAGTTTTGGGTAAAGATCTCAATTACGCGGGCTTTAGGCCAAACGTTAATTGAGGAAAGGGAAGAATTATGTGTCGATAGAGAGAAATTTTCTGACGATTCTGCAAGTATTTAGTATGACTGCTTTTTGTAAGGTAAGAAAAGTGAGTGGATGTATCTGTAATATTTTGAAGCTAGCATGTAAAGTTTTAGGAATAATACCAGTGGCAGAAATGACAATGGGGATAGTCTGAACTCTGTCAACTTTCCACTGTGTTTTTAGCTCAATAGTGAGATCTGTGTATTTAGTAAGTTTATTGGTGTAGGTACTTTCTAAGTTGTTTGTATTGGGTATAGCTATATCAATTAAGTAGACTGTTTTCTTTTCTTTATCATGTAGAGTTATATCGGGCCTATTATAATGTACTGTTTTATCTGTAATTATTGGACGATCCCAATACAATTTGAATTTCGGAGTTTCTAGGATTACTGCAGGGGAATATTTGTAATAATTAGTTTTTTTCTGTAATCAATTTATATTTCAATGCTAGGTATTGGTGTATTATAACAGCAACCTGATCGTGTCTATGCTTGTAATCTGTTTGAACAATGCATCTGCAAGCTCCTGTGATATGCTGTATAGTTTCACTACTACTATGACAATGTCGACAACGATCAGTTACTAAATTTGGGTCTTTAATAATATATTTTCTGTAGTTCCTAGTATCAACGACTTGGTCTTGTATGGCTATCATGAAGCCCTCAGTTTCAGAAACCAGTTCGCCTCGTTTTAACCATGCGTTTGACGCAGCTTTGTCAACGTGCGGGTTATTTAAATCGAGTCGATGTCTTCCGTGCAGAGATTTTTGAACCCAAGTGCTAATTTTCTGTTCTGGTGTTATTTCATCTATTTGTCTATTGTGATCTCTCAGATTAGGAGGTGTTAATTTCTTATCTGCTTGTACTATTGCTAAATGAATTTGTGAATGGTGTGACCTGTTATAAAAGTAATTTCGTAGTGATTTTAATTGTTTGTTGTGTAAATTCTGTATGTCAATAATGTTTCTTCCGCCTTCCTGGCGTGGGAGGGTCTGTCTTTGAATGCAAGCTCTAGGGTGGTGTTTTCTGTATTTCGTCAATGTTGTGTTAATGGTTCTCTGCAGTCTCTGTAAGTCTCTGTAAGTCTGTAATTTTTCAGTTAAATTAGTTTTTGTTTCTTTATGATGTATTAAACGTGATTGCTGATATCCTAAGTATTTATATCCTTCTGATTGGTCAACTGGTTCTATTATATCGTCATTGTTTGTGTTATATGGATTATGTTCAACTACACCTTTGCGTATAGATTGTATTTTACATTTTTCTATACCAAACTGCATGCAAATGTCAGATGACAAGGCTTCAGTGACTTTAGCTAATGTGTGTATTTCATTAAGTGTACTGCCAAATAATTTAATGTCATCCATATACATTAAATGTGATATGGTATGTTGTTCTTTTTGGTACTTTATCTTAAATCCTTTATTAGTATTATTCAGAAGCTGCGAAAGTGGGTTTAGTGCTAAGCAAAACCAAAGAGGGCTTAAGGCATCTCCTTGAAATATGCCTCTCTTTATGTTTAGTAAGTTTGTTTCGATAACTTCTGTACTAGTGTGTAATTTAATTTTTGTTCTCCAAATATTCATAACTGATTCTAAAAATTGTACTATTGTTGGGTGTATATTGTAATGTTTTGATATGTAAACCAACCAAGAATGTGGTACTGATTCGAAAGCCTTCTGATAGTCTATATACATAGTATATATACTCCTTTTATCTGCATTGGCTTGCTTCATGACAACAGCATCAATGGTGCGTTGTTCTTTGCAACCTTGACTACTTTTCCGACAACCTTTTTGCTCCTCAGACAAAAGGTTGTTTTGATCTGTGTGCTCGTAAATAATTTCACTGATACAAGAAGTGATAATTTTATAAATATTCTATAGGCATGTTATAGGTCGGTATTTGGCTGGATTACTCATATCAGTCAGTTCGTGCCGTGTGGCTCCGGCGGCGAATAGACCACCCCATACCGGTGCCGTGTGGCTCCGGCGGCGAATAGACCACCCCATACCTGCCCGTGGGTGTCGTAGAAGCCGACTAAGGGCATCTACCGGGTAGATGGGCAGCAGCGTCTACTCGGGCATTTAACATCCTACTGCGACGGTCCCACTGGTTGCTGGGTCTGACACCGCCTGGCGTAATTCCCGAAGGTGTCTCGCTTGGTGGTAAGATCTCTTCGTGGGATCTGCCTGGCTAGCTACCACCCTCAGGTCGGAGTCTACCGCTAATAACGACTCGTCGTGTTTCGGTAGTGCGCCTGGGAGCCAGTTCATCCCCTTATCCCTCCCTTCCCATCCCCCTGTGGTGCTTCCGACGGCGTACTTTACGGGTCCGTTGAGTCTCTTTAAGCATCGTTGCCCCCGGGGGCGTGGTGTGTTGGCGCGGGGGCCAGGGAGACCCGGTGAAACGGTTGTCCGCTGGCCGCCCGCCGGTTAGTTGGGGACCCGAACCCGGGCAACACTGTTAACCTCTGGCCCGGGAGGCTGTCCCGCCAACCGGCGAAAAATCCCGTTGCGCGGCTACCTTGCCGGAGTAAGAGACCGGAGTGGAGCCGGGTAGTCGTGCACGGGGGGGACCGGGGGCCCTTCCGTCCCCCGCGCCAGCATCCCACATCACCTCCGTAGGCTCGGTGTCACGAGACTCATACTTTGTCCCGTGAGGCGTCGGCGGAGCATTGCAAATCCTTTCAAATTCCCGCCCTTTTTGGAACAACCACCAACTATGAGAAAGCCAAATAAAAAGAAGAAAAGTTGCACAGCGGCGACCTCTTCCACATTTACTGTGGATATGTGCAATATCAGAGGAGTCCATTCCAATCTGAATGCCGTCCACCACCACCTTGAGACGGTAAAGCCGGCTTTTCTCTTTTTGACGGAGACGCAGATATCTACCCCGGACGATACATCGTATTTGGAATACCCCGGTTACAATTTAGAACATGCCTTCAGGCGTCGTGCCGGGGTATGTGTGTATGTTCGGGGGGACGTCTGCTATCGCCGTCTCAGCTTTCTCGAAGACAAGGACCTATCATTGTTGTGGCTGCGCGCGGACGTTGGAGGTCTTACCCGTGTCTACGCGTGCCTGTATAGGTCCTATAGCGGAGACGTGGAGACAACTCGATTATTCGAGCACGTCCAGTGGGCAACCGACAGAATGCTGCAGCAGTGTCCTTCGGCAGAGTTGGTGGTTCTCGGTGATTTCAACGCTCATCATGTTGATTGGCTGGGATCCCGGACCACCGACTTTGCCGGGAGATCTGCATATGACTTCTCCTTGGCATATGGGCTCTCTCAGGTCGTACCTGGTTTCACTAGGGTGCCTGATGTAGAGACCCATACTGCCTCTTTGCTGGACCTACTGCTGACTACCCATCCGGTGGACTACCAAGTAATGGTCAAGGCTCCCCTTGGATCCTCTGACCATTGCTTGGTAAGTTCGACTGTGCCCTTGTCGTACCCCGTGGAGACACGTCCCCCCGGGAGACGACAAGTTTGGCATTACAAGTCAGCAGACTGGGACGGATTCCGGGAGTTCCTGGCTTCGTACCCGTGGAGGCAGCTATGTTTCGTCTCGGGTGACCCTAGCTCGTGTGCTGAGTCTGTAACCGACGTGATATGGCAGGGTATGGAGTGTTTCATTCCAAACTCTGTCGTGTCCGTCGGCGGGCGGAGTCAGCCCTGGTTTGGTGGGTCTTGTGCTAAAGCGCTAAGCCTTAAGCAGGAGGCCTTCCAAACCTGGGCATCAGCACACGCTAGCAAGGACCCAAAAACCCCCGAGCTCCGAACCGCGTTTAATGCTGCCTCCCGTTCAGCGAAGAAGCATATGGCCAAGGCGAAGTCTAAGCACATCGGCAGAATTGGCGAGCGGCTACTTGGTTACCCCTCCGGGAGTCGAGCCTTCTGGTCGCTGGCCAAAGCTGTCGAGGGTAATTTCTGCCGGTCTTCACTACCGCCCCTGCGGAAACCAGATGATTCTCTGGCCCACACGGCAAAGGGGAAAGCCGATCTTCTTGGTACCCTCTTTGCCTCAAACTCGACTCTTGATGACACAGGGGCCACACCGCCTACCATCCCGCGGTGTGAGAGCTCTATGCCGGATATTCGCTTTACGCAGAAGGCTGTCAGGCGAGCTCTATTGTCCCTCGATATCAAGAAGTCGAGCGGGCCAGACGAAATCCCCGCAGTGGTGCTCAGGACGTGCGCTCCCGAGTTGGCTCCCGTCTTAACGCGCCTATTCTCGCTTTCCTACACCACAGGACAAGTACCGTCTTCGTGGAAGGTTGCCCTTGTACACCCTATTCCCAAAAAGGGTGACCGCAGCGACCCGGCCAACTATAGGCCTATAGCGATAACCTCCCTGCTCTCAAAAGCTATGGAGCGTGTTGTAAACACGCAGCTCCTTAGGTACCTGGAAGAGCACCGGCTGATCAGCGATCACCAATATGGTTTTCGCAAGGGCCGATCAGCTGGTGATCTTCTTGCGTACCTCACTCACCGTTGGGCGCAGGCTGTTGAGAGCAACGGGGAGGCATTGGCCGTAAGCCTGGACATCGCTAAGGCCTTTGACCGGGTCTGGCATAGGGCCCTTCTCGCGAAGTTACCATCTTACGGTCTTCCCGAGAGGTTGTGCACATGGACTGCCAGCTTTCTGTCTGAGCGGCATATTAAGGTCGTAATTGACGGGTGCTGCTCAGACACGAAGCTCATCAACGCTGGCGCGTGCTAGCGTGGGAGATAATACAGACCCCAAGGGTCTGTATTATCTCCCACGCTTTTTACTCTGCATATCAATGATATGCTGCTAAAAATCGGTGGCATTCATTGCTATGCAGATGATAGCACGGGAGATGCTGTGTACACAGGCCGTGCGAACACCTCTCGGACATTCGTGGAAGAAAGCAGAATCCGACTTGTGTCTGAAATCGAGAACTCTCTGGAGCGGGTCTCGGAATGGGGTCGTCTTAACCTTGTTGAGTTCAACCCCTCGAAGACACAAGTCTGCGCGTTTACCGCTAAAAAAACCCCATTCGTCATAGCGCCTAAGTTCCAAAGTACCCCGCTCACCATTGGTAAAAGTGTAGGGATCCTGGGAGTCGACATCTCGTGCGACGTGCAGTATCGGAGTCATTTGGAAGTTAAAGCCAAGTTGGCTTCAAAGAAACTGGGCGTCCTAAACAGAGCCAAGCAGTACTTCACTGGGGGGCAACTCCTGCTGCTTTATAAAGCGCAGGTGAGGCCCCACATGGATTACTGCTCGCATCTCTGGGCAGGGGCACCACAATACCAACTTAACCCACTTGACTCCGTACAGAAACGCGCGGTGCGAATCGTCGATGACCCAGTGATCTCTGATCGGTTAGAACCCTTAAGCCTTCGGAGGGACATAGGTTCCCTCTGCGTGTTCTACCGACTTTACAATGGTGAGTGTTCTGAGGAACTGTTTGATCTGGTGCCTACGTCGCCTTTCCTTCATCGCACCACTCGCCGAAGGATGAAGTTCCATCCACATCAACTGGACCCGTGGCGGTCCTCCACGGTTCGGTTTAATAGATCATTTTTGCCGCGTACGTGCAAAATGTGGAATGAACTTCCTCCTGAGGTATTCCCTCAGGACTATGACATGGGGCTCTTCAAGAGGGGTGTAAAAAGAGCTCTCCTTCAAAGCCGGCGATGCATTGGCGACTCCTCTGGTGTTGCAAATGTCCATAGGCGACGGTGACTGCTTTCCATCAGGCAGCCCGTCTGCCTTATCGTTAGGTTACATATAAAAAAAAAAAAAAAATCTTTAGGCAACATGTAAGTGATACCTTCTGTAATATAGTGTGGTAATGAGTCTGGTGATTTAATGAATTTATTGATATGAATGTGTAAAAGTTTGTGTATACATGTGAGCTTTTTATACCAGTAGTTGTGGATTTTATCGGACCCTGTCGCTTTCCAGTTATGTGTTCTACCTATAACTCGTTTCATTAAATCTAGACTAATATTTTCAAACTGCATTTCAGGAATATTTGTTAATCGATTTTTATCTTCTTTAATCCAATTACTATTAGCTTCGTGTTGTGTTGGTTCTGTCCATACATTTGACCAAAAGCTTTCTAATGCGTCTTTAGTTATTGGAGAACTTTGAATTTTAGAAGTGACCGATGTATTTATTTGTGTAGTGAGATTGCGATAAAATGCTTTTTCATTGTTAGTAAATAATTTATTTTGTGTTTTTCTAAGTGTGGTATTTTTATATCTTCGGAGTCTACTTGCCAATGCATTGAGTTTTTGTTTTAAAGTATCTAAGAAATGTGTTAGATCAGTGTTAGGATTTTCATGCTGAGAGTGTATTTTATATTTATTTTTTATATTTTCTACTTTTTTTATTAATGAATTAGTACGTATACCTTTAATGAACTCTGTTAGTCTACCAATATGAACTCTAAGTTCTTTAATTCTACTCTCTAACTTGACTTGCCATGCAGGTATTCGATCACTTAATTGAGTTTTTATCGGTATGTCTATTTTAGAGCCATTATGTTTTGCTGCAGTGTACGCTGCGCAAAATATAACCAACTGATTTGTTTCAAAATCAGTGTCGTGTGATACTACTTTTGGTATTAAATGGTCATTTAGATGCTGCAGTGCATTACTTAACTTTTTTGTTAATCGTTGTTTAGGTATTGGCGGTCTTGACGTAGGATCTGTGTGTTTAAACTGTTTAAGTGCCTCTGTAAAATATTCTTCTAATTGACTACTTTCATTTTCTGTTATAAATAATAATTCATCTGTTACTGTGTCCTCTGGTTGATTGATTGATTGATTATCTGTGTTATTAATGTAGTTAAATGAATTTCTCTGAGAGTAGTTAGGTGTTGGGTTACCTGGAATGATATCGTCAGACAACTTCATTGCAACTTCTTGTTTTAATTGTGTTATTCTATTTCCTGACAGCATCTTGTTGTTTATAATAACTCGTCTATGATCTGCAATCCTTTGTTCTGTTAGGTTTGATAAGTGTGGAAAGTATTTTAAGAATTTATCGTAAAGTCTTTTTCGGTATGTTGTTAAGTTTGATTCTAGTTCTGTTACTTCGTAATATATTTTTATTATTGCTTCATTTATCTCCGTGGTCCATACCATTCTACGTTTTTCTGTTGTATGTGTGTAAATGTTTCTCGTATTAGTGTGAATGTGTGCTAATGGTTCACTGTTCTGTAGGTATGTCCTAACTTCTTCTTTTATCTTGTCCAACAATTGTTGTGAAAGTAGTTTATTTCTAAGTATTGCTCGTCTTTGATCACCTACTCTTTGTTTAGATACATCCATGTGAGGAAATTTTGAGTGAAATTGAAGGTGAAGTTCATCTAGATAACCTCTGGTGCATGATTCTATTTTGGTGATAGTTAAGTATGTGCGCCAAATGAAAATATTCATTTCTTTACTCCATGTTTTTCTGGCGCGTTTAGTGTCAGCAATGGGAGAAGGGTTTTTGGCAGAAGCCTCCTTCTCAACATTATCTGACAAAGAAACTGAGGAAGAAGATGGGGGTGAATTGTTGATGGTGATATTGGATGATGGCACTATTGCTGAAATGAGGTAAGTTTTCTCCGTACTATCACTTATTAGTGGTGTAGTAGTACGAGAACTGGGGGATGGAAAAAGGCTATGCGTAGATGATATGGGTGATGATGAATGTGAGGTAATGTGTGATTCATCTGCTACTACGTCATTATGGGACACATGCGACGCGGTGCGAAGAATACGTGGGGCAGCCCGAGATTGAAGGCCCGGGGCGGGATTCTCCTTCGCAGGTACCCGCCTGGGGTATTTGCCTATTTCTTAAGCGCATCGCATATTTTTTGAATACTAGAGCTCCGTCGGTCATTGGCCTCTTGCAGCTAATCTAATAGGTGCCAATGTCCGCCCCTCACGTGGCTACAGGTGTTCGTGCCGGACGTGGAGTTAGGTTTATGAGGGGCTTATTATTATTATTATATCAACATTTCACAACAAGTTAGGTATTATTTTTATGCCAGCAGTGCGCACATATCTAGCGAGTGACGTCACGTTCGAAATTCGTGTACTTGGCTTGGTCGAGTAGTACGTTGAATTATCAGTAAACGTTCGGGAAGTGGCGCGGCGCGGTCCGGGCGTGCCGGGGAGATTACCGGGTTCGTCGATGGTGAGGCGGCGCAGCGGGGCCAGGCCGTGCAGGTGGTGCGGCCGCAGCGGCGAGCGCACGGCGCGCAGCTCCAGCGCGCGCGGCCGCCCGCCCGCCAGCGCGCCCGCGCAGCTCAGCGGCTCCGCCAGCGAGCACCGTTCCAGCCTCAAAATTCGCAGCTCGTCGCTTGCGGAGAAATTTTCCAATTCTTCGATTAAGTATTCCTGAACCTTCTCGCACCTCAGCTCGGTGTCCTTCCTCTGCCGATATTAGGTACATGTTATACAGTTTTATAAACCATTTTTTGTATATTTACTTGAAATAAATTATTCCATTTTTAAGTGCCCGTAATTACTTGATCTATCCCATATTTTGATAACGAAAGATCGAAATTTGTTAACCGTGGTAAGCAGCAAATGACATATTTCGACTTTTGGTACACAAACCATTAGATACATTGATTATTAATTTATTAAAAACGCCCATACATCTATACAATAATTGTATTAGATATTAATATATACGCTACTATCGCATGTGAAGCGTATCATACCTCACAATCGAAAGTTAATTTGGTCAAGTCGGAGGAAAGCTTGACTCGGACAGGGCCGGTGGTCAGCTGGCAATCATACGTGTAATCTTCCTGGTCGACATTGTCGCGGCAGCAGCATTGCGCCTTTGGGACCCTTAAACTTTATAATTCAAAATATATTTACCTTTGTATTGTAAAAATAACATTTTTCTTGAAGATCAATCGATAACTAATTCGTCTCAGAAATAATATTTATATGCTTAAACTGTAGTTAACGATTTTAGGTACTATAATTAAAGGAATACATTATCCTAATTAACTGTGTTACATTTTAACACACTTTTTTTGGCTTGGGTTGTATGTAGGTATGTAAGTATATATGTAACTATGTAAGGAATCTTGGAACACGATTTTTATCCACTTTGAACGTTCAGTTTAATTCAAAATTTTGAAGAATTATCAAAAACCGACAACAATACACGATTTTAATAATTTTGTATCATTGTCCTTATCAACATCCTCAGGATTCATGATGTTCGCGGCGAGAGAGTGGCGCTTTTCGAAAACTGATAAATAGAGCACCCCACGGATTTTCACAATTATACTTACTATTCCTTAATCGATTCCAAGATTGAAAATTATTTTCCACTTTTTAGTTGATTTTATCATAAAAGCGTGTTGTTTAGTTTTTTAAACTATATTCATTTATTACATTTCTCTTTTTATGTAATGGGAGTAACATATAGGTAAGAGAAGTCATAATTACTCGCATGATGGACTATAACCTCTGGCATTCTATGAGGAGGCCCGTGCCCAGCAGTGGGATAGTGATAGGTTGATGAGCTACAAGAATTTTCAAGTCACGTAAACGTGAACGTGTACGGTATTGCCTCATGGCAACATGCCATGAGGCAATTTTTCCAAGCTAAAATTTTATATAAACTGTAAGCTATCGAAACACGAGAAGTCTGAAGTTAAGAAACACAGCAAGCAATGGTCAACAAGCGGCCTACTAACGTTACTTTTCCAAACGTGCGGCTTACCGACACGGGCGCGGGCAGCGCGGCAGCTCCGCGGCGGCGGCCAGCAGCGGCGCGGCCGGCAGCTCCGCGGCGGCGGCCAGCAGCGGCGCGGCCGGCAGCTCCGCGGCGGCGGCCAGCAGCGGCGCGGCCGGCAGCTCCGCGGCGGCGGCCAGCAGCAGCGCGGCGGCCGCCAGCAGCGCGCGCCGCCTGTCCGCCGCGCCGACGCCGCTCTGCCTCGCAGATAATAATATATGGTCGCATATCATTACATTTTTATACTACTATTAGTATACTTTACGTTGTCTCGCATGTTTATAGTTATATAATGTGCGTGTTTCGCTTAGCCGACCGTTTTTTAATTGTCAAAAACATTCAGTATTCAGTTGTATATTTGTTAAAATGTTAATTATATTAATTAATAGATATTATGGTCTTTCGTGGAACGCTTTTCAAGTGATTCTTGTAGTCTAAATTGACTACTTAGTATTTGATTAATTATACAAAAACATAGAATTATTAAACAAATCCAAGAAATCCAACAAACGATTTGTAATTTATATTGTGGAAAATGCGCGCAGAAGAGACAGAGAAAGAGTCACATCCGCATTACAATGACGACTTTTTCGATATTTTAGAAATAGATTAAAATTAGAGATGCGCCAAATAGTAGTTTCACCGAATAACCGAATACCGAATAATGTTCGGTGTTCGAATTCGGAGAGAGGTGAGGGGGTTGAGGGGTTGTTACTAACCACACTTGTAATAAAAACACACTTGTATGTTCCACTGAATATATTTTATTAAATTTACAAGCGGCCTCTTATAGTATCTACGAAAGGTTCTCAACAGCGTGATTCAACGGCTATTTTAGCAGCGCCATCTAGTTGAATATTACGGAACTATCACATACAAATTATTTGAATATAGAACACAAATTTGAATATTGAACATACCGCCCACCAAGGGCAAGATGGACCTTGCCCTTTAATAACAAATTAACAATATTACAACAATTACGACCGCCCACCATAGAGAATCTAGGAAATACAAAGGTTAAATATTTACATAAAACTTTCTTAAATGAGTACCTTTAAAGCACTTGCACATACATAAACATTGTCCAGCAAAATTAGAATGTAGAATCTAATTTACTTATTATATTGTTACACATACAAAAAATATTAGTTTACTTTTCTATTGGTAAGAAACATAATTTCGACACAGGTCGTTTCAAAATTCCAGTTTTAGTTTTTAAAGATACAACTCTAACAACCTTGTCTTCTCCTGGATGAGTGGCAGTTATTAGACCATAAAGCCATCGGCATGGGGGCAAATGATCCTCCTTTATGACTACTACATCGCCCAGGGAAGGTTGTGATTGGCGATCAGTCCATTTATACCGATGTAAAAATTTAGTTAAGTATTCCTGCGACCACTGTCGCCAAAATGTTTGTAACATTCGTTGGGTATGTTGCCATCTCCTCAGACTGCTCACATTTGACTTTTCAAAATCATAATCAGGTGCTGCCACTGGTGGTTCACCTATTAAAAAGTGCCCTGGTGTTAATACCGTAAAATCATCTGGTTGGTCATTGAGAGCTAACATTGGCCGAGAATTGAGGCAGGCCTCTATTTGGGCTAGTACCGTGGCCATTTCTTCGTATGTCAGCGTCGAATTACCGACGACTCTCTTTAAATGGTATTTTACAGATTTCACACCAGCCTCCCACAAACCTCCAAAGTTGGGCGAATGAGGCGGTATGAAATGCCATTCGCAATGATTAATCGCCAGTGCTTCAGCTACCTCCTGATGCATACGCCTGTACTCATCAGAAGAACGTTTTTGTAACTCGGTTGCTGCCCCAACAAAATTGGTTCCATTGTCGCTCCATAACTGAGAGCAATTTCCTCGTCTGGCTACAAACCTCTTGAAAGCCTGCAAGAAGCCTTCCGTCGTTAGATCAGTCACAACTTCAAGATGTATGGCCCTAGTAGCCATACAAATAAATAAGCAGATATATCCCTTATGGGATTTATGACCTCTGCCCTTGGTCGTGCGGATTTGAATAGGCCCTGCGTAATCTACACCACTATGACTAAATGGACGAGTTGGGGTAACACGAGCAGCCGGCATTTGCCCCATCAACGGATTTCTAGTGACTGCTGAGTTTTTGACACAGGTTACGCATTGTCTGTTATGTGACTTTATTAATTGTTTTCCGCCCAATATCCAATACTTGCTTAGAATATATGCCAAAGTCAATTGTAGTCCACCATGAAGTGTTTGTTTGTGGGCATCAGAAATGATTAGTTCCGTCAGATGAGACTGCCTTGGTATTATTATTGGATGCTTCTTATTTATATTCAACCTTGAGTGTGACAGTCGACCTCCCACTCTTAATACACCATCGTTATCAAGAAATGGATTCAGTGTCTTAAGTTTGCTGCCTTTAGGTAAGTTTTTATTTTCTTTTACTAATTTAATTTCATCATTAAAGTTGTTCGATTGACATTCTTTAATCCAGATTGTTAATGTATCTCTTAATTCCTTCGCTGTAAGATAGTTTATAGTTATTTTAGGTCCTCTTGTTTTGTTGCAATTGACTATGAACCGCCTGCAATATGCCATGACTCGTACAGTTTTCGTTAACGAAGAATATTTATCCCATGTAGATTCTTCTAGCGTAGCACAGTGTGTTTTAAGTACTTCCATTTCAGTCTGAACCTCTTTTGGTCTGAGATAGATGATAGGCTCACGAGATATAAAGTCTGGACCGTGAAACCATAACTGATTGTTCACCAGTTCCAAAGGGTGTAAACCTCGAGATGCTCCATCTGCAGGATTCTGTTTGGAAGATACGTGGCACCAGGTGGTTGGTTCCAAGTTATTGAGAATTTCTGACACTCGATTCGCCACAAAGACATTCCATTTGCTTGGATGGTCATTTAGCCAAGCTAGTACTACGGTCGAATCGGTCCATGCATGAATGTTGTGCTTCTCCACATTCATCACCTGTGCAACTTCCAACAACAATTTGGTAAGTAACACGGCACCGCATAGCTCTAACCTTGGAATGGAAACTACTTTTACAGGTGCAACTTTAGTCTTGGCCGTGACCAAGGTAACAGTCACCTTTCCTGCTGAGTCAAGTACACGGAGGTATACTGCCGCTGCGTATGCCACCTTAGATGCATCGCAGAAACCGTGAATCTCACGACAAATCTCGTTCACGTTCGTGCCATGCCATCTAGGTATACGTAATTTATTAAAGTTGGTCTGCTCTTCGCGGTAAGTCAACCATTCATTTAAGATATTGTCTGGTACCTTATCATCCCAATCAAGTGCCGCTAGCCAGAGCTTTTGAATTATGATTTTTGCTATTATTATGCTTGGTCCTACCCAACCTAGTGGGTCATAGAGACGAGATATATCTGATATAATTCTTCTTTTCGTTACAGGTTTTTTCAGCTCAGGCAGATTAACAACATAGCGAAAGGAGTCTTCACTTCGGTCCCAGGTAAGTCCCATTATTTTTGTAATATCATCTTCTTGTATTTTCAGGTTCCCAGTATTGTCCCCTTTTGTTTCTATACTTTTCATTACTTTTAACAGCTCATCGCTGTTACTGCGCCATTTTTGTAGTTCGAAACCTGCTTTGCTTAGTAGTTCGTTCATTTCCTTGTATACTGTTTTTCCTTCCTCGACGCTATTAACACCGGTCATTAAATCATCTACGTAGAAATGTTTGAGTATATTTTCAGCTGCTGAAGGATAATTTACACCGTGATCATGTGCTACTTGCTGAAGAGCCTTTACTGCCAAATAAGGCGCTGACGCCGTACCAAAGGTGACTCTGGTAAGTCGGTAACTTTTTATTTCTTCCTTATCATTTTCTCTCCAGAGTATGCGTTGACAATCAGCATCCCGCTGGTTGACCTTTATTTGCCGATACATTTTAGCTATGTCGGCTGACATACAAATGGGTGAAATCCTCCATTGCATCACAATGCACCTTAGTTCTGGTTGCAACTTGGGTCCAACCAGCAACTGATCGTTTAATGATAAATTATTTTTCCCTTTGCATGATGCATCGTAGACGATCCTTACTTTGGTAGTCTGTCTGTCATTTTTGACCACCGCGTGATGAGGCAAATAAATTGATTTATCATTATCAATCTCATCCTTAGGTACCACTTCCATGTGATCTAAGTGTAAGTACTCTTCAATTACTTCTTGATATGTTGCTTTCATTGTTTTGTTCTTGTTAAGACGATTTTCTAAAAGTTTCAGTCTTTTTTCAGCTATTTCCCGTGAAGCCGTTACTTCAGGAGTACCATTTCTGAATGGAAGACGTACGATATACCTGCCATCCTCATCCCTTTGAGTTGTTTCCTTGAAATATTGTTCACATCGTTTTTCATTATCTGTGAACATGGTTTCCTTAGGTTGCCGTTGGTCTGACTCAAGTTCCCAGAATCTTTTGAGCATGTCATTGCTTTCCGTGCAACAGTGCATAACTTGGATCTGCGAAATAGGATCATTTGATGGATTCACCATACCTGAGAGAATCCAACCGAAACTAGTAGCCTGTGCTATTAAATTACCAAACGGACCTTTCTTCATGCCTTCTTGTAGTATTTGACTGTATGTTTCTGCACCTAAAAGAAGGTCAATGTGATTTGGAACATCAAATTGTGGATCAGCTAAAACTAGTTCCTTTAATTCTGGCCAATCCAATTTTTCAACTTTTCTCGTAGGAAGAAGAGAAGTTATGTTTTTGAGGACATATGCCTTCACCGGAATCCTGACATCAGAATTAATCAAAGATTTGATTTCGATGGTAATCATCGCCTTGGAAATAATTTGCTTATCTCCACCAAGACCAGTTATTTTTCCTTTAATAAGAGTTTTATTTAAACCCAAATACTGTGCCGTAGACTCAGTGACAAAGGATGACTGCGACCCCTGGTCTAAGAGTGCGCGAACCTTGTATCCTACTCCGTTCCTGGAAGTAGCCTCCACTAGTGCTGTGGCGAGCAACACCTGTTGCTGAACTGTATCCTTTGCAAAACAAGATACTAATGGTGTTGGATTGGTTTCCCCATTAGCATTTCCTGAAGAAGAGGCAACATACCCGTTATTTTCATTGTTATTGTTGGTAACCATAGGACTCCTTCCCTTGGGATGCAGGAGCGAATGATGATTTCGTTTGCAAATGTAACACTTTACCTGAGACCGACAGTCTTTAGCCGAATGACTACCACCCATACAATTAAAACATATATTATTGTCAAAGACAAACTTACGCCTGGCATCTACACACTTTCTTTGGAACTCTTTACAAAAGCTCAGTTTGTGATCATTTGTACAATATGGACAAACAACATTTTTTACATGTAAAGATTTAATTTTGACAAGTTGGCTAACTGCAGGAGTTGGTTTGGTATTTAGAAATTCTAAAGCTCTAAACCTAGTCAATAAGAAATTCTTAAATTGATCATAAGTAGGCAATTCTTCACATAAACTAGCGATATTAAATTCCCACTGTCGACGAGTTTCTGGGTCTAACTTTAAAGTAAGAATATGTATGATTAAAATGTCCCAGCTCCTAATATCTATCCCTAAATTACTCAAGGTAGCTAAGCAATCATCAGTTGTATCGACAATAGACTTTAAACCGGTTGCGGACTCATTAATAAGATTCTTTTGACTTAACAATCGTTTTATTGCATGATTAGAAACAAATCGTTTGTTATCATAGCGTTTTGTAAGTAATTCCCAACATCGCTCAAAGTTTTCTTCTTGTATGGGAATGTGTCTAAGAATTTGTTCTGCTTCACCCACTAAACAGCCCTTTAAATAATGCAATTTTTGAATGTTATCTATAGTACTGTTGTTTATAATTAACGATTTAAATAGTTCCTTAAACGAACACCATTCCGAATAACTTCCGGAGAACGATGGAATATTTATTTTGGGTAATTTAGCTATTGAGATTGGGGGAGCTGTATGAGATGGTGTACTATATTTTACTTGGAATTTTGATAACTGGCATTGCAGTTCACATTTGTAGTCTAAATAAATTTCCTCTACCTTGTCATACATCTCGCCAGTGACGTATATAGACTTTTTTAATACATCGGGTGGATAATTCTTAGCTAACTCCTCGTGTCCTAACATAAACCTTGACCACAACTGTTCTAAACCCTCTAACCTTCCATTTACGTATTCTAGTGTAATTCTTTCCTTAGGAGACTTTTTATAATTCAATTTACTTTTGTAAACACGTGCCGCTAAATCATTTTAATAATAATAATAATAAATATATATAAATAATAAATAATAATAAATAAAAATAAATAAATAAATTTTGTAAATTTATAATTGACTCCATTATGAACCAATAACCATAAATTAATAAGTATTAAACTTAATAATAATTAATAAGTAATAAGCATAAGTCAATAAAAACTACTTTCAGACAAAATTGCAAATTCAGAATGTTCAAATTTTACAAGTGTTTGACGTATTTATATTGCTCAGAAATCGGGCATAGATTTATATAATTTATATTAAATTTGTAATGTTCTATGTTCTAATATTAATTCAAAAAGTTTTTTAATATCACCAAAGAGTTTTTTATAATGTAAATTACTCACTATTTTCTTCGGTTTTACTTAACCTCATGTGATTTGATTCACACGACCTCGGGCTCCGCTGCCCGTTGTGTAGCCTCGGGCTCCGCTGCCCGTAGTGTAGCCTCGGGCTCCGCTGCCCGTAGTGTAGCCTCGGGCTCCGCTGCCCGTAGTGTAGCCTCGGGCTCCGCTGCCCGTAGTGTAGCCTCGGGCTCCGCTGCCCGTAGTGTAGCCTCGGGCTCCGCTGCCCGTAGTGTAGCCTCGGGCTCTACTGCCCGCCGAAGTTCAATTTCCTCGGGCTCCGCTGCCCGTCGAAGGTTGAACTGCCTCGGGCTCCGCTGCCCGTGGTCGTTGCAGTGCTCCGACAGCAACGCTCCCTGCTGCACCTCACCGCTGGCTCCGCCTGACAGTCACCTCCTCAGGAGACCGTCCGAATTGACAACCATCCACACTTGGTCGTCTGACTTGCGTTTGCGACAACAATCCGCTGCCCGCAAGTCCGTTGCTTCACAAAAAACCCTCCAGTCCAATCTTATAGAATAAGATGGATCCGGCTCGAAGGACCATGTTCGAATTCGGAGAGAGGTGAGGGGGTTGAGGGGTTGTTACTAACCACACTTGTAATAAAAACACACTTGTATGTTCCACTGAATATATTTTATTAAATTTACAAGCGGCCTCTTATAGTATCTACGAAAGGTTCTCAACAGCGTGATTCAACGGCTATTTTAGCAGCGCCATCTAGTTGAATATTACGGAACTATCACATACAAATTATTTGAATATAGAACACAAATTTGAATATTGAACATTCGGTTTATCCTTTACCGAACCGAATATTCGACCGAATTATTCGGTTTACCATTTCTTTATTGTCAATTTGCCAGTTATGTGTGTTCATTCACACTTTAAAATGTTGATTTGAGTTTTAAAAATGAATACTGATTTTAGGTTTAAAATAAATGTTGACTATATTAATTACAGATTAAGTAATAAATGTGGTTTCAAAATAAATGTGGATTTGAAGGCTTCGATCACTAATAAGAATTTGAAGGTGGTAGAACCCTTTGTGGTTCGACTCCGGCGGCACCACCGCCACACCTATTTCTACCTAATAACAGCAGTGTTAGGCGCTGCTGTGTTCCGGTTTGAAGGGTGTGGTAAGGGAGATAGACTTTTCCGAGGCGTTCCAGCTTAGTCCTCAGGGGTAGCGGCGCATCTGTGGCCGACCTCAGGTAGGAATATCTAATCCTATCTGGGGTTGATTACAGATGTCCATGGGCGGCAGTAGCCACTTACCATCAGGTGGACTGCATGCTCGTCTGCTACTCTCATATTATAAAAAAAAAAAAAACTACATACACAATCAGCGAAAAAAAAATGCCGCGACGAAAAGAGCACCCAAATAGACATTTGGGTGCGCTTTTAGGTTAGGTCACAATGTATAAACCATTTAAATTGTAAAGTCTGTTACTAAACATACAATTCTTACTATTGCATGCCCACTTGATTTGTTCGGGTAACATGGTGACTCTGTTCTAACTTGAATGGAGACGCTATTGTTTTATATTTTTTTATTTAATTCAATTTCTTTTTTGCTTTTTTTTTTGT
Organism: Epargyreus clarus; assembly: GCF_041222505.1. Classification (NCBI taxonomy): domain Eukaryota; kingdom Metazoa; phylum Arthropoda; class Insecta; order Lepidoptera; family Hesperiidae; genus Epargyreus; species Epargyreus clarus. The sequence goes on from NW_027332210.1 coordinate 11,082,520, forward strand.
TATATAAAAATATTTGTTTTGTATAATAATTAAACATATGCCCGTATTACCTAAAAGGTTAGGCAATGAGTAAATAGTAAATGAGTGAAATTAAATTATTAAGTAAATTATTATTTAATATATTTTATGATGTCTTTTCATCCAACTGCCGCGAACAATACACTAAAATAAGATTGCTTAACATAGCCAAAAAAGATACGGAAAAAAAAATCCATCGAAAAGTTGATTGATTGATTCCGTATTTTTATTTTTACTCGACTGCCAAGGAAGGGTTATGTTTTTTGCACGTATCTTGTATGTATCTTTATAAGAAGACTTTAGCTGCACTGCTTTTTATTAACCGACTTCAAAAAGGAGGTGGTTATCAATTCGGCCGGTATCTTTTTTTTTTATGTATGTACACCAATTACTCCGCCGTTAGTGGACCGATTTTAATAATTCTTTTTTTATTGTGTAGAGACGAGCTGGAAGTTGGTTCCATTTAAATATCGTTAGGATCCATCGATTGGTTCTGGAGAAAAAGAGGGGAACTCCTCCACCCATGTAAATATAACACCCTTAACTTCGCCGTTTATGAACCTATTTTAATGCCTTTAATTTCGTGTGTGGACAATTGCTACAAGTTGTTCCCATTTAAATATGATGAGGATTAGAAGGGTCTGATAATGTGGCTCGGAGACAAAATATCTAACTCCTCAACCGATGGGAATAATTGAGTTGTGTTTGAAGATATTTGGCGTAGGTTCTAATGAAATTGCGAAGCCAGTTCATCATTGACTATTTGAGGGTCTGATAATGTGTCTCGGAGACAAAATATCTAACTCCTCAACCGACGGGAATAATTGAGTTGTGTTTGAAGATATTTGGTGTAGGTTCCAATGAAATTGCAAAGCCAGTTCATCATTGACTATTTAAGAGTCTGATGATGTGGCTCGGAGACAAAATATGTAACTCCTCAACCGATGGGAATAATTGAGTTGTGTTTGAAGATATTTGGTGTAGGTTTTTTCTTTTTTTTTTAATAATATAAGAGTAGCAGACGAGCATGCAGTCCACCTGATGGTAAGTGGCTACTGCCGCCCATGGACATCTGTAATCAACCCCAGATAGGATTAGATATTCCTACCTGAGGTCGGCCACAGATGCGCCGCTACCCCTGAGGACTAAGCTGGAACGCCTCGGAAAAGTCTGTCTCCCTTACCACACCCTTCAAACCGGAACACAGCAGCGCTTAACACTGCTGTTATTAGGTAGAAATAGGTGTGGCGGTGGTGCCGCCGGAGTCGAACCACAAAGGGTTCTACCACCTTTCTAATTACAAAGCCAGTTCATCATTGACTATTTTAGGGTCTGATAATGTGGCTCGGAGACAAAATATGTAACTCCTCAACCGATGGGAAGAACTTAGTTGTGTTTCAAGATATTTGGTGTAGGTTCTAATGAAATTGCAAAGCCAGTTCATCATTGACTATTTAGTTAGGTTAGGTTGGAACATATAAGACAATATAAAACTAAGCGAGAGGGCGCAGCAGCGCCCTGCGAGCGGGCAGTTCCAATCAATGTAAATTCAGACCTTACCTTAATTCATTTATTTATTTATTTATTTATTTATTTATTCATGATCCCTTTTATACAATTTTATATTGTATTAATAGAAATGTTTTTATGTATTCACTAAAAAGGGTGAAAAAACATTTTTAACAAAAAATACAACCGACTTCTATGTCACTACAAAGTAAAAAATCATTGAAATAAATGTTGGTTTAGTACATATTTCTGAAGTCGGCGCTCATATTAGACACGCTGTTTACATCGTTATCCAACGAAATATATTGTTAAAATTTTTTTCCCTCGGATCTAACATACGGCTGGGTGAATTTCGACAGTTAAGGTGTCATTATATTCGTCTCAAATATCCAAATGTCCTTAGATAGGTGTTGGAAAAAAATCTAAATTTAAGAAAAAATATACAACGGATTTCTGTCACTACAAAGTAAGCAAGTAATTTAATTAAAAAATCAAAAACCCGACTGGCTAAAACTACTACTACTCCTACTATAAAGGCTGAAGTAAAATTTTCAAAAACAGTGAAATAGGCGTTTCATTATTTTTATCAAGAAAGCCAAATAAAAGTTTCATAATAGGTATCTGCTTCAAAAACAAATGTTCAAACAATATTATCCTATTTTATCCTCGTAGTGCTCATTCACGCTATATAAAAAACCTATGTGTAAAATTCCAGCACGCTAAAGTTCAGCGGTTTCCCTTTACGTTGGTGTCTGGCGCAGCAACTTACGCATTTAGTCAGACAGTCACCTCGATGTGTTATATATATGTATACATCATATAATGTGTGTAATCTCCTTTTAATTTCCTTTATTTTGATACCCCACTCCATAGGTTTGGTTAACTTTTTTTGAAATATTACTATTTCGCGCCAAAAATCCGCCATTTTGATTTTTTTTCTAACACCTATCCAAGGACACTCGGGTTATTGAGACGAATATAATGACACCTTACTTGTCGACATTCATCCAGCCGTTTGTTAGATCCGATCAAATAAATAAAGACAAACATACAAGATACGCGCGAAAAACATAACCCTTCCTTGGCAGTCGGGTAAAAATAATTGAAATAAATGTTGGTTTACTACATATTTGTTTAGTCGGCGGCATTATATTTCGTTGGGTAACGGCGTAAACAGCTTGTTGATTTTTTAATTAAATTATTTGTATCTGGTTATATTTTAATTTTAAACTTATATTTGCATTATAATAAACTGTGTCTTCACATTATTTTTATTGATAAATTATTGTTATGTTCATTAAAATTAATTACTTCGACCTAATAAAAATATTAAGTTATAATTTATAATAAACGTATAAAAAATGACAGTTCGTCTCCACTAATTCCTTGTCCAAGTGACAAACCTGTAAAAGTGATAGCTTACGAGTATGACAGCTAGCTTATGTCGTAAAAATGTATTGCCTTTGGTAAGCAGTTTTTGAAAAACACCGTTAAAAAATAGTGATAAGGTTGATTTTGCATTAATTTTAGATTCTGTCGCTTAGAATTTTATAAACACGTTTGACGCCACTTTTTAAGTTCATTTTTGTATGGGATTGTGTATCTAGTTCTTATTAGTGATCGAAGATTTGAAGTTTAATTGCTTTATTTTTTAGCTTCATTCAACATATTCTTCATAGGATTTGAGTTTCACTTATAATATAACGTAAGTCTTATAAAATAAGTTTTGTGTTTTAGTCCTGTACCATGTCGTGTATACAAGAAAATAGAATTACTCGAACCGAATATATTCGGCACTAAAACCTAATAATTCGGCCGAATACAAATAGCAAAAAAGATGCCGAATACGCCGAATACCGAATACCAAACGAATATTCGGCACATCCCTAATTAAAATATCCCATGTTAAAATTTAATTATAAAATGTATATGGGAAACTGGGGACACTTGATCCCCAATTTTGTTTTTTGACCACTATTTGGTAAATATTGATTCGATTTTGCATATATGGGTACTGAAATACGTGGAATTTCATTGGCTATACTAAGTATAAAAGCTAATGATATCGGTACATAAATTTTGTAACCAGCCCACGAAAACTTCGTATAGGGAATGATATCATGTGCCCCCTATATATGTCTGACTTGATCCCATCTGGAACACTTGATCCTGGGGGAAATAAGTCTCCGTTATTTTTATATGATACTAAAATGAAAAAAAGTATGTGTTAAAATTGATTTATCATTGATTTATGTGCTTAGTAGAAATAACAACAACATATCCGTTGTTTTGATAAATCACATATACGAGTAACTATGTTTTCAGCTAACATTACTTAATGTTCCTATTATCACAGAATCTTATGGTTGATATTTTTTTCTTGCACCTTCTATTGTTTTATATACTCTGGGGATATTGAATTCTGAAATTATTAAAAAATAAACATTAATGGACGCATGATCCGGTGGGATCATATCTCCCATAAGAAAGTGTACCATGTGTACCCTAGCTATGCTGTGGTTATAAAAATATATTAAAAAAATCTACAACTATTAACAGTATTCTATAAAGCAGACGTTTAAAAACATAGATATTGAATAGTTTAAAAGTGATACTTACCCAAAATAAGTTTACTAACCAATTATTTAATCAAAATGAAAACTTACGAAAAATGTTTTCCTGCGACACGAAACAAACAATCATCCGCCATCTGCTTAGAAAGTTATAATGTATCATAAACAACCAATGTTGCCACACTAACCACATATAGTGTTCACAGAAGCTCTGTAAATCCAGTGTACCTAGTCTCCCGTAAGGATCAAGTGTCCCCAGTTTCCCCTACTCGTATTTAATTGTTAGGAGTGGGAATCGTTCATATATCTCTTTTTTTCAAAATGTATTATTACAAATCTTTATGCTTATATATACATACTTTACATTTTAATAGGGTTTTTTTATAATATAGAATTAGCAGACGAGCATGCTGAGTAAGTGGCTACTGCCGCCCATGGACATCTGTAATCAATCCCAGATAGGGTACGCTCGTAGTGCGCCTCTTGTATCAAATGGATTATTGCGCGTTCTAAGCCAATAGACAAGCAATTTATAAAAAAAAATATGTATAATAACTTTTAAGTTTTAGTTATTTTATTACTTAGGTAAACATTAAGATCTTATTAATCAATAAGTTAACAAACTTGGTGTATGACGATGATTGTTGATCAATATAACCTAAGAGCCCGACGCAAAAGACTGACATCATTACGATAGTCCAAAATGATGTAGACATAATACATACATGCTATTTTCTCGGGTGAAGCCGAGGTGGTTTGCTAATAAAAAAGGGTAGAAATTTATTCCATAAAGAAACCTTATCTTGTTTCATGCGTCACTTTTAAAATAATTAACAAAAAATTACCCTCTGCTTACTATGCTATCATTGCTATCGCAGGCCGTCGTCGTCGCTTTGAAATAGACTAAAAATTAACGTTGCGCAGTGCTTCACTTATCTATGAAAGCTATTGAAGTTATTCGTATAAAAATGATTTTCATAAGTACGGGCAAGATGAACTATTATGTGTATGTGAATAGTCTACTAATATTATAAAGAGGAAAACTTTGTTTGTTTGTTTGATTGTAACTAATAGGCGCAAAAACTACTGGACCGATTTTAAAAATTCTTTCACCATTCGAAAGCTACATTATCCACGAGTAACATAGCCTATATTTTATATGAAATATATTTGATAAATAGATTTTGAGGCGGTACAAAGTTTGCCGGGTCAGCTAGTGTGTTATATATTGTTATTATGAGTATGTGAATAGTGTGTTATATATTATTTAATTTACTTTCACTAATAATTAATGTATCACCGTGGCTACTCTGTCATTTTGGCTGTAAGTATGTAATTTTTTATTGCATTTGACCTGCGACGTCGTTATTTATGCAAATTTTAATAAGTTCTTTAATATATTGTAATTAGAGATGAGCCGAATATTCGTTTGGTATTCGGTATTCGGAGTATTCGGCATCTTTTTTGTTATTTGTATTCGGCCGAATTGTTCGGTTTTGGTGTCGAATATATGCGGTTTGAGTATTTCTATTTTCTTGTGTACCCGACATGGTACAGGACTAAAACACAAAACTTCTTATGTAAGATTTATGTTATATTATAAGTCAAACTCAAATCCTATGAAGAATGTGTTGAATAAAATAGTTAAATAAAATTAAGCAATTAAACTTCAAATCAAAATTTATTTGGAAACCTTAACTCAAGACTTTAAGTCAAACTTTAAGTTACTGAATCTATAGTCAGTATAGTCAACATTTATTTTAAATCTAAAATCAACATTTTAAAGTGTTAATAAACGCACATAACTGGCAAATTGACAATAAAGAAATGGTAAACCGAATAATTCGGCCGAATATTCGGTTCGGTATAGTTTAAACCGAATATTATTCGATAATCGGTTATTCGGTGAAACCACTATTCGGCGCATCTCTAATTATAATATTTTAAATTTGGTAAAATTGAAATCATTACACAAATTATTAAGTTGGCGCTCGTTCACTTACCAGCAACTTGGACAGATCCATCAGGCGCACCTACACCGCTCGGTCGCGCTGTAACAACACTAATGTGCATTTTAAATAGGAATACTTAACTAGAATATTTTAGTAATATGTCATATTACTATAATTTTAATTGTTCATTCAGGTTGAAGGTCTTCGTAGATGATTAGCATATTGTTCAAAGTGTAGCGGGCACCGTTCTTCCGCGTTACGCTAGTACCTCTCTAGTACATTTGGGTTATATTAGGTAGATATATAATCTTCTAAGATAGTCATTATTATGATAAAATTTCGTGTTATTGGTTATTGGTTTTTCGTGTATTATCTGTATAAGTATTATCTGTATAAAGAAGGGTCATTTCATTTGACAGTTCAGTTCGGAATAAATGAGCAAAAAGAATGCGCGCGTTTTTATTAAATTTAATCCCGTTAAACGGAACACGACCTTAATACACCGAACATTTGGTCCCTTATAGAGCCGGATGTGACGTACGAGTTATTACAAACCGGAACCGGTAGCCGCAAGAATAAAAGAAAAAAGTGAATACGGCGGCCATCGCGGTGATTTTTATTGCGCTTCTTCTTTATATACGTATTTACGAGTTGTAAGTTATAAAACACTAAACCTACGTTGAGCGAAGCAATAATTACGTAACGGGATTCAGTTTTATACATTGAGATTAGAAATGCGCCGAATATTCGGTTGGTATTCGGACGACCCGCGTGGCGGAGCGGCCACCATACCGGTCTGACGCATGAAGGGTCCCGGGTTCGATCCCCGGCCAGACAGACATCTAAATGATTAATTTAGATGTCTGTTTCTGGGTCTGGGTGTTTGTGTATTTGTCTATGTGTGTGTCCATGGCTTCGACGACACAGGGAATCCTAGTGTGGGTTTGTGAGTGTAGAAAGCGAAAGCGTATTCGGTATTCGGCGTATTCGGCATCTTTTTTGCTATTCGTATTCGGCCGAATTATTCGGTTTTGGTGCCGAATATATTCGGTTCGAGTATTTCTATTTTCTTGTATACACGACATGGTACAGGACTAAAACACAAAATTTCTTATGTAAAATTTATGTTATATTACAAGTCGAACTCAAATCCTATGAAGAATGTGTTGAATAAAGCTAATAAAATAAAGCGATTAAACTTCAAATCACTATTTATTTTGATACCTCAAGTCAACACATTTATTACTTAATCTATAGCTAGTATAATGAACATTTATTTTAAACCTTAAATCAGTATATATTTTTAAAACTCAAATCAAATTTTAAAGTGTTAATGACCACACATAATTGACAAACTGACAATAAAGAAATGGTTAACCGAATAATTCGGCCGAATATTCGGTTCGGTAAAGGTTAAACCGAATATCATTCGGTATTCGGTTATTCGGTGAAACCACTATTCGGCGCATCTCTAATTGAGATCATAGATTAGTACTCAGATGGAGAAACTGTAGCTATTTGAGGTGTGCAATGTACAAGCTACTAATTTGTGTGCAGAAGAATGAATGAATGACTGAATAATGTATATGGTGAGTGAGGAGTGTTTGTGTAGATATAAACGTACATATAATAAATATGATAAAATAAATATTGTGTAATGTTCAAATATATAAAATGTTGATATAATAATATACGTAAAATATATGTCACCCAGAGGAGTTATTCGAAACCATGAAAAAAGCTGAAAAGAACTTCAAGAAGACACCTAAAGAGCGGATTAAACAAGGATATATTGAGACGCGTTTACAAATAGCTGAATAAGTTTGGAAGGATTTTCGAGAAGGACATAAGGCGTTTACAATGAGGGCTTCAAAAAGTGACAGAGAAAATTACTCATATTTTACGGACGACTTGTACGATATATTTGAAGAGTATTACATACAATATAAGAGTACTTTGATGGAGGATTTACAAGTTTCTAGGTCTGGTCAACATATGTCGTCAACATCGAGAGTAATCCAATCAGATTGTGATGTGACGAATGAGGTTAAATTACCACGGGTTCAGCTGCCAAATTTTACGGGCAAATATGAAGAGTGGCAAACGTTTTAAGATATGTTTAGGTCTTTAGTGCGTGAAAACAAAGGATTATCTCCGGTGCAAAAATTACAATATTTTAAAAGTAATCACTCGGGCGAGTCTCATTTATTGCTGCGTAATTCCCCAACAACGCAGTTAAGCTATGAAGATACGTGGGATCAATTAGTGCAGCGTTATAATAATAAAAGCTATAATTGTAATTCAGTACTGCAAACATTATTTTCACAAAAGAAGATAAATGTCGAGTCAGCTGGTGCCGTGAAGAATTTATTAGATACGACCTCATCATGTTTATTATCGTTGACGAACATGGGCATTAAAACTGATAGCTGGGATGTAATCATAGTTTATCTTCTTCTTCGATCCGTTTTCCTCACTACTGAGGGTCGTGACCGCCATGATTTTTGTTGAGCACAGTTCGGATAATATCGCGCCATTTGCTGCGGTTCTCGGCTGTTTGCATAGCATCATGAACTGAAGTGTGGAGAGATGTCCGAACTTGACCGGACCAACGTATCGGGCTTCGTCCTCGAGGTCTCTTTCCTTCGATCTTACCGGTGACCATAAGTTTTTCGAGATTGCCACCGGATTTTCTGGCTATGTGACCGAAGTACTCGAGGATCCTCTGAAGGCAAATAGTCGAGAGCCTTGTTCTAATGAATAGTTGTTTAAGTATTGGTCTTGTGCGCTATCCATGGTATTTGTAGCTCTCCAGCACCACATCTCGAAAGCATCTATGTGTTTTCGATCTGCAGCTTTTAATGTCCATGTCTCAGCGCCATACATAAATATGGAAAATACCAGGGTTCTGACAAGCTTAGATTTGGTGCGGGTTGAGATGTTTATTTGTATGGTGATACGTGCAATACATTTAGAAGCCGTAACCGATTTGTCTGCAAAAGGCTTTTTAGCTGCATTTAGACGATTCACTGCTAGACGAGGTCACTGCAAGGATTTGTATAGTGACAATGGTACCAACTTTGTTGGTGCCGCTAAATTATTGAAAGAGATGTTTGATAGGTGCCAATCTTCTCTTCCCAATAAAATAACACAAGCTCTCACATTGGAAGGAACTACTTGGCACTTCATCCCTCCGCATGCACCAAACTTTGGAGGACTGTGGGAAGCGGGAGTGAGAAGTACTAAGACACACTTATACAAGGTAAAATAGGTACACATACATTGACATATAGAGAGTTATCTACAATACTTACACATGTAGAAGCTTGTCTTCATTCGCGCCCTATTAGTATACTCGATGATAACACGCAAGACCCACGCGTGATCCTTTAATCTATTTAGCTGACAAAAACATTAAAGATAACTGAACAAACTAAACAAACAGACCCGAATGTGGGTGATGTAGTTGTATTAAAAGATGATAATGTTCCGCCAGCTAAATGGATTTTAGGCAAGGTTTCAATAAATTTCCTGGACCTGATAACATTACTCGTGTTGTTTCTTAAAAAATGCTGTATATGCCATCAAAAACACTGCTTGTAAAAAAATCCAAGCCTCGCCATTCAGCTCTTCCACCGTAAAAAGTCGTAAGATCCATGCAATCCAAGTCGGTTGATGCAGTCTCTACTTAAGAGACCTTCTGTCTTAAGGTATTATCTCACTATCTAACCTAACAACATCTATGGGACCATATCAATATTAAAAATATTTTATGTTTCAAATAAATAGATTGGATTTGGCAATCGTACTAAACAAACTAATTTAATTTAATATACATATACTTGTGAGATACATTGTTTTTTTTATAATATAGAGGAAACAGACTGAGCTGGAGCGCCTCGGAAAAGTATATCTTCCTTACCGCACTCTTGAAACTAGAACATAGCAGCGCTTAAGATGCAAAAAATGATCTAGTGGTGGTGCCGCTGGAAGCGGTGATACCACAAACAGTTCACATTGTGTTTTAATCGCATCATATCGCAGCACATGAGTAACATTACTACGATTGCCAAGTCCAATCTATTTATTTGAAACATAAAATATTTTTAATATTGATATGGTCCCATAGATGTTGTTAGGTTAGATAGTGAGATAATACCTTAAGACAGAAGGTCTCTTAAGTAGAGACTGCATCAACCGACTTGGATTGCATGGATCTTACGACTTTTTACGGTGGAAGAGCTGAATGGCGAGGCTTGGATTTTTTTACAAGCAGTGTTTTTGATGGCATCTCATTCCTTTTTGTAGGTATGCCTACTTTTTTTCTTTTCCGGGACCTTCTATTACTTAAATGTCAACAACAGATTTTTTTAAAGCTCTCTCACTGTCTTACGAGAATGAGCGTTCTTTTTTGTAGGTAATATTTGTAGTTATTGTAAGAATTATTATTTGAAGAGTATATTAATAAAACATATTTTCCGCTACACCACGTTTTTATTCATTTCTATTTTAATCTTGAGTCACCGAACAATATCATTTTATACACAACCAGTAATATAGATTACAATTTATATTAAAAAGGTTCTTACAATACGCCCCCTTTATCTATATTACCCACCTATAACAAAACTCTACATAAATACTACCAAACATAACTCTTTCGTGGAACTGGCTAAATAGTTGAATCTCCACTAAACTCTGACACGGTAGACTACTGTTACTATCTGAGTTACCTTTTGTTTATTTCAAATCAACCTCCATTGAAGTTGACACGGACTTACAAACGGACATACCAACGCTTGCAATAATTTTAAAATACATTGTTTTTGGTCTCAAATAATCACTCAGTCATCTATAAGCATGTTATCACGCGCAGGTCCAACAAGAACTCAAGTTTGATTTTATTTTAGCACAAATTACGATCAGGCCTACACTCAGGCCGTTACAGGACCACTCTCTGAAATTAAATCACATGTTAAAAAGTTGTAAAATTTAGTTTATTTCCTCTCTCTTACAGGATAACGCCTATTACTATCATTACTTATATCAACATCAATTATTCCACTATATGATAGTGTCGCTTATAAGGGTAAAATTCTGGAAAGTAATGTTATGTTATGACAAATTAAAGTAAAAGGAAAATTTTGAAGAAAATACATATATTTTCATAACTTGGCATACTAATCCTTAAGGATTATACATAACATATGACTTATGTTTAATTCTTTAGGACTATACATAAGTCATAAAATTGAAGAATTTGTTGGTTAATCAACTAATTCTTCGATGTTATGGCTTATGATTTTCAATATCTCAATTCAATATAATATATATTGTTAAGTAATCACTCGGATTTGACTCGAAAAAGTCATTCTCGTAAATTGTCAACTTTACATCTGTATGTATACGCATAGCAAGTTACAAACGCATAGCAATTTACAAATCTATTATAATGGTCCTAAAAATAACCTTAACTAAGTCGAACATAAAAATATAAATTCTTGGAGAACAAAACGTCCGCTTTCGAATGATTTAAAACATAAGGCCAAAAAATTGTTAATATGCGAAATATTTAAATTAATGAATGGCGGTAACTTAACTGCCAAATTATTATGAAAAAAATTAAATTATAAAAAAATTAAAAATGAGGCTTTTCCTTTACTTTGTCATTTATCATTACTTTCAAGAATTTTATCCTTATAAGCAACACTATGAGGTAGTGGAATAATATAGAGGGTGTATTTTTTTTCAAATATTACGTAAGTTGAAAACATGATTTTTTATTTGTGTAGATATTGGTTTGTCTTTAATGCCATTTGGTAGGTTTAGGTCTAAAACGGATAGGGCAAAAGGAATTGTGTAATTAGGGTAATCCGTTTAAAAGTTATTAAGGATTTTACATTGTGAACTTCGTAAAATTTTATAATTATGTATGCTTATTTTCATACAAACATTTATTTAAGCGCAACAAGGGCGAAATTTGCCTAAACATTTGTTTCCTTGGAAACAAACTTATTATTATTTTATAATACGGTGACAGTTGCTTTACCTCACGACAGTTATTGTATTTTGTGTATGTTACGGTTAGATTGCAGAATACGTTAGCATATACATTAACTAGTTAGTCTCAAGATTAGCTAGAAGATAATAATATGCAGATTAACTATGTATTAAAATTCAAAACATCTTTTCAGACTTTTTTTCGTTCGTTTCGGCTTTCGTTCTTAGGGCTAAAACATATGCCTTTTTACGACATAACGACGTATCGTGACACATAGCGACATCATGCCGCAAAGCGATATTGTTTCTTGAAAATATGCAATGTTTGTCGTAAATTCATGACACGACGAGGCATCATGGCATGCACGAAACGACGTAAGGGGTGAAAATTGATACAATCTTCGTTTTGTACTTTAGGTAATGGGCAAGCTAATCTGCGTTTTATCTGATTAGGCACATTAGCCGTAACATATTATTTTTATTCTCATGACATTTGTCAGAAATTCGGAATGTTTTTGATATTATATTACTTTTTAGGGTTCCGTACCTAAAGGGTAAAAACGGAACCTATTACTAAGCTGTCCGTTTTTCTGTCTGACATAGAGCTCTATTTCTGGAACCTTAATAGATATAAACTTAAAATTTTTACGGAATATGTATAATGATGGCCGCTTTAACAACAAGTACTATAAATAAAAAGAAAAACTTTCAAATAAAGGAGAGTTTTTTTTTCTTTATGAGGAGGAAATCTTCAAAAGGTACCCGCTGACGTGGAAGTGACGCGGGGTTATGTGGGACTTTTACCGCACTAAAACCCCCCGGTGGCCGTCCTCAATGTTTGTTGGAGAACCCTGGGATCTCCGACGGAACGCAACCGAAGTCCTCCAAGCGCGATGCCCCGATCGAGCTCTGCCCTGGGGGAGCAGGTTTCGCTCCTCCCAAACTATCCGGTGTTCACGACGGTATGCGACCACACATACCGCCGTCCTTCCCGGGGACACTTATAGGACGGTTCGAGCTCCCACTCTTGCCACGCCCAACTCCGGAAGCCCCCTTTTAGTCGCCTCTTACGACAGGCAGGGGATATCGTAGCCCTATTTTAGTCCAGGAACTACAGGGACAAACATATAAGGACCTGCTATTTTTTGGCGTTTTTCACTTTATCGTTTTTTTATCTATTGAACCGTAATAGATGTTACAGTTGACATTTTCACAATACATTCTATGGCTGCTATAATATCAATTAGTAAATATAAAAAACACATGATTTTTTGGTACGGAACCCTCAGTGTACGAGTTCGATTCGCACTTCACCCATTATTTGTATTGAAGTTAAATTGAAGTTGGAATTGAATACTTCTTTTGTCTCGAGAATAAAAACAATTGACGTCGCCTATAATAGTAGGGGAGCCCAAGAGGGGATTTCGAGAGTGACTCGAACGCGGCAGATTAAGATATGGAAGATACCTTACATCCTATACAGTATCTTAAACCATCCATTTGGAGGGTGCGCACGGGGAAAATATCGTGAAATCTATAGTAGCTTAATTACATGCTGAAAACAATAAATTTATAACAATCTGACGATTTGCGGGTGGCGTAATAAGGTTGCAAAAAAATCGTTACCTGGACATACTTGAGCGCGGTATTTTTTTTAATATAAAGGAAATAATGCTAGAAAACGGGTAACATCATAATCATACCACACGTTTATGTAGTAAAAAACAGTCATTTAAAAAGAGAATATGTACATACACTATCTGATAGCGTCACTGAAAATATATTTTTTTTTTCAAATCGTCGGTATAAAAAGACCCCTCCACTAAATCGTCAGATGAAGGGTTATGAGAAGTAAAACATCAGCTGGAATTTCCTGTATAATAATCTTACGCCCTCGAGTGTGTCAAGATAACGATTTTTTTTTACATTTTCGAAGAGTCGAATCGAATCTTTCGAATGGGCGACTCATCTGGGGTAACTTAATATCGCCTTTTGAAAATCTAATGCACTGGTGTAATTTTTTTTCTCCATATCCGTGAATCGAAAAATATCATACAAACTTTTTTTCACTCACTAAAGTGTAATCCATACAATCGTATAGGTCCAAACGAGTTCGCTCGAGTTTCTTCCCATTAAGCATCATGGGCTCCCCTACTACTCGTACATTTCGCGAACAAGAACACAGATTCATTAACTGCAAATGTAACTTTGTAATCCTATATACTTATATAGGATACAAAGTTATTGTATGTAGTTGGTGTATCTAGATAACCGGAAAGAAATTGCAAAATATTATAGTTTTTCCGTGAGTTATATACTAAACACTAATTGTATTCTCAATCTTAACCTTCTATGTCTGCTAGAAGTGCCTTAACATTTTGATGATCGGTCAGTCAGTGAGTGACAAAATTACGAACTTTGACTACTTGTAATTCTTAAACTACTGGTTCAAATTAAATGAAATTGGTAATACACCGTGTCTATACAATGCTTGCTTGGTTTCTAGCTTCATATGCAACGAAGTTACAGGGGGTCAAAAATGGGCCGAATTGCTTCGGGAAAAGTATGGTACGGCCGTGCCGCTTCTTTTGGCTCGACTTGGCGGAGGCACTGCCGTGCCTCCAGATAAACGTCCATTTAGTAAAATTTGCATATTGTGTAGGACAGACAAAATTGACTATAATGAATGTAAAAGTAACATAAATTAGCTTATACATTATTTCTTTTAAGATGTTGTAGAAAGGTAACTTTTTAAGTGTATATTATCCGCATGGTGGGCGGAGATTATGTATCTTTATTAACAATCTATGTATTGTTTAAAATAATTTTTTTTTTTTTTATAATTATTATACTTAATTGTTTAAAATATGTATAAGTATTATTCATTTATGTTTTGGATATTTTGTTTTACAGTCCACTAGTTTCCTTTAAAATTTATATAAGATCAGGGGCTATTTTCTTTTGAAGCATAACACACTGTGATTCATCTAAAAACAAAGTTTATTTATTAAATACAATATTTACATTTACATATAAAATATCAACTAAAGCTTAGGTACTTACCTAAAACAAAGAATCGATAATTAAATGTCCATGCTTATTATTGTTAACTTAAATATTATTTTACGTATTTAAATCAAACTAATACACAAACATAGCTAGGTTTTCAAGAAATTATAAAATAATATTGAAAAATACGACTTTTATACAACATTGTCAAATGACAAATGTCATCAAAGCTTATATTTATATTACATACTTATATACAGGGTGAATTTTTCAAACGAGCCTTCAGGGCCAAATCCGAAACTATAAGGATTAGCGGAAAATGCTGAAAGGAGTTACTAGGCCGATTTTGATAAAAACTAAATCTGCATCATTACTTTTTTAAAATAAATAAACTTTTTCCCTAGCCGGGAATCGAACGAGTTCATTTTGAAAAAAATACACCTCTATATTATTCCACTATCTGATAGTGTAGCTTATAAGGATCAAAATCTGGGAAGTAATGATAAATGGCAAACTAAAGGAAAAGCCTAAATTAAACTAACTTGACCGTTCTTCCAAACCTAATAAAACATGAGAGTAGCGTACTTGACTTTTCCGAACGTTTCCTATTACGTCTTACCTATCTATCCGTCCCTTTCTAACGGTCCGGCGACCCTCACTCACCGTGACGGAGGTTTGCAGGTAGCTGCAATGCCTCTTGCGATCATTGGCGTCTTGACTTTCGATCCGAACGGACGTAGCCCCAAGATATAAGAGATTAGTGTTCAGTTACTTAATATTAAAATACAGTGATTATTACGGAATATATTATTATCTTGTGGTGAGTTTTTTAAATATTTTTTAAATTTTAAGTTTGTGGTATGCCTAATTACCACAATACTTTACAGTGGTCTTTGCATTAATATCCGTTGAAGGATTATTAATGTGTTGTTAAAATCTACCCTCCAATAATTAATATTATTATAGCAATTTTAACAAAGTATATTTCAATAAAATGGTGTTACCATTCGATTCTTAATGCTTATTTTCAGTTTTCTTGTAGTTTTGGAATAACTATGGAGGGATCTAACTGCATAAGTACTGCACAGGGTGCGCAGAAATATCCTAGAAAACGGAAGGAACAGGAAACTAGTCCCTCTGACTCCGACACAACAAGTTCGGAATCTAGTTCAAGAGGTAAGTCAAAAGCTAAACGACGCCGCGATCGTAAATATGAAAATTATTCAGGGAAATCAATATGCTGAAAAATCAAATTAATAGTTCTAAATCCAATAACTACCCACAACAATGTTGTAGTTATAATGATCAATGCGACTACGTTGATCTTAATTGTAGCGACGAGTTAATTGACGAGGCGGGTCCTTCTCCTACGGGGAAACCTGTTGAACTCACCTGGACTTTGGGCACCAAAACACAGGAGCCTTCGATACCAGCCGCAGACCCGGTGTATGTGCAACAACTAAGTGGCATACAACGGTGGAACAGTACAACCAAAAAGAGTGGAACAGTGTCAGATACGCCGATGTACAGAAGCTGTACGTCCGCTCGCCCGGCTTTACTGCTTTACAAGCTAATGACGAGGTTAGGCGTTACGACGTGTCACGTTCTGACGCTACCTTAGACAAAGCATTTGCAGGAACCACTTACGCTCTTCTGAAGCAACGTGAGGCTTTAAAAGGCGAGTTCACGAAGTTTTTGACTTGGGTGAACGAACAAGGATCATCATTATCGTACAACACGATATATGATAAAATAAATGAAATATTCACCAACGGTGAATACGTTAAGGCGTATAACGATACCCTTCAAATAGTGTGTGGCCATAGGGCCGAAATTATACAGCGCAGGCGAGAGGCTACCCTAGCGTCTGTGAAGGATATTTACCATAGAAGTGCTTTCGTAAAATACCCCCAACTATAAACAACTTGTTTAATGTGGACAAATTCAGCGCTTTGATAGAAAAGTTCGGTGGAATGTAAATATTTTCTGGCCTAATTATAAGGATCGCAAAACCCCTGCACCGCAGAACGATCCGAGCCCGTCTACCTCAGCCTTGCATGAATACGGCAAAGCGACCAGTCGGCCCCAAAACAATAGAGGTAACGCCTCGAGGGGTTCGTTCAAACGAAATTCGTTTCATAGCGGAAAGAGCTCTAGAGGCCATCATAACTGCAAGTCCTCAAAAGAACCACAGTCCCGCTCCCCCTTATCCCACCGGGATCGGGGAAGTCGGCAACGGTCACAATTCTGACAATCAAATCACATTTGTTGCCGGTCAGCTCACGTTTCACTACAAACAATGGCAACGCCTGGGAGCACCGGTGCACATCTTAAAGATGATAAAAGGGTATCATATACCGTTCGAGGCCAAACCCCCGCTGTATATACCCAACTCTCGCATCAGAATGACACAATCATCTCCAGAGATGGATGTCATCATAACAAAAATGCTCAGACACGGGGTACTCGAACCTGCGGACCTCTCTCCGAGCTTCATATCGCCCATATTTTTGAGACCAAAAAGCGACGGCACGTCGCGACACATTTTCAACCTGAAGCGGTTAAACCAATACGTACAACCAGAAAGGTTCAGACTAATAAATGTACAGCGAGTTCCCGATATCTTACAACCTTACGACTGGATGGAAAAATTGGACATTCTCCAGGCCTACTTTCATCTCCCGGTTACCGCAGCTCACAGGAGATTCCTTCGGTTATTGTACAAAAGAAAATTAATGCAAATGACGTGTCTGCCCTTCGGGCTAAGCACAGCACTAAAGTCTTTCGCGGCAATGACAGAACTTCGCTGGTGGCTTCAGCACTACAAGACCCGGTCCGAAATACACATACATGCCTCAGTGATCATCGATCATTGGCTCGCATGTTTTCACCAGGCAGAGTTGGAGTATTAGGTTTGGAAGAAGGTAAGTATGTTTAATAAACGTTTTATTGTAAGGTAAAACGTCACTATTTTGAGAAAATACATATTTTTTCATACTAATTTGGCAGTTAAGTTTCCGCCATTCATCAATTTAAACATTTCGCATATTAACATTTTTTTTTGGCTCAATGTTTCAAATCATTCGAAAGCGGAAGTTTTGTTCTACAAGAATTTACATTTTTATGTCCGACTTAGTTAAGGTTATTAACACGCTTTTATTAGCTTCAGACGTATGTATGTTGGTATGTTGGTATGTTAGTATGTTAGTATGTAACGGAATCTTTCAACATGATTTTAACCCCCTTCAAAACGTCGGATTAACCCGAAATTTGGCATACTTATTAAGGACCGATGACAATTCAATATTTTAAACATTAATAGTTTTGTACCATTGTCCTTATCAACATCCTCTGGATTAACGATTTTCGAGGCGAGATTTTTCAAACACCTTCAGCAAAGCTCATCGCAACTTTAGATTGCAAATAATAATTATTGCTATTTAGTTTCAATAGGCGTAACTTTTATATCGTGATTTTTAGTTTAGAAAATAATAATGTTATTTCCCTATAACTCAAATGTTCTGAAACATATCTATAATGCCCTCTTGTAGAATGATTTTTAGGATTCCGTACTCAAAGGTTAAAACGAAACCCTCTGCGGTCTGTTCGTCTGTCGTTGGGCTTTATCTCTTAAATCGTAATAGATAGACACTTGATTTTTTTACAAACGATGAATAATGGTGGTCGCTATAACGAGAAATACTAAAAATTAATAAATAATTATAGTTCAAAAAACTAAAAAACACGCTTTTATGATAAAATCAACTAAAAAGTAGAAAATAATTTTCAATCTAAGAATCAATTAAGGAACAGTAAATAGTATAATTGTGGAAAAAGTGTGGGGTGCTTTTCGAACCTGATAAATGGAGATTTTATCATAAAAGCGTGTTTTTTAGTTTTTTGAACTATAATTATTTTTAGAACCATTATAATAGATTTAACTTGCTATGGACGGAGTTTCGTTTAATACAGAAGTAAAGTTGACAATTTGCGAGAATGACTTTTTCGAGTCAAACCCGAGTGATTACTAAACTAAAAGGTATAAAAAATCATATTTAACGTTGAAACGAATTTGTAAACTATAAACAATAGGAATTTACTATTTAATCAGTTATCTATTTTTATTAAAAAATAAATCCTGAAAACGGCGGTAATTTATTTGCAAAACTATTACTCTCTCATACTAAGCCGTATGTCATGGTCATAACATCGAATAATTAGTTGATTAACCAACAAATTCTTCAATGGTATGACTTATGTGTTTCTAAAGAATTATACATAAACCATTTGTTATGTATAATCCTCAAGGATTAGTATGCCAATGTATGGAAAAATATGTTATTTCACAGAATTATATATTTGTGCCCTTCGCAGTTGAGACGATGGGACCGTGGGGACCAGAAGCGAAGCAATTTTATAAAGAATTGTCTTCGCGCTTGATTGAGACCTCTGGTGACCCAAGAGCTGGAGCTTACCTCGGTCAACAAATAAGTTTGGCCATACAACGAGGTAATGCTGCTAGTGTCTTGGGTACACTACCGCGGGGCAGCGATCTGGCTCATTTATTTTATTTATTATAGTTTTAGTTATTTTTTTGATTACTGTAAATATTTTTATTTCTATTTGTTTTAAATTTAGTTTAAGTATATTTTGTAATTGTTTAATAACTTTGCCGATATAATAGATAGATAGGATAGAACTTAGAGTTATTCCAGTGCTTAAATAATACTTAAAAATATGTATTTTCTTTAAAATTTTCATTTCCTTTAATTTGTCACATAACGTTACTTCCCAGAATTTGATCTTTATAAGGGACACTATCAGATAGTGGAATAATATAGAGGGCGTATTTTTTTTCAAAATTAACTCGTTCGATTCCCGGCTAAGGAAAAATATATTTTAAAAAACGAATGATACAGTTTTAGTTTTTATCAAAATCGGCCTCGTAACTCCTTTTAGCATTTTTTGCTAATACTTATAGTTTGGGATTTGGCCCTGAAGACCCGTTTGAAAAATTCACCCTGTATATTTATCTAAAAACTATGTTTTGGTGGGCGGAATGTATAAAGATGGGTCATTTTTTAGGGGTTGATGGTGTGATGATGCGATTAGGTGCCGGGTTTAGTAATTATAAAAATCAATTTACGCAACACTATTTTTATTCACACACACTAGTCCACACATAGAATAGAACAGAAGGAGAAACATATACAACACATACATATAGCACACATAAAGTTCATAAGCGAAATAATATTTTAGCGGCGCGAAAGCATAAGGTGGCGCGGTGTAGCCATACATCGACTCGGTAACGACTACTCGTTGATTTGAATACGCGGCCCAAGCGCAGGCGGCCCGCTCGGGAGGGATCGCGCGCGCTCGGTGCCGCTCGGCCACACCGGCCGCGATAAGACAACTATATAAAACTACGATCTGTTTGTCCAACTTTTATACACAAAAATATTTTATATAATTTTTTTTATTTTATTGTTTTACATTATTATTGTATTTCCTTAATTTACTTATTATTTTATACTGTATTTTAAAATTGATTTAATATTTTTATTTTTACATTTTTTGCAATTTGTTTCTATTTTTACAAGTTTTAGATTTTATTTTCTTTACATTTTAATTTTACAGTTTTAATTTTAAATGGACAATTAAAGACTGTACGTCCACTACAATTTCATTTGACAGTTCAGTTCGGAATAAATGAGCAAAGAGTATACACGCGTTTTTATTAAATTTAATCCCGTTAAACGGAACGCGACCTTAATACACCGAACATTATTCATTATTATCCACACTAATATTATAAAGAGGAAAACTTTGTTTGTTTGTTTGGTTGTAATGAATAGGCTCAGAAACTACTGGACCGATTTTAAAAATTCTTTCACCATTCGAAAGCTACATTATCTACGAGTAACATAGGTTATATTTTATATGAAATATATTTGATAAATAGATTTTGAGGCGGTTCAAAGTTTACCGGGTCAGCTAGTATTATATAAACCTAGAATTATTTAAGAAATTAATATATAATATTAAATCTATATATAATATTAAAACTAATAAATAAATAAATAAATAAAAAAAAAAAAATCTTATTACTATAATAATATTAAATCTTATTACTATGGGAACGTGTGGTGGTGTGAAAGGTGAAGGGTTCGTAATGACTAATGACTTAATGAGTAAGAAACAGTCCCCTTGAAGACAGTTTATTATCCTCAAAAATTCAAACAAAAGAAGGTACAGTTAGTTAACAGTTCGATAGCCCACTAGATAGAAGTACAAAAGTGTACAAGGCAATCACTGAGAAAAGTTTACAACATACACTAAGTAGTAAATAATATGAAAGTTCGTTAAAGGTACATAACGAGACGATATTATAATAAAGCAAGCGACAGTGCAGCGACGCGGACGGTATAGATAGGCGGACGATGACCACAGAGGCACTACTCTGCAGAGTGCAGCGCGCACGCCGCCCGGGACCGGGAGGCCGGGACGCAGCTCACGCAGCGAGCGGCGGCCGGTTACAAGTCACAACACTTGCAACGTTACTTTGACAACGGTAAGAGACGCTAGTGCGCACCTTTGCCATTGCACGGCAAGCGGCCGTTCGGTAGTTTATTAAATATTAATTTCACCATACGGTATTTATGACGTGTATTTATGTATGTTTGTATGGATGCATAATATAAATAGACATGCATGTATGCATGTGTATTTGTATATATGAGTAGATGTATGAGTATATGAACGTGATTTTAATGAGTCACTATATGGCAAGTATGTGCTTGCAGAGGGTTTTCCCATGGTTTTACCACTTTGCTTTATTTGGTAGTGGAACATTTGGAATATTTCACGGCAAATACATACTTATAGTATGTACTCATGGTCCACCCCGACTAGTTTAAAGTTCAACTATTTAGTTCAACCGTTGAGCTAGTGATAATTTTGGTCCCACTAATTAAACTCATAAAAAGTATTTACACGCAGTTGAACTAATGAGGCGTGCTCATATAATATGAGGAAAATCAATGTATTACCAGCTGCAACGTCAACAAAACACCATTTTTTCCTTCCGACGTATAAATATAATGACCTAAATTATTGGTAAATCTAATTATACAGATTACATTATAAACGCATTATGCACTCATAGCCCCACACTAGGATCGTGTATCGAGGGCGGTTTTTGGACACACAAAGACGAATACACAAACACCCAGACCCAGAACACATATCTAATATCTAATTCATCATCCAGATATCTGTCTGGCCGGGGATCGAACCCGGAACCTTCGCGCCTCAGACCGGTATGGTGACCGTTCCGCCACGCGGGTCGTCAATAGCTTCATTATAATGAAATGCAATTGTTTATTTTAGTGTATCTGATTAATTATAAGTACTTATAACCATAATACATAACATAACCATGATGCATAACGGTGGCCGCTATAACAACAAATACTAAAAGTAAAATAAAGTAAAATAAAGTTGAATATTAAAGTCCCCCTTTCGGCCATACAACAATTCGGTATTTTGCGTCATTTTTCGATTTAACTCTTAAACCTTACTAGCAGGACAGTTAAAATTTTACAATCCATTTACTACTAAAACTGCTATTATAATAAATACAAATAAGAACAATAAAATATATTTTAATATAGTAATTTTAATTTTGTTTGTTATTGTTGCGTGTGTGTTTCATACGACTAAGTGTTGTGACGACTATTTCTTTCAATTGCAAGTAATATTATTGTAATAATAACTACAAACTAAGGATTCCAATTACTTTTTCGCGCTGTTGCCATAAATATAAAAAACACTGAACATTTGAAGATACGGAAGCTCCATGTGCGAGTTCCACTCGTACTGGGCCAATTATTCATCATAACAACAATAAAATAATCAAGACTTTGCTCCTTAGTGAATGATAAAATTAACAAAATAAATACCGGGTACGACAGCACGAGCGATGCTTTATTTAATCTTCTGAAAAGGATTAAATTAAGAAATAATTCATTTTCTTTTCTCCTTTTTATTAAACAAACAATCGATATATCGATGGCACATGCTTAGTGCCCTTGCGATATTAAATTGTGACTGTAAGTCGGTTCAAAAGACACTTCCCGATCATCTGTCTATCACGCGTAAGTGTAATGTACCTATTGTACACACAGATATATTATCCTACTGACGTTTTGTACATAATCCAAGTATTATATCTCGATTAATCCTAAACATACATATATATAAATTAAACAATTTATCCAATAACTCCATCAAGCTAGCGAAAAATGTTCAGCAAAAAATGTCTGTAACACATTAGTTAATATCCAATTAACTTCGAAAAAATCGAATTCCGATTTTCTAGGATGAAATATCGATTCACTGAATAGATCCATTACTGGAGATAGATTAAAATACTCGATATTTTTGCTCCAAAAATCGATTTTTCGATTAATCTCTGATCGCCATCCTTAATACCAACCTGAGTTTACTTCCTGTTCATAAGTGACTTTCACAAACTTGACTCAACTTTAATGTAACTTTTCATAGCACTGGAACGCATAAAACTGTAATTGATTATCACTTAATAACGTATCTAATAATTCGAATCTTCCAACCGGTAGGCGTTCAGCCGTGTCGACCGCGAGTGCCGAGTGCCGAGCGCCGAGTGCCGGAACTGCCGGAGTCAAATGGGTAACTCGCGAGTTACACGCTTTTAAAACAGTGGTCAGGTGTGGTGCGGTGACAATGAGCGTTCTTCCTCTAACTGTTTCTTTTAGAGTAATACACTCAAGAAATATAGTGTTTTGGAACACAAAATTTACAAATTGCATTAAATTCAAATTACATAAGGTTCAAATCCCAGGCTATACCTCTGATTTTCCATAGCTTTTAGGGTAAAGGATATTATCGTGAGGAAACCTGTTTATCTGAGAGATCCTAAAAAAATCTGTGGTATATGAAATCTACCATTTCGCACTTGGCCAACGCCGTGGACTACGGATTAATCCTTCTCATTCTGAGATTCATGCTTAGGGGTGGGATGTTAACGATGTGTGGGTTAATGATGATAATGACGATCTTACAAGGAAATAAAAAATAAAAACGTATTTATTTAATATGTACCCAAATTAAACTCATATCATACATGATTTGGTCAGTATTATGGGTATCAATAAATGGAGTCAAAAGCTTGAAAAGGGTTTATATAATCGCATATGAAAAGTTACAATCAAATCATTTTTGGGTTTGACGTCATTTAGTAAATACTAACAATATGGTGGCAGGACTGGCAAAATGCCACAGGCCCCAGCCTGATGGGGCACCCGGCCCGAGAGGTTGCGAGCTCAACTAAAAAATAAATAAGTACTTTTCATAAGTTTACAGTATGTGCATGAAAAGAAAGGTCGCTGGGACCAAATAGTCACTAAACTACATATTCGTGAGCGATAATTTCTTAGTGCCACAGGCAATGAATTTGATACGGGTCTGATACGGTATAGTTACGCAACTGGTACTCCTATATATAGATAATAATATATCTGAGAAGTTGATGAAAAAATAAATATGTTCTTTCCTCCTAGCTAAGTAAACTATAATGAATAAATCTTTCTTGTTCGTATTTTATTCCAAATGCAAAGTAAATAGCAAATTTACATGTTTAATTTTTGTAGATTTAAATTTTTGGGTTTGGGGTCGTTCAAGTATTACGTAACGCAATTTGGGGGGGAGGGGGGTCTTGTGAAACGTTACGATGCGTTACAGGGGCGGGAGGGGGTCTTCCGTAATACACGTTACGTAACATTTTTTAATAAAAAAATAGGGAATTAAACCTCCTAAATTGGCAACCCTTTTCATTTACGTTTTAGCGGAAATCGCATATTTCACGGGGAATCCCTAAATTGTATTGTACGTCATTTAATGTTGTTTCCATTGTCAGTATTCGTTCGTAGTGTTTATAGACAAGTAGAGATGGATTGTACTAGGTAAATTTAGGACTAGGTATGCCTGTTCCCATAGTCCCATAAAGTCTCATTAGTTAGTACAATTTGGTGTGGACTAGGTACTTATTCTTGACTAAGAAGCTAGTTCGTTCATGCCTTGCATCAATACGTAAGGGCGGTAAGGTTTGCACGCGCACTCACTAGTAATAATGAATTGTAATCTTTCCTTCATACTTTATGCAGGCTTAGGACTATCGACGTTAGATTTATCGAAATAGTAGTTTGATTTATCATTAAAGGTTTCGTGAGCCGGCGCGGCGTCCACCTACATGACATTCGTATAGATTCGGAATAGATGCACGACTGAACAATTCCGAATTTTCACACATTTGACATTTCATACTTAATTCGCATCGAGTATCTGTTTGATCCGACAGCGACTAGGTGTAGTTAAAAAGGACAAGTATATTTTTGCCTGCCCATGAGTTGATGTTTTATTAGTTTTTACTCTTATTCGCATTAAAAATCTCTTGTTTTATTTCTTAGTATTATAAAGTGAATATGTAAGTTTATTATTGAATGAATTTGAATTTGAATTCTTTTAATATTTATTGGATTACTCAGACCGGACTACTAATTTTACGCGGACTATACTGATACTGATAATTCTGCGAATTCTGGTGATGCGAGCAACGGGAAAACCGTACTCTTTCCTCATCGGTCCTCGAAATATAATTATATTTAGTTATTATATTACCCAAAACGTATAACGCGAATCAGTTCGTAAATGACAAGCCTCCTTTAATAACAAATATTGGCCAAGTGCAAGTCGAACTTCCATGTGCGAGCACATGGAGGTTCCGTGCCACCCAATGTTCATTTTTTTAGTATTTATTACTATAAGTTAAATGTTGAAATTGTTCTGACCATTGCGTCAATCGGTCGTTCTGTTAATAACATTGCGTCCTTTGCGACGCAATTTTATTTTTTGGGTGTAGGAGGGCCATTCTGGGGCCAGCCCAGTCCAATAGTGGCGAACGGCGATCCCGCATAAACACCGAGATTGAGGATCAAGTGGCCGAGCCTAACATCATAGGAGCAATTAAATCCCACCGTCTTCGCTGGCTTGGCCACGTTGTAAGAATGAGCGAGGATCGCGGCGTCAAGCGCGCGTACTTGGGGCGTCCAAATGGTCGACGCCCTGTTGGCCAAATACCGCTGGGCAGACAGGGTCGAGGCAGATTTGGGCGAACTTAAAGACAATAACTGGCCTGAGACTTCGCAAAACAGGGACAAGTGGCGAAATTTTGTGTCGGAGGCCAAGACTCACTTTGGGTCGCTGCGCCAGCGGAGTAAGTAAGTAAGTAGTAGTTGGTGTAGGAGGGGTTAGTGTAGAGCTAACGGTGCTTGTCGGGCAACCTTCACGAGTGTCCGTGTAAGCGGTAATGTGCGATGCACCCTGGGCGGCGCGGCCAACAGCAATTGTAGTTGGCGGCCGGCGAATAGCCCGACCCCAATCCCCACGTGTGCAGGTACTGTGCCGATGGATGCGTAGCTGGTCCACCTCCGATACCTGGCGTCCTCGGAGAGTACAAAGCCTTATTCCAGCATGCGGGGCTCTGCTGGGATGGATAGTTTAGTTCCCTAGCTAAAACCGTGGCCCTTAGCAGGCCGATTAAGATATGAACAAAAATATGCCATCAAAAACACTGCTTGTAAAAAAATCCAAGCCTCGCCATTCAGCTCTTCCACCGTAAAAAGTCGTGAGATCCATGCAATCCAAGTCGGTTGATGCAGTCTCTACTTAAGAGACCTTCTGTCTTAAGGTATTATCTCACTATCTAACCTAACAACATCTATGGGACCATATCAATATTAAAAATATTTTATGTTTCAAATAAATAGATTGGATTTGGCAATCGTTCTAAACAAACTAATTTAATTTAATATACATATACTTGTGAGATACATTGTTTTTTTATAATATAGAGGAAACAGACTGAGCTGGAGCGCCTCGGAAAAGTATATCTTCCTTACCGCACTCTTGAAACTAGAACATAGCAGCACTTAAGACGCAAAAAATGATCTAGCGGTGGTGCTGCTGGAAGCGGTGATACCACAAACAGTTCACATTGTGTTTTAATCGCATCATATCGCAGCACATGAGTAACATTACTACGATTGCCAAGTCCAATCTATTTATTTGAAACATAAAATATTTTTAATATTGATATGGTCCCATAGATGTTGTTAGGTTAGATAGTGAGATAATACCTTAAGACAGAAGGTCTCTTAAGTAGAGACTGCATCAACCGACTTGGATTGCATGGATCTCACGACTTTTTACGGTGGAAGAGCTGAATGGCGAGGCTTGGATTTTTTTACAAGCAGTGTTTTTGATGGCATCTCATTCCTTTTTGTAGGTATGTCTACTCTTTTTCTTTTCCGGGACCTTCTATTACTTAAATGTCAACAACAGATTTTTTTAAAGCCCTCTCACTGTCTTACGAGAATGAGCGTTCTTTTTTGTAGGTAATATTTGTAGTTATTGTAAGAATTATTATTTGAAGAGTATATTAATAAAACATATTTTCCGCTACACCACGTTTTTATTCATTTCTATTTTAATCTGGAGTCACCGAACAATATCATTTTATACACAACCAGTAATATAGATTACAATTTATATTAAAAAGGTTCTTACAATACGCCCCCTTTATCTATATTACCCACCTATAACAAAACTCTACATAAATACTACCAAACATAACTCTTTCGTGGAACTGGCTAAATAGTTGAATCTCCACTAAACTCTGACACGGTAGACTACTGTTACTATCTGAGTTACCTTTTGTTTATTTCAAATCAACCTCCATTGAAGTTGACACGGACTTACAAACGGACATACCAAACGCTTGCAATAATTTTAAAATACATTGTTTTTGGTCTCAAATAATCACTCAGTCATCTATAAGCATGTTATCACGCGCAGGTCCAACAAGAACTCAAGTTTGATTTTACTTTAGCACAAATTACGATCAGGCCTACACTCAGGCCGTTACAGGACCACTCTCTGAAATTAAATCACATGTTAAAAAGTTGTAAAATTTAGTTTATTTCCTCTCTCTCTAACAGGATAACGCCTATTACTACCATTACTTATATCAACAGATTCACGTTCCATTACTTCAGACTCGCTTACATCCGTCATAGCATTAGTCACATTACTTACATCAATTGTATCTGTAACCGCAGGCACACGTACACCTATATCACCTGTAACACCAGTATCAGTCATGCACTCTTTTGACTTATGTTTAATTCTTTAGGACCATACATAAGTCATAAAATTGAAGAATTTGATGGAATCAACTAATTCTTCGATGTTATGGCCATGACTTACGGCTTAGTATGAGAAAGTAATAGGTTGGCAACTAAGTTCCCGCCGAGGATTTATTTTTTAATAAAAATAGATAACTGATTAATTAGTAAATTCTTATTTTTCGTTGTTTACAACTTCGTAATAACGTTGAATATGATTTTCAATATCTCTTTGTTAAGTAATCACTCGGATTTGACTCGAAAAAGTCATTCTCGTAAATTGTCAACTTTACATCTGTATGTAAACTCCGCATACGCATAGCAAGTTACAAACGCATAGCAATTTACAAATCTGGAGGCACGGCAGTGCCTCCGCCAAGTCGAGCCAAAGCCAAAAATAGCGGCACGGCCGTAGCATTCTTTTCTCGAAGCAATTCGGCCCATTTTTGACCCCCTGTAACTTCGTTGCATCTGAAGCTAGAAGCCTGAATTTTCAGGAGCCAAGCAAGCATTGTATAGACACGGTGTATTACCAATTTCATTTAATTTGAACCAGTAGTTTAAGAATTACAAGTAGTCAAAGTTCGTAATTTTGTCACTCACTGACTGACCGATCATCAAAATGTTAAGGCACTTCTAGCAGACATAGAAGGTTAAGATTGAGAATACAATTAGTGTTTAGTATATAACTCACGGAAAAACTATAATATTTTGCAATTTCTGTCCGGTTATCTAGATACACCAACTACATAAAATAACTTTGTATCCTATATAAGTATATAGGATTACAAAGTTATATTTGCAGTTAATGAATCTGTTTTCCTGTCCGCGAAATGTACGAGTAGTAGGGGAGCTCATGATGCTAAATGGGTAGAAACTCGAGCGTCGTTTGGACCTATACGATTGTATAGATTACACTCTAGTGAGTGAAGAAAAGTTTGTATGATATTTTTCGATTCACGGTGGGAATAGCTTCTAGAGGATTCGAAAGATGTAAAAAAAATGAGTCAGACGGACATACTCAAGGCGCAGCAGAAATATGTTTATCTGCTGGTTTGCAGCCATACGAGAGGTAAAAATGGAGAAAAAAATTACACCAGTGCATTAGATTTTCAAAAGGAGATATTAAGTTACCCCAGATGAGTCGCCCATTCGAAAGACTGACGATTCGATTCGACTCTTCGAAAATGCAAAAAAAAAATCGTTATCTTGACACACTCGAGGGCGTAAGATTATTGTACAGGAAATTCCAGCTGATGTTTTACTTCTCATAACCCTTCATCTGACGATTTAGTGGAGGGGTCTTTTTATACCGACGATTTGAAAAAAAAAATATATTTTCAGTGACGCTATCAGATAGTGTATGTACATATTCTCTTTTTAAATGACTGTTTTTTCACTACATAAACGTGTGGTATGATTATGATGTTACCCGTTTTCTAGCATTATTTCCTTTATATTAAAAAAAAAATACCATCATCATCATCATCATCAGTATGTCCAGGTAACGATTTTTTTGCAACCTTATTACGCCACCCTCAAATCGTCAGATTGTTATAAATTTATTGTTTTCAGCATGTAACTAAGCTACTATAGATTTCACGATATTTTCCCCGTGCGAACCCTCCAAATGGATGGTTTAAGATACTCTATAGGATGTAAGGTATCTTCCATATCTTAATCTGCCGCGTTCGAGTCACTCTCGAAATCCCCTCTTGGGCTCCCCTACTATTATAAGCGACGTCAATTGTTTTTAGTCTCGAGACAAAAGAAGTATTCAATTCCAACTTCAATTTAACTTCAATACAAATAATGGGTGAAGTGCGAATCGAACTCGTACACTGAGGGTTCCGTACCAAAAAAACATGTGTTTTTTATATTTACTAATTGATATTATATATTGATAATAATGCATTGTGAAAATGTCAACTGTAACATCTATTACGGTTCAATAGATAAAAAAAACGATAAAGTGAAAAACGCCAAAAAAAAGCAGGTCCTTATATGTTTGTCCCTGTAGTTCCTGGACTAAAATAGGGCTACGATATCCCCTGCCTGTGGTAAGAGGCGACTAAAAGGGGGCTTCCGGAGTTGGGCGTGGCAAGAGTGGGAGCTCGAACCGTCCTATAAGTGTCCCCGGGAAGGACGGCGGTATGTGTGGTCGCATACCGTCGTGAACACCGGATAGTTTGGGAGGAGCGAAACCTGCTCCCCCAGGGCAGAGCTCGATCGGGGCATCGCGCTTGGAGGACTTCGGTTGCGTTCCGTCGGAGATCCCAGGGTTCTCCAACAAACATTGAGGACGGCCATCGGGGGGATTTAGTGCGGTAAAAGTCCCACATAACCCCGCGTCACTTCCACGTCATCGGGTACCTTTTGAAGATTTCCTCCTCATAAAGAAAAAAAAAACTCTCCTTTATTTGAAAGTTTTTCTTTTCATTTTTAGTACTTGTTGTTAAAGTGGCCATCATTATAAATATTCCGTAAAAAAAATAAGTTTATATCTATTAAGGTTCCAGAAATAGAGCTCTATGTCAGACAGAAAAACGGACAGCTTAGTAATAGGTTCCGTTTTTACCCTTTAGGTACGGAACCCTAAAAAGTAATATAATATAAAAAACATTCCGAATTTCTGACAAATGTCATGAGAATAAAAATAATATGTTACGGCTAATGTGCCTAATCAGACAAAACGCAGATGAGCTTGCCCATTACCTAAAGTACAAAACGAAGATTGTATCAATTTTCACCCCTTGACGTCGTTTCGTGCATGCCATGATGCCTCGTCGTGTCATGAATTTACGACAAACATTGCATATTTTCAAGAAACAATATCGCTTTGCGGCATGATGTCGCTATGTGTCACGATACGTCGTTATGTCGTAAAAAGGCATATGTTTTAGCCCTAAGAACGAAAGTCGAAACGAACGAAAGAAAGTCTGAAAAAATGTTTCGAATTTTAATACATAGTTAATCTGCATATTATTATCTTCTAGCTAATCTTGAGACTAACTAGTTAATGTATATGCTAACGTATTCTGCAATCTAACGGTAACATACACAAAATACAATAACTGTCGTGAGGTAAAGCAACTGTCACCGTATTATAAAATAATAATAAGTTTGTTTCCAAGGAAACAAATGTTTAGGCAAATTTCGTCCTTGTTGCGCTTAAATAAATGTCTGTATGAAAATAAGCATACATAATTATAAAATTTTACAAAGATCACAATGTAAAATCCTTAATAACTTTTAAACGGATTACCCTAATTACACAATTCCTTTTGCCCTATCCGTTTTAGACCTAAACCTACCAAATGGCATTAAAGACAAACCAATATCTACACAAACAAAAAAACATGTTTTCAACTTACGTAATATTTGAAAAAAAATACACCCTCTATATTATTCCACTACCTCATAGTGTTGCTTATAAGGATAAAATTCTTGAAAGTAATGATAAATGACAAAGTAAAGGAAAAGCCTCATTTTTAAGAAAATTTAATTTTTTTCATAATAATTTGGCAGTTAAGTTACCGCCATTCATTAATTTAAACATTTCGCATATTAACAATTTTTTGGTCTTATGTTTTAAATCATTCGAAAGCGGACGTTTTGTTCTCCAAGAATTTATATTTTTATGTTCGACTTAGTTAAGGTTATTTTTAGGACCATTATAATAGATGCCATCAAAAACACTGCTTATAAAAAAATCCAAGCCTCGCCATTCAGCTCTTCCACCGTAAAAAGTCGTGAGATCCATGCAATCCAAGTCGGTTGATGCAGTCTCTACTTAAGAGACCTTCTGTCTTAAGGTATTATCTCACTATCTAACCTAACAACATCTATGGGACCATATCAATATTAAAAATATTTTATGTTTCAAATAAATAGATTGGATTTGGCAATCGTTCTAAACAAACTAATTTAATTTAATATACATATACTTGTGAGATACATTGTTTTTTTATAATATAGAGGAAACAGACTGAGCTGGAGCGCCTCGGAAAAGTATATCTTCCTTACCGCACTCTTGAAACTAGAACATAGCAGCACTTAAGACGCAAAAAATGATCTAGCGGTGGTGCTGCTGGAAGCGGTGATACCACAAACAGTTCACATTGTGTTTTAATCGCATCATATCGCAGCACATGAGTAACATTACTACGATTGCCAAGTCCAATGTCTACTCTTTTTCTTTTCCGGGACCTTCTATTACTTAAATGTCAACAACAGATTTTTTTAAAGCCCTCTCACTGTCTTACGAGAATGAGCGTTCTTTTTTGTAGGTAATATTTGTAGTTATTGTAAGAATTATTATTTGAAGAGTATATTAATAAAACATATTTTCCGCTACACCACGTTTTTATTCATTTCTATTTTAATCTGGAGTCACCGAACAATATCATTTTATACACAACCAGTAATATAGATTACAATTTATATTAAAAAGGTTCTTACAATACGCCCCCTTTATCTATATTACCCACCTATAACAAAACTCTACATAAATACTACCAAACATAACTCTTTCGTGGAACTGGCTAAATAGTTGAATCTCCACTAAACTCTGACACGGTAGACTACTGTTACTATCTGAGTTACCTTTTGTTTATTTCAAATCAACCTCCATTGAAGTTGACACGGACTTACAAACGGACATACCAAACGCTTGCAATAATTTTAAAATACATTGTTTTTGGTCTCAAATAATCACTCAGTCATCTATAAGCATGTTATCACGCGCAGGTCCAACAAGAACTCAAGTTTGATTTTACTTTAGCACAAATTACGATCAGGCCTACACTCAGGCCGTTACAGGACCACTCTCTGAAATTAAATCACATGTTAAAAAGTTGTAAAATTTAGTTTATTTCCTCTCTCTCTAACAGGATAACGCCTATTACTACCATTACTTATATCAACAGATTCACGTTCCATTACTTCAGACTCGCTTACATCCGTCATAGCATTAGTCACATTACTTACATCAATTGTATCTGTAACCGCAGGCACACGTACACCTATATCACCTGTAACACCAGTATCAGTCATGCACTCTTTTGACTTATGTTTAATTCTTTAGGACCATACATAAGTCATAAAATTGAAGAATTTGATGGAATCAACTAATTCTTCGATGTTATGGCCATGACTTACGGCTTAGTATGAGAAAGTAATAAGTTGGCAACTAAGTTCCCGCCGAGGATTTATTTTTTAATAAAAATAGATAACTGATTAATTAGTAAATTCTTATTTTTCGTTGTTTACAACTTCGTAATAACGTTGAATATGATTTTCAATATCTCTTTGTTAAGTAATCACTCGGATTTGACTCGAAAAAGTCATTCTCGTAAATTGTCAACTTTACATCTGTATGTATACGCATAGCAAGTTACAAACGCATAGCAATTTACAAATCTATTATAATGGTCCTAAAAATAACCTTAACTAAGTCGAACATAAAAATATAAATTCTTGGAGAACAAAACGTCCGCTTTCGAATGATTTAAAACATAAGACCAAAAAATTGTTAATATGCGAAATGTTTAAATTAATGAATGGCGGTAACTTAACTGCCAAATTATTATGAAAAAAATTAAATTTTCTTAAAAATGAGGCTTTTCCTTTACTTTGTCATTTATCATTACTTTCAAGAATTTTATCCTTATAAGCAACACTATGAGGTAGTGGAATAATATAGAGGGTGTATTTTTTTTCAAATATTACGTAAGTTGAAAACATGTTTTTTTGTTTGTGTAGATATTGGTTTGTCTTTAATGCCATTTGGTAGGTTTGGGTCTAAAACGGATAGGGCAAAAGGAATTGTGTAATTAGGGTAATCCGTTTAAAAGTTATTAAGGATTTTACATTGTGATCTTTGTAAAATTTTATAATTATGTATGCTTATTTTCATACAGACATTTATTTAAGCGCAACAAGGACGAAATTTGCCTAAACATTTGTTTCCTTGGAAACAAACTTATTATTATTTTATAATACGGTGACAGTTGCTTTACCTCACGACAGTTATTGTATTTTGTGTATGTTACCGTTAGATTGCAGAATACATATACATATACATATACATATACATTAACTAGTTAGTCTCAAGATTAGCTAGAAGATAATAATATGCAGATTAACTATGTATTAAAATTCGAAACATTTTTTCAGACTTTCTTTCGTTCGTTTCGACTTTCGTTCTTAGGGCTAAAACATATGCCTTTTTACGACATAACGACGTATCGTGACACATAGCGACATCATGCCGCAAAGCGATATTGTTTCTTGAAAATATGCAATGTTTGTCGTAAATTCATGACACGACGAGGCATCATGGCATGCACGAAACGACGTCAAGGGGTGAAAATTGATACAATCTTCGTTTTGTACTTTAGGTAATGGGCAAGCTCATCTGCGTTTTGTCTGATTAGGCACATTAGCCGTAACATATTATTTTTATTCTCATGACATTTGTCAGAAATTCGGAATGTTTTTTATATTATATTACTTTTTAGGGTTCCGTACCTAAAGGGTAAAAACGGAACCTATTACTAAGCTGTCCGTTTTTCTGTCTGACATAGAGCTCTATTTCTGGAACCTTAATAGATATAAACTTATTTTTTTTACGGAATATTTATAATGATGGCCACTTTAACAACAAGTACTAAAAATGAAAAGAAAAACTTTCAAATAAAGGAGAGTTTTTTTTTTCTTTATGAGGAGGAAATCTTCAAAAGGTACCCGATGACGTGGAAGTGACGCGGGGTTATGTGGGACTTTTACCGCACTAAATCCCCCCGATGGCCGTCCTCAATGTTTGTTGGAGAACCCTGGGATCTCCGACGGAACGCAACCGAAGTCCTCCAAGCGCGATGCCCCGATCGAGCTCTGCCCTGGGGGAGCAGGTTTCGCTCCTCCCAAACTATCCGGTGTTCACGACGGTATGCGACCACACATACCGCCGTCCTTCCCGGGGACACTTATAGGACGGTTCGAGCTCCCACTCTTGCCACGCCCAACTCCGGAAGCCCCCTTTTAGTCGCCTCTTACCACAGGCAGGGGATATCGTAGCCCTATTTTAGTCCAGGAACTACAGGGACAAACATATAAGGACCTGCTTTTTTTTGGCGTTTTTCACTTTATCGTTTTTTTTATCTATTGAACCGTAATAGATGTTACAGTTGACATTTTCACAATGCATTATTATCAATATATAATATCAATTAGTAAATATAAAAAACACATGTTTTTTTGGTACGGAACCCTCAGTGTACGAGTTCGATTCGCACTTCACCCATTATTTGTATTGAAGTTAAATTGAAGTTGGAATTGAATACTTCTTTTGTCTCGAGACTAAAAACAATTGACGTCGCTTATAATAGTAGGGGAGCCCAAGAGGGGATTTCGAGAGTGACTCGAACGCGGCAGATTAAGATATGGAAGATACCTTACATCCTATAGAGTATCTTAAACCATCCATTTGGAGGGTTCGCACGGGGAAAATATCGTGAAATCTATAGTAGCTTAGTTACATGCTGAAAACAATAAATTTATAACAATCTGACGATTTGAGGGTGGCGTAATAAGGTTGCAAAAAAATCGTTACCTGGACATACTGATGATGATGATGATGATGGTATTTTTTTTTTAATATAAAGGAAATAATGCTAGAAAACGGGTAACATCATAATCATACCACACGTTTATGTAGTGAAAAAACAGTCATTTAAAAAGAGAATATGTACATACACTATCTGATAGCGTCACTGAAAATATATTTTTTTTTTCAAATCGTCGGTATAAAAAGACCCCTCCACTAAATCGTCAGATGAAGGGTTATGAGAAGTAAAACATCAGCTGGAATTTCCTGTACAATAATCTTACGCCCTCGAGTGTGTCAAGATAACGATTTTTTTTTTGCATTTTCGAAGAGTCGAATCGAATCGTCAGTCTTTCGAATGGGCGACTCATCTGGGGTAACTTAATATCTCCTTTTGAAAATCTAATGCACTGGTGTAATTTTTTTCTCCATTTTTACCTCTCGTATGGCTGCAAACCAGCAGATAAACATATTTCTGCTGCGCCTTGAGTATGTCCGTCTGACTCATTTTTTTTACATCTTTCGAATCCTCTAGAAGCTATTCCCACCGTGAATCGAAAAATATCATACAAACTTTTCTTCACTCACTAGAGTGTAATCTATACAATCGTATAGGTCCAAACGACGCTCGAGTTTCTACCCATTTAGCATCATGAGCTCCCCTACTACTCGTACATTTCGCGGACAGGAAAACAGATTCATTAACTGCAAATATAACTTTGTAATCCTATATACTTATATAGGATACAAAGTTATTTTATGTAGTTGGTGTATCTAGATAACCGGACAGAAATTGCAAAATATTATAGTTTTTCCGTGAGTTATATACTAAACACTAATTGTATTCTCAATCTTAACCTTCTATGTCTGCTAGAAGTGCCTTAACATTTTGATGATCGGTCAGTCAGTGAGTGACAAAATTACGAACTTTGACTACTTGTAATTCTTAAACTACTGGTTCAAATTAAATGAAATTGGTAATACACCGTGTCTATACAATGCTTGCTTGGCTCCTGAAAATTCAGGCTTCTAGCTTCAGATGCAACGAAGTTACAGGGGGTCAAAAATGGGCCGAATTGCTTCGAGAAAAGAATGCTACGGCCGTGCCGCTATTTTTGGCTTTGGCTCGACTTGGCGGAGGCACTGCCGTGCCTCCAGAAAATAAATAACAAATATAATTTACGATCAAAAACACAACACACAAATAACGCTGATTCAATGTCATCTCAGACACAAAACGAGACACAAGAAACAAACACGTCTTACTAATCAGTCAACACAATATAAAAGAAAATCTCCAGAGTTATTGGGTTCCAGGTTCCAGTAGTTGGTTGGTTGGTTGGTTGGTTGGTTGGTTGGTTGGTTGGTTGGTTGGTTGGTTGGTTGGTTGGTTGGTTGGTTGGTTGGTTGGTTGGTTGGTTGGTTGGTTGGTTGGTTGGTTGGTTGGTTGGTTGGTTGGTTGGTTGGTTGGTTGGTTGGTTGGTTGGTTGGTTGGTTGGTTGGTTGGTTGGTTGGTTGGTTGGTTGGTTGG